>NC_142869.1:129250000-129555625 GCF_051225735.1 Oryctolagus cuniculus | reverse complement strand
TACAGAAAAAAAAACAGGGAAACCAAAACTTTAGAATTATCATCCTTCCCCCTCCCAAACAAAACTGAAGGTCAAAATATCTCAAATGAAGGAAAGCATATGGGAGGGGGAAAGGTGATTGCAAATGATGAATAACCACTTCCCCCAGAACAAAGCAGAAGAGGAGATTAAGAAACACAACTTGGGGGCTGTTGTGTGGTGTAGCAGGTAAAGCCACTGCCTGCAGTGCCAGCATCCCATAAAGACACTGGTTTGAGTTCTGGCTGCCCCACTTCTGATCCAGCTCTCTGCTATGGCCTGGGAAAGCAGTACAAGATGGCCCAAGTCCTTGGGCCCCTGCACACACCTGGGAGACCTGGAAGAAGCTCTTGGCTCTTGGATTTGGATTGGCACAGCTCCAGCCATTGTAGCCAACTTGGAAATGAACCAGCAGATGGAAGACCCCTCTCTCTCTGCCTCTCCTCTCTCTGTGTAACTTTGACTTTCAAATAAATAAATAAATCTTAAAAAAAAGAAACATGACTTTAACAGCTTAGAAATTGGAGACAAACAGTAGGTTGCACACATGCAAATGGCTGCAGGTAGAGAACATGGACAGTCACACAGATCAAGGTACAGCTCATGGATGGAGGCAGGTCTTCAAAAATGAAAAAAAGGGAAAATATCAAGTCAGAGTAGAAAATTCTGAGCAAGGAAAATTCCTGAGGAGATACTCTATTACCTCCACAACTACCACACTTCCACAAAATGTGAGCAGCACCTAAAAGAGGTGTGTACTGTGCATTTCTATCCACGAAGGAACCTGTGTCCCCTTCCAGCTTGAAAGAAGAGCTGTTTTTACTGTAGTCCTTGTCAGTCTTAGTCAGTCTTCTCAATGCCACCACTCCCACACCTTGACTTCACCAGGGTTTGTAGTCTGCAATAGCTGTTTAATGTTATTTTTCTCTTGATGGCTAATGCTAGACTACAGCTGTTACAAGTTGAGTGGTAAATACTTTTCTTTGAAGAAGAGAGAAAACACAGAGAGAGGAAGCTTGTCTGTCTTCAATCTCTTCTTGCTATTCCCAAGCCCTTCAAGGGCCCCGTTTCCTATAGAGTTCATGCAAAACTGAAGGAAAACTTAAAATCTTTGAAGCCATTTCTTCCCAATAACCATAATAAGACAAGAAATACTTTAAAAATAACTTGAAATGAAAGCACAGTTCCAAAGATGTCCCTGTCTCCAGGTTAGTCAATGTGTCTGGTCTTTCTTCTTGGGCTTTCCAGACACAGAGTTGAACTGGGTTTGGTGCCTCACCCTTGGAGTGGTGCCCATCACCACTACCATCATTGTCACTGCAACCTTCCGGCAGTGCTGTGACCCCAGGTTAGACACACCCAGCACAGAAGCCTAACACTGCTTCTCAGCCCCTCCTTTTATATTTGGTTCACCCAGCAAATTTACATAAGGGACTGAGCATTCAACAACTTGCTAATGGCCTTGAAAAAGCAGAGAAAGATGACCCAAGTACATGTGCCCCCGTCTGATGCAGCCACCTGGGGAAGTAAACCAGCACAGCATATGGAAGATCTCTCTCTCTCTCTCTCTGTGTTAACTATTAAGTAAGAAAATTAATAAATAAAAGAAATGCCTACAACCTCCTCTCCTTTCATCCTTAAAATACCTCCACATTACCCCCACAAATTTCACAAAGCAGTCTGTCAAGTCATTGTCCCTTTTCCCTAAGGATGGAGGAATAACAAAAAATAAAAACATCTAAAACAAAACCCCTATAGAACAAAAGCAGGACCAAGCATCTTCTCTGTCTCCCTCAGACGAAGGCATCCTTACCCATACTGTACCAAAAATAATTCACTGAATTGAGGGAGTGACACACCTGGCCTGACAAGTCTCTAATCACTGCACACAGAAGTGATTGGTTTCTCCAACAGAAAAAACCCTGCTGGCCAATATGTTCTGGATGGGTTTATTTAGGGGAGTTCCACATCTAGGTAAGGAAATATCCCAGTCTGGGAAAAGCAAATAACTACCAACTGTATGTAAACTCTCAGATTAACTGAAGCCCACCTGAACACCATTAAAATTTCCTTAAGAACATGGCATCTTCATCAATAAGATGAAGGTCAAAAGCACCACGAACCAATCAGGAACTTGGACACAAGCTGAACATGCATCTGTCACCTCTAAATTCAATCTATAAGAATCTTTGCCTCTAACTTCTTGGGAAGCCCTGGAGTTAAGCTCCTTGCTCTGAGCTTTAAAATAAATGCTTCTTTACTCCACCACACCAAAGTCAGTGATTGGCTTACTGTGTGTTGGGCAAGTATATACAGGTTAGGAGTTCTATAGAAACACCACCAATCAGATTGGAGGTATGTCCTGCAATAAGGGCAGAGATGGGACTTGAACCCAGGCATGCTAACATAAAAGATAGGCTTCTCAAGGAGTGTTCCAATCATTATGCCAAATCCCATTCCCTTATATTTTTAAACTAATTTTTCTTTGGATTCCAGATAGATTGAAGAGGACAGCAGAGATCACCCATCTGCGGGTTTAGTCCCCAAATACCCACAATAGTTGGAGCTTAGTGAGGCCAAAGTGAGGCACCAAGAACTCATTCTAGGGCTCTCTCATGGATGGCATGAATCTAAGTACTTTAACCACAAGGGTGCACATTAACAGGATGATGGAATTAGGAGAAAAACCAGGACTCTATTCTAGGCACTCTTGGTAATGTGGGTGTCCCAAGTGGCAACATAACTTCTGTAACAAATTCTACCCAGGCTAATAATTCGCTCTACTGAAAATAAGGAAAACTGACATTTCTTTGCCAAAAATTTGGAAAACCTCATAAATGAAAAGATACTCCCAGGAGTTATCTTAAAAGTTATTTAAAAGTTTGCTTTTAATAAATACAGGAAAGTAAGAAGTTAAAACATTAAGGTTTCTGTACAAATAACATATCTTAGCTTGACAAATTTTCTTATTTTTTAAAGATTTTTTTGAATGGCATTTTGATGATATTGATTCTTCCAATCCATGAGCATGGAAGATTTTTCCATTTTTTGATATCCTCTTCTATTTCTTTCTTTAAGGTTTTGTAATTTTCATCGTAGAGATCTTTAACGTCCTTGGTTAAGTTTATTCCAAGGTATTTGATTGTTTTTGTAGCTATTGTGAATGGAATTGATCTTAGAAGTTCTTCCTCAGCCATGGCATTGCCTGTGTATACAAAGGCTGTTGATTTTTGTGCATTGATTTTATACCCTGCTAGAGAGTCATAAAGAGAAAGATCTCCCATCTGCTGGCTCACTCCCCAAATGGCCAAAATGGCCTGGGCTGGGCAGATCTGAAGGCAGGAGTCAGGAGCTTCATCAGGGTCTTCCATGTGTGTGGCAAGGCCCAAGCAGTTGGGTCATCCTCTGTTGCTTTTCCAGGTGCATTAACAGGGAGCAGGATTGAAAGTGTAACAGCTGGGATATGAACCAGCTTTTTTTTTTATAAGTTTTTAATATCTTTATTCACAAATGAGTATAATAATGGTCAGTTTGAACATTACACATAATAAAATTATGAAAAGTTATATTTACAACAAAACAATGATTTTATATAACTCAATTATCAGATAAACAGCCTCTTGCAATAACAACTTCATGGGCCCAGCTCTCCCCTCTGAACAGACTATGATTCTCCCAGAAGTTTAGTCAGGTGTAGTCTCTTGGTGTTTATTTATGTGATTCAAGGCTCCTAAGAAAATCTGGACACTGGTATTTGAAACCAGACATGCCCAGGATAGAGAAGAGGCCGGAGTGGGAGAAAGGACACTGGACATGATGCCAGAAGGCTCCACCACTGTGCCTCCTGCCTGACTCAGAGCATGCTGGTACTCGGGGTCAGGTCTGGAGCCATCGATATCCTGTGGAATCTCAAATGCCCACAGCTGCTATCCCTCACATAACATGGCGGTGAGGAAACAGTCCCAACAATTATGTGAAGGTTTCTAAACTTTTAATATCAATAATTAATTTATAAAACACAGATTCATAGAAAGAAGCTGTACAAATTCATGGAAAGAAGCTCTCCAAATAGCCATTAACAAATACGTAGGTACTATGTGCAGTCAGGGAACTGCTGCACTTACAAAACCACATGGATCTTATTTGTCTCTAATTTTAAAATAATTCATTCCCCTGCTGGGTATGCAAGTGAGCAGTGGAGAGAGTGGTGCATCTGCAATTCCGGCTGGTGCTAAGGATTTCAAAGCTTCCAAAAGATGTGGGCTGGAGAACTTTATCAGGCACCTCATTCTTCCCTGTCAGCCAGGATGCCCCCATTTAAGTCACTTTTGAACTTCTTTTATATGGGATGCTAGTGCTGCAGGTGGTGGCTTAACCACTACACCACAGCACCAGGCATGGTTATATTAATTTCAACATCTCTGCTTTTGAAGACATTTAGAACTATTTTGAAGTTGTAAATTAGTGAGTGATTTGGGCTTTGTGCTGTGGTGCACTGGGTAAAAGCCCCAGCCTGCAGCATCGGCATCCCAAATGGGAGCCAGTTCAGGTCCTGGCTGCTCCATTTCCAATCCAGCTCCCTGGTAATGCACCTTGTAAAGTAGTGGGGGATGGCCCAAGTCCCTGTGCCCCTGCACTGATGTAGGAGCCCCAAAAGAAGCCCCTGGCTTTGGATTAACTCAACTGCATGTATTGTGGCTATTTGGGGAGTGAACCAATGGATAGAAGGCACATCTATCTATCTATCTTTCTATCGATCTCCCTACCTCTTTCCATACTTCTTTCAAATAAATAAAATAAACCAAAAAAAATATAGTGTGGCTCCAGGGAGCCATTATTCAATACTCTCTCCCCAGATTTAAAAAGTCAGTGATAGAGAATTAATGAAGGCATTAGTATAGGAGCTCACATCTTTTCCTCTTTCCTCAGACTAAACCAGCAGTGAGTGCTCCCCAAGTCTATGCTGCAAAATTCTGATAAATTTGTTATCATACTTTCATTATCTGCCAATCTCTGTATCCGTGTCAGTATTTTTTCTCCCAAACACTCCTGGATATATATAAAAACAACACAGCCTGATGTAGCTTCATCCAATTAAAACACTCAATGATGGATACATGACTTTTCCTTAAACTTTATATGAAAAAAATTAATAGCCACCCAGGAACATCTCAGAAAATGATTGCTTCTCTGTTGCTAGTTAAGAGAAACTTCCAGGGAATAAGCACTTGGCATGGTAGTTAAAGACCCATACATGTGGTGTCTGGGGTCAAGTCCCAGTACTGATTCTGTTAAAGCTCCCTGCACATGCACAACCATGGAAGCAGCAAGTCCAACAGTTGACTCTCTGCCACCAATATGGGAAATCAGAATGAGTGACCAGCTTCTGACTTTGGCCTGGCCAGTTCCAGCTGATGCAAAATCACTATCTCTCCCTTGTCTCTCTGTGTTTATGTGTTTTTTTTTAATTTTTTAAAAGGGAGAAATAGGCAGAGCCAAGATGGCGGAATAGAGAGGGCACGCACTGATAGGCCGGGAAAAGATAGTTTAATAAAAGTAGAGTTACTGTAGCCTCAGGAAAAGGCTCAGGAAAATATTGCAGAGGAAACTCTTCCAGATCTAGTGGATGTGACACAGTGGATGTGACACAGAGGAACTACAGGGAGAGCAAGGTCGCCCACTGCGTGGAAGCTAAGCCGTGGGAACCAAGCCACAGAGTCTGCATGCCAGTGCTGGAAGGGGAGGTGACACAAAAACCTCAGTAACCTGACACATTGGCGGGGAAAGGCAGAAAGAGCCTACAGGGAAGGAGGCCTGAAGCCCCACTGAGGAAAGTTCACCAGGCTGACTGGAGGAGAGAAAAAAAATGAATAAATAAGGGGAATCAGGACGGACATTAGCCTCTCTCTCCACTCACCATACTAAGCCGAGCAAGACAATGAGCAGGTGACATTTTACGTATGTAAAGTGGCACCCTGCATTCGCCAAGCAGAAAAAACTGACTCTGGTTGGGAGAAAAAACAGAAGGTTAAGACCTAGTGAAAGTGTGGAGCTAATGAACTGAGACTGAAAATCTGTGGGGGGGGGTGAGAGAACTCATGGAGTACACAAACTCGGTAACCTTGGCAACCTGGTGAAACTGCGGAGAAATTTGAGACCACACTGAGGGCTGCATAAACTCTTTGTGTGGTCCCAGGGGTAAGCAGATGAATACCCATAGGGGCCAGATTTTATACACCCAGTACACTCGATTCCACTCAGCTGTGAGGAATTACTTCCCAACAGAGTCAAAAAAAAAAAAGAGAGAGAGAGAGAGCAAGTGAGAGAACAATCTGGGTGAGTCACCATTGGCACACCCTTAACCCTGGAGAATAAAACAGAGCTCTCAGGCCACACCCATCACGGCCTCTAAGGATCCATTAATAGCAGACAGTCCACTTAATGTAGAGTCACAATATAATGAGAAAAAACATCACAGTGAAGAAACCAAAGAATATCTCCAATATGCCAAGCAACAAATGCAAAAACCAAGGTAACAAGAACAAGGAAGACATTATGATGCCCCCAAATGAAATAGACACCCCAATTCAAGATTATGAAGATGATGAGATAGAAAAAATGCAAGAAGCAGATCTCAAAAAATTGGTAAGAACATTAAGAAGTTCTCAAAAACAAATTCTTGAACTACAGAAATCCTTACTGGACAAGATAGAAAATCTCTCTCATGAAAATAAAATATTAAGGAGGAATCAAAATGAAATGAAACAACTAGTAGAACAGGAAACTGTGATAGTGATGAGAAATCATAATGAAGTGAAGAATTCAATAGATCAAATGACAAACACATTAGAGAGCCTTAAAAACAGAATGGGTGAAGCAGAAGAATATCGAACTCAGAAGACAGAGAACAGGAAAGGATACAGTCAGACCAAAGAAAAGAAGAGGAAATTAGAAATCTAAAACATATTGTCAGGAATCTTCAGGATACTATTAAAAAACTCAACATTCAGGTTCTAGGAGTTTCTGAAGGCATGGAGAGGGAGAAAGGATTAGAAGGCCTTTTTAGTGAGATACTAGCAGAAAATTTCCCAGGTTTGGAGAAGGACAGAGACACCCTAGTACAGGAAGCTCATAGAACCCCTAATAAACATGCCCCAAAGAGATCCTCACCACGACACACTGTAATTAAACTCACCGCAGTGAAACATAAAGAAAAGATCCTAAAATGTGCAAGAGAGAAATGTCAGATTCCTCTCAGAGGATCTCCAATCAGACTCACAACTGACTTCTCATCAGAAACCCTACAAGCTAGGAGGGAATGGCGAGATATAGCCCAGGTACTAAGAGAGAAAAACTGCCAGCCCAGAATATTATATCCTGCAAAGCTCTCATTTCTGAATGAAGGTGAAATAAAGACTTTTCATAGCAAACAGAAACTGAAAGAATTTGTCGCCACTCATCCAGCCCTGCAAAAAATGCTTAAAGATGTGTTACACACAGAAACACAGAAACACGGTCATCAATGTGAAAGAACGTGAATGAAGGAAACCTCAGCAAAAGATCACAAATATCCCTGATGAACATAGATGAAAAAATCCTCAATAAAATTCTCGCCAATAGAATGCAACAACACATCCAAAAGATCATCCACCCAGACCAAGTGGGATTTATCCCTGGTAGGCAGGGATGGTTCAATGTTCGCAAAACAATCAATGTGAGGCCGGCGCCGCGGCTCACTAGGCTAATCTTCCGCCTAGCGGCGCCGGCACACCGGGTTCTAGTCCCGGTCGGGGCGCCGGATTCTGTCCCGGTTGTCCCTCTTCCAGGCCAGCCCTCTGCTGTGGCCCGGGAGTGCAGTGGAGGATGGCCCAGGTGCTTGGGCCCTACACCCCATGGGAGACCAGGAAAAGCACCTGGCTCCTGGCTCCTGCCATCGGATCAGCGCGGTGCGCCGGCCGCAGCGCGCTGGCCGCGGCGGCCATTGGAGGGTGAACCAACGGCAAAAGGAAGACCTTTCTCTCTGTCTCTCTCTCACTGTCCACTCTGCCTGTCAAAAAAAAAAAAAACAATCAATGTGATACACCACATTAACACTGCAGAAGAAAAACCATATGATTATCTCAATAGATGCAGAGAAAGCATTCGATAAGATTCAACACCCTTTCATGATGAAAACTCTAAGCAAACTGGGTATAGAAGGAACATTCCTCAATAGAAACAAAGCAATTTATGAAAAACCCACAGCCAACATCCTATTCAATGGCAAAAAGCTGGAAGCATTTCCACTGAGATCTGGTACCAGACAGGGATGCCCACTCTCACCACTGCTATTCAATATAGTTCTGGAAGTTCTAGCCCGAGCTATTAGGCAAGAAAAAGAAATTAAAGGGATACAAATTGGGAAGGAAGAAGTCAAACTATCCCTCTTTGCAGATGATATGATTCTTTACTTAGAGGACCCAAAGAACTCTACTAAGAGACTACTGGAACTCATAGAAGAGTTCGGCAAAATAGCAGGATATAATGCACAAAAATCAACAGCCTTTGTATACACAGACAATGCCACGGCTGAGGAAGAACTTCTAAGATCAATCCCATTCACAATAGCTACAAAAACAATCAAATACCTTGGAATAAACTTAACCAAGCACCAAAAAATGAAAAACTCTTTCATGCTCATGGATTGGAAGAATCAATATCATCAAAATGCCCATTCTCCCAAAAGCAATTTACAGATTCAATGCAATACCAATCAAGATACCGAATACCTTCTTCTCAGATCTGGAAAAAATGATGCTGAAATGCCTATGGAGGCACAGGATGTCGAATAGCTAAAGCAATCTTGTACAACAAAAGCAAATCCGGAGGCATCACAATACCATATTTCAGGACAAACTACAGGGCAGTTTTTATCAAAACAACATGGTACTGGTACAGAAACAGATGGATAGACCAATGGAACAGAATAGAAACACCAGAAATCAATCCAAACATGTACAGCCAACTTATATTTGATCAAGGATCCAAATCCAATCCCTGGAGTAAGTACAGTCTATTCAATAAATGGTGCTGGGAAAATTGGATTTCCACGTGCAGAAGGATGAAGCAAGACCCCTACCTTTCACCTTACACAAAAATTCAATCAACATGGATTAAAGACTTAAATCTATGACCCAACACCACCAAATGATTAGAGAACATTGGAGAAACTCTGAAAGATGTAGGTACTGGCAAAGACTTCTTGGAAATACGCCAGAAGCACAGGCAGTCAAAGCCAAAATTGGCATTTGGGATTGCATCAAATTGAGAAGTTTCTGTACTGCAAAAGAAACAGTCAGGAAAGTGAAGATGAAACTGACAGAATGGGAAAAATATTTGCAAACTATGCAACTGATAAAGGGTTAATAACCAAAATTACAAAGAAATCAAGAAACTCCACAACATCAAAACCAACAACCCACTTAAGAGATGGGCCAAGGACCTCAATAGACATTTGTCAAAAGAGGAAATCCAAATGGCCAACAGACACATGAAAACATGTTCAAGATGTTCAAGATCACTAGCAATCAGGGAAAGGCAAATCAACACCACAATGAGGTTTCACCTCCCCCCGGTGAGAATGGCTCACATTTAGAAATGTTCGAACAACAGATGCTGGAGAGGATGTGGGGAAAAAGGGAAACTAACCCACTGTTGGTGGGAATGCAAATTGGTTAAGCTACTATGGAAGTCAGTCTGGAGATTCCTCAGAAACCTGAATATAACCCTACCATACAACCCAGCCACACCACTCCTTGGAATTGAACCAAAGTAAATGAAATTGGTAAACAAAAAAGCTGTCTGCACATTAATATTTATTGCAGCTCAATTCACAATAGCTAAGACCTGGAACCAACCCAAATGCCCATCAACAGTAGACTGGATAAAGAAATTATGGGATATGTATTCTTTAGAATACTATACCGCAGTAAGAAACAATGAAACCCGTTCATTTGCAACAAGATGGAGGAATCTGGAAAACATTATGCTGAGTGAATTAAGCCAGTCCCAAATGGACAAACATCATATGTTCTCCCTGATGGGCGACAACTAACTGAGCACCAAAGGGGAAACTTGTTGAAGTTAAATGGACACTATGAGAAACAGTGACTTGATCATCTCTTGTCCTGACAGTTGATGTACAATGTAATACTTTATCCATTTTAGTATTTTTTTTGTAGTACTATTGGTTGAACTCTGTAATTAGCACACAATTATTCTTAGGTGTATAAATTTTAACTGAAAAGTGATCCCTGTTAGGAATTTGGAAAATATTATTCTGAGTGAAAAAAGCCAGTCAAAAAAGGGACAAATACCACTTGTTCTCCCTGATTTGTGACAACTAACTGAGCACCAAAAAGGAAACCTATTAAAGTGAAATGAACACTATGAGAAATGGTGACTTGATCAGCCCTTGCCCTGACTGTTGTTGAACAACTTAATATGTTATCCCTCTTAGTATTTTTTGTTTGTTTTTGTTCTACTTAATACTTTTGGTTGAGTACTGTAATCAATACACAGTTATTCTTAAGTGTTGAAACTTAACTGAAAAGTGACTGCTGTTAAATATAAGAGTGGGAATAAGAGAGGGAAGAGATGTGCAATTCGGGACATGCTCAAGCTGACTTACCTCAAACGGTAGAGTTAGGAACATACCAGGGGATTCCAATTCAATCCCATCAAGGTGGCATGTACCAATGCCATCTCACTAGTCCCAGTGATCAATTTCCGTTCACAATTGATCATAATGATAGGACTAAGAGCCAAAGGGATCACATAAACAAGTCTAGTGCCTGCAAATATTAGCTGATAGAATAAAAAAGGGAGAGAATGATCCAACATGGGAAGTGAGATACACAGCAGACCCATAGAATGGCAGATGTCCTAAACAGCACTCTGGCCTCATAATCAGCCCTTAAGGCATTCGGATCTGGCTGAAAAGCCCATGAGAGTATTTCAGGCATAGAAAGCCAAGACACTCTGAGAAAAAAAAAACTAAATGAAAGATCTCCGCCTGTGAGATCCCAGTGGAAAGAACGGGTCATCAAAGAAGGATGTACCTTTCTCTGAATGGAGGAGAGAACTTCCACTTTGACTATGACCCTGTCTAAATATCATCAGAGTCGGTGAACTCAAAAGGCTTTCATAGCCTTGGCAGCTCATGACAAGAGCCTAGGGTGATTACTGATGCCATAAACAAGATTGTCAATTTGTTAAGTCGACCTCAGGAGTCACTGTACATTTACTCCTCATGTAGGATCTCTGTCCTTAATGTGCTGTACATTGTGATTTAATGCTATAACGAGTACTCAAGCAGTATATTTCACTTTGTGTTTCTATGTGGGTGCAAACTGTTGAAATCTTTACTTAATGTATACTAAAGTGATCTTCTGTAGACAAAGAGAATTGAAAATGAATCTTGATGTGAATGGTGGGGAGAGGGAGTGGGAAAGGGGAGGGTTGCAGTTGGGAGGGAAGTTATGGACGGGGAGCTATTGTAATCCATAAGCTGTACTTTGGAAATTTATACTCATTAAGTGAAAGTTAAAAAAAAAAGGGTGGGAGAAACATCCTGGACTGCAATAAGAACAATACATCCTAAGGCATCAGTCTCATGTGCAGGCTAAGTTCCTCCATGTGGAAACAGCCCCAAGTCTTCCAAAAGCTGCAATGTTGCCTCTTTAGCACAGTCTCTTGTATTTAGGGTAGGCACAGCACCTATATCTTGTGGATTAAGAATGTGCACCATATGGGGCCTCTAGGATGAGTTTAGAATCAAACTCACTGTTTAGTGGTTTCTTGCTGCCCTCTGCTGGACTTCTGATGCAACTAATACTTTTTTTTGTTGGATACAAACTGCTTACAGATTACCCTACACAATGATGAATAACAAAGTTAATGTGATCACATTTTTCCATTTTGGTACTTATAAAGCTATAGAAATTGAGAGGGATCATATTAATAACCTGTTTTAACTGCATCCTATTTTCATGTTTCATTTTCATTTCCTATCATCTCGTATTTTCTACTTTCACTTTTATCTATTTTCTATAGCTCTCTGTTTAGGAGTATGTTGTTATTTGCCACATATGTGTGCACTTCTCAAATGTCCTTCTGTTATTGACATTCAAGATAAATCCCCATGGTCATAGAACATTGTTTTATTTCTATCCTTTTATTTTATTTAGGCTCTTTTGTGACCTAGCTAAAGTTCTTCTGCAGAGTGTTACATGTGCACTTGAACAGCAAGTGTATTCTCTTGTTCAACTATCTTGTCAAGTTCTTTCTTTTTTTTGACAAGCAGAGTAGACAGTGAGAGACGGAGAGAAAGGTCTTCCTTTTCCATTGGTTCACCCCACAATGGCCGCTGTGGCCAGCACACTGCGCTGATCCGAAGCCAGGTGCTTCTCCTGGTCTTCCATGTGGGTGCAGGTCCCAAGAACTTGGGCCATCCTCCACTGCACTCCTGGGCCACAGCAGGGAGCTGGACTGGAAGAGGAGCAACCAGGACAGAATCCAGCACCCTGACTGGGACTAGAACCCAGGGTGCCAGCACCACAGGATTAGCTATTGAGCTAGTTAGGATGAGGATAGGCTGCCATTTGGTGGCTGAACCAACAGAAGGAAGACCTCTCTCTCTCTCTCTCTCTCTCTCTCTCACTGTCTAACTCTACCTTTCAAATTAAAAAAATAAACATAAACAGGTTATTTAGGTTATTTTGGAATTGCTAAAACAATATGATCTTTGATAGCTTTTTGGAGCCTGTACTTATATATAGATAAGACCAGGAGTGTATGGAGGACAGAATCTATTGTGTGGCCTTAAATAATTCTCCATGCATTTTTCTCAGTCTAAAATGTAGGTTGCACAGACACTTTTTAATGTTATATTTTCAGACAAATCATTCTATTATACATTTTAATTTTAACCTACTCAAATTAGTCTTAATTGAAGCCCTGAAACACTTACCAGTAACATAAATTATAGTCAGAGCCTAATCATTGCATTAATTGAATCTTTTGTCATGTCTATAAAAATATTTTTACCTTCAAGAGAAAGGGAGCTAGGTAGAATGAGACATATAGGTAGAGAGAACACTTTTTTGCATTAATTCATTCCTCCACACCCACAGCAGCAAGACCTGGGCCAAGACTGAATACAAGAGCCATAAATGTAGTCCCAGTCTCTCACAGGTGTGATAGAAGCCTAATTAATTGATTCTGGAAGTCACATCCAGGCACTCTAAAGTAGAACTAGGGTATCTTAATAGGCATCATAGGCCAGCACCGCAGCTCACTAGGCTAATCCTCAGCCTGCAGCACCAGTACTCCAGGTTCTAATCCTGGTTGGGGTGCCAGTTCTGTCCCTGTTGCTCCTCTTCCAGTCCAGCTCTCTGCTATAGGTCAGGAAGGCAGTGGAGGATGGCTCAAGTGCTTGGGCGCCTGCACCCATATGGGAGACCAGGAGGAAGCACCTGGCTCCTGGCTTCAGATTGGCACAGTGTGACGACCCTAGTGGCCATTTGGGGGTGAATCAATGGGAGGAAGACCTTTCTCTCTGTCTCTCTGTCCCACTGTCTAACTCTGCCTGTCAAAAAAAAAAAAATAGGCATCATAACCAGTACACTAAATGCATAACGCCCATTTAAATGTTTTTCTTTGTCATATTTGAAAGTACTATATATGATTTTCCCCTGGTAATTGCTCTCTGTTTCCATCAGAATTCCACTGATGGTTTCTTGTATTTTCCTCCTGAAACCATTTGCATTCTCCTTAACATTACCCATCTAATCTCCCTCTAATTCCCTCTAATCTCCCATTCATCCCAATCTCTAATTCTACCTGATTTTGCCATCTGTAATCAGACACTTCTCTTTCCAGTATGAACGTCTTCCATGACCTTTAGACTATAGTTCCTTCTCCATCTTGAATGCTTCTTGGTAGCTGTTCAAATAATACCTCACACTTGACTAATTTCAAATGAAACCTGCAGCATTCATTCTTTTTCATTTGTAAATGGTATTAGTACAAGCCAGCCATGAGTTAAATCAACATAATGGGATTTTTGTTGGACTCCTCATTTTCTATCAGGTCTAATTTCAGATCTTTCTGTTTCTTTGCCTTTAAATTTGTAATCTCGTTTTTTTCATTACTTGATTTTATTTTTACACTAGGTGGACAGAAAGCAATCCTCCTTAATAAAGTTGACAATTAGCTTCACTCAGAACATTTTTGGCAATGCACATTAAAAATTCATCTTACAAATTGTTTTGCAATCCAAATATACAACAACTTGAAAAATGATGTTTAGAAAAGAAAATCCAATGTAAAAAGACAGATTAAAGGCTATGGAGATGTACCTGGACTCAAATTGAGTTTTGCCCAATTGCTGTATGTTGTCATCTTGCTTATGCCTGGTCCCCATGACAGTCTGGTTTATCCAATCTCTGAACTGCAATTCTTCCTGTTCCTTCATGGGTCTGAAGACTCTCATTTCCTCCTTGAATGACTTTGCATCCCTGTCTTCTGCTGAGAGTTGGGACAATATTGGATTGCTGGTGGAACCAAGCCCACCACAAACTATAAATACACTCTTCCTGACCAATGACTTGACTGAGCAGGTAGGTGATGGAGGAGGCTCTGCATAAGAAGGCAGATCTCATCTTTTCCTACCTTCCACCTATTTTCCTATACATGAAGCGTATTACCTGGATGTCCTGAAAGGAGCGCCTGGTGTTCCGGGCTTTGGAGAACAGAGTTGGCATCTACTCTCTTCACACAGCCTATGATGCTGCACCCCAGGGATTGAAAAAGCAGTTTTCCAAAGGTCTTGGAGCCTGCACATATATCCTTCCAAAACTCATGGCTATCCTGTAGAGGGAACCACTGAGTACAATTCAACATTAACCATACCCAAGATATGGGCAAATTTGTGTCTGCAGTGAGAGAAGTTGAAGGTGTTCCTGTCACTTCTTTTTTTGCTAGGATTGATGAGGAGAAAAACATGGATCACCATGAATTGTACTGAGAAGACTTTGATGCAGGTGGTAGCTCAGCTCTCTCAAAACAGATAATTTTACCAGAGAACTGAAATTCTGTCACTGCAGAAGCCTTTGCTCTATATACTGGAATGGGTCGATCATGCACCCTGGATGAATCTGTTGCCCTGGCAAACATGATTGAGTGAATCAAAAGACACCTCAAACTATCTCATATTTACTTAGCTCTTGGGGTAGGAAGGACCTTAGCATCATGGGTCAAAGCTGTGACCCTGTGTGCTGGTTCTGGGAGCAGCATCCTGCAGGGTGTGGAAGCAGACCTGTACCTCATGGATGGGATGTCCCATCATGATCGTCTGGATGCTACTTCCCAAGGAATAAATGCCATCCTCTGTGAACACAGTAACACTGAATGAGGCTTTCTTTCTGACCTTTGTGATATGCTGGGTGCCCACTTGGAGAATAAGATTAATATTATCCTGTCAGAGACATACAGGGATCTTCTTTGTGTGGTATAAGGCATACAGAATCATCAAGGTGATACAACCTACAGATTGCATCTCCACTCCTGTGGATGTGTAACATGAGTCAGTGGGTCAATTTATCTTTCTAGAAGAGTATCTTAAGATGTATGAGGATGCTTCAAAAAGTTCATGGTAATGTTTATTTTGAGAAAACTGCATAGATTAAAAAAATTCACAAAATAAAAAAAAACTTTTAACTCCATTTTCTACAAACCTTTTGAACTGCCCTTATATTATCTTTCCAGTTTATCTGGTTCAACAAATGTTGTATAGTACATAAGGAAATAACTGAACTACTATAATGAAGAGCAAATATTAAGAAAGTTCAACTAAAATCCGTTTACTAAAGTTTCTTGGGAATTAACCAAATAATTCTCTCCTTAGTTTAATTATAGTTGGGATATGTTAACCTAGATATCTCTGCCATTGGTTATTTTTTTTTTTTGACAGGCAGAGTGGACAGTGAGAGAGAGAGAGACAGAGAGAAAGGTCTTCCTTTGCCATTGGTTCACCCTCCAATGGCTGCCGCAGCTAGCGCGCTGCAGCTTGCGCACCGCGCTGATCCGATGGCAGGAGCCAAGTGCTTCTCCTGGTCTCCCATGGGGTGCAGGGCCCAAGCACCTGGGCCATCCTCCACTGCACTCCCTGGCCACAGCAGAGAGCTGGCCTGGAAGAGGGGCAACCGGGACAGAATCCGGTGCCCTGATGGGGACTAGAACCCGGTGTGCTGGTGCCGCAAGGCGAAGGATTAGCCTAGTGAGCCACGGCGCCGGCCGGCCATTGGTTATTTTTAAAAAGTCCTTTAAAAACTTGGAATTGAACACCTATTTTTAGGCAGTAGCCAGTTTGGGATGATATGGGCTGTCTCTGTGTCCATGTTCTGTAGATCCACCTAAATTCCAGTCTTTCACCTCAGTTTTAGAATCAACATGAGATTTATTAGGAGGAAGTTTTTTAAAAAAATATGATTGCTATTCATATTACTATGTCTTTATTGCTTTTAATTTTATAAAATAAACCAAATTATAACATTAGTCCAAGCCCTAATCCTTACTCTGGCCCTAGCCCTATCCTTAGTCCTAGCCTTAAATCTAAACCTAATCCTAGATCTAAACGAATTCTGAAGCCTAATACTAGATCTATCCCTAGACAAAGCATTAACCCTAAATTTGGCCCTCATCTTAACCATAACCTTACCTTAACTCTATACTTAGCCAAAATCCTAATTGTATCCCAACATTGTGCTTTAACCCAATCTAAACTCTAACACTAGCACTAATCCTATCCCTAACTTTAGCCATAATAACTCAAGCATTAACCTTAATCCTAATCTGAGCCCCAACTCTAACCCTAACACTAATACCAACACTTAAACCTAACCCTGCCTTAACCCTAACCCTAACCCTGGCCTAAAACCTATCCATAGTCCTAACTTTAACTATCACACTAGCTCTAACCATAGTCCTAACTCTGGCTATAACTCTAAAATTTACCATAGAGCTAAATATAACTCTAATCTTAAACTAATTTAAAATCTCACCCCAACACTAATCCTATATTTCTGCTTAGGCCTAACCCTAAAACAAACTAGTCTTCAGTGTGAACTTGACCATAGTCCTGATGCTAACTTTAATGCTATATCTAACACTAGCCTTAAACTAACCATCATGCTAACCAAAGACTAAGCCTCATCCTAGTGATGATGACCCTAACTTCAACTATAACTCTATATTATATATAACCACAGCTCTCTCTATATATTATATATAGATATATAACCACATATAACCATATATATTTATAACTACATATATATTATATATAAAATGTATATAAAACCACAGCTCTAACTCTATCCCTAGCCCTACACCTAAACTTATCCCTAATCCTAGCTCTATCCCTAGGCCTAACAATAGCCTTAACCCTATCTATAATTCTAATCACAAATCTAATCCTAAATATAACCCTAGTCCTAGACCTAATCCTTATTCTAACCCTAAAGCTAAACATAACTCTATGTGTAGCCCTAACCCTAAGCCTAGCCCTAACCATAACCCTAACTGTGGCTTTTAATTTAACCTAGACCTAAGCCTAAACTTAACAGAACCCTAATCCTAAACTAGCCCCAACTCTTGCCATAAGCCTAATACTAACACTGACACTAAACATAAACCTAGCTCTAAATCTTACCCTAACCCCAACCCTAACAATAGCCTTAATAATAACGCTCTTTCTAAACCTTAACACCAATCCTAGCTCCCATCCTTGTCCTAATAATAACCCTAACACTCATCCTATATCTAGCCCTACACTTACTTCTAACCCTAAATGGAAGAATTTTCATTCACATGGACTGTCAGAGTTTATATACACTTGAGTAACTGAAATACTCAGAGAAACAGAAAGAGAGCCCAAGCCCTTTTGTGTTTGAATGGTGCCATCATTAGTCACCAATTCTGAAAACACCCCATTTTCAAGTAAATTGTTAAACTTCTAGGTGTCACTGTGGTGATACATATGGGAAGACTTGTGGCTTAGGATGAGAAAAAACTGCAACTTGAAAACAAAATTCTAAAAACATCAGTCAGTTATTGAAGTCTAATAGAGGCTTTATGAGTAACTGCCACGGATTGGTCCTTCAGTCCTAGTGTGAAGTTTGTAACAGGAGGAAAACAGACAAAATGCTGAAAATGTATCATTCAAAACATATTAAGTGGAAAAAATCAAATATAGAAGGCAGATCAAATGAATTTTATTGTTTACAAATTAGAAAAATGAGCTGAATGCCAACAGTGGCTGTGCTTTATGATGAAAGATAATATTTGAGTAGTACTTGTGAAAATAAACTGCACCCTCTCAGAAAGGCCTGGAAAAGTGATGCTCACAGTCAAGCATTTAGATGTAATGGCTAAAACACTCCACAGAAAAAGAAAACCTTGGATTTGATCCCAAGTCCAGCTCTAAATAACTCTTCAAACCACAAAAGAGAAAACAGGCATTTTGCACTTTTCCCCATCAGAGTAACAGCAAAATATGCAGTCATGGGAGCAGAGAGGAAAAGGAGGACTGAGAAACAGTGAGAAAACCTAAATCTGTTTGTGATTTAATGGTGCTGTGCTGTGACTTTGCATCTGTTCTCAAAACTGCCCATTTTAAAATAAGTTTATCTTTTTATCTTCTTGTGGTGCATTGGCTTTGGGAAGTGGGTTGGCATGGGGACACAGGAAGTCACCTGGACCATTAGCCACCTTGTGGGCTGCCTTAAATGCTGGAACTGAAGGCATCAAGATCAGCAATGGGGTCCAGCTCTGAGATTAGACCCAAGAACTCTGGGGCTGCCTGAGGTATCTCAGCTTCCAAGCAGATCCTGGAGGCTGGGGGTGCCTCATCTTGCCAGGCTCTGCCAGATTTCCCCAGGTGCCAAAGTCTGTGCTGCAGGACAGGGTGCTGATACCTCCCTGCCCCCACTCCTGGCCTTCTCCTACCACTTGCCTCATAGCAAGCTGCGCTGATTTCTTTAATGGATCCACTATTGTGTGCATGGCAGTTTAATTTTCTGACTTTGTGTTGACTCTGAAACCAGATGCTATGGAATTATAGAGATGTACTATATTTACCCATAGTAACTGAAATGCTGTTTGTAAAAATTCACCTGAGTATTTATTTTAAACACATAATTCAAGGTTTAGATGGTTTCATTTTTAGATGCTTAATTTTGGTAGCAACCACAATATTTTGACAAAAATAATTGTAGAAACTTCTTTCAACCATGAATTCATGTAATATAAAATGTATGTTGTGACTAATGTTATCATTTGCCGCTGACTCTGTAAGTTCATGAAAACAGAGGAACTCAATAGCAAAACCTGCCCAATTCAGTAAGAGGTGGAGCTCACTTGTGCTTTTCATTCTTTTCCAGCAGATGTTTCCCAGACTTGTTTCCATTACAGAAAAGATTCCTTTTTTGCAACAACTTATGTTTTCAGGTGGGAATGCTGCTTTCATTTTATAACCACAATGCTCTTCACAAGTGCCAGTAATGGGAGGAGTGAAGAAATGCTGAGATCCCTTTCAATACCAGCTCAGTAAAGTAGAATAAACAGGAAATCAGATGTCATTTACGGAATTTTTTTCCCAAATGTACAAGGTTTTATATATATATATATTATATTTATATAATTTTATGTTTCATTATATTATTATATTATATAACATTTATTTTATTATATATATAATAAAAGAACAAGCACTTGTCAAAAACAAAAACAGTGCCAATTTTAAGTGATTTGGAGTGCTAGTTTGTTGTGTTTTATATCTCAGCATATCAATTATATTCTTTTGTATGCATCAAATATTACATAAGAATGTAAAATGGTCTTTACAAAATAGAAGTAAATATAAGAAGAGTAAATATTACTAATATGCAGCAGTACATATTTATTATTTGTGAATGGTTCAAAGCTTACAGGGCCCATTATTATTTTTTTTTTTTGACCGGCAGAGTGGACAGTGAGAGACAGGGCCCATTATTAATAGGATAACAATACATGTGAATTATGACTTAGCAACATAGAGTGTGAAGGAAGTTACATATTTATATTAAAAATACACATGCAAATGCATAACAGTCTCTCTCAAGTGCTCAGCATACACTGCTTCAGAAGCAGGAGGCATGACACTGTAGAAGTTTGAATGTACACAACATATTGAAATCTCTCAAGCATAAAAACTGTACCTAATTTGCCATAATAGTTTCTTTCTTCAAGTATTTGGATCTGAACTCAAGCAAAGAAAATAATGAACACCAATGATTTTCATACTATGAAGATATAAACAGGTTAACAGTTGCAAAAATCTTGAAATACATGGAGTTTATGAGAATGAAAAATGCATTTCATAAAAAAGGCCATAGCAGATCTATTTCATTGTGGCTCTACTTATTTTTTTTTAATTTAAGATTTCTCTCTCTTTTTCTTCCCCCTCCCTCTTTGTAACTCTGCCTTTCAATTAAATAAGTAAACCAATCTTTAAAAAAAGATGGACAGATATGGCTGCACATACCCAAAGGAATAGATAGACAAAGGCAGAACGTTGGATACAGGCAGTCTCCAAGTGCAGGATTTTACTGATATTGAACAACCAGTGGTAGGATGACAGCTGCACTGCAGTTATTTTCAGATCAGTGGCGACCCTCAATTCCACAATCCAACTTGCAAAAGTTAGAATTTAGAATTCTCTTTTCCCACTCAAGGATTACCTGAGCCACACGTACTGAAAAGGAACTAAGAGGGAGGATCTTCAAGCACATGTAGTCATCATTCAATTTCAAAGCCAGAGTTTTAAATTTTAAAGATAGTCTGAAAGATATCAGGCCCTTTTAGCTTCTTAGGGAACACACACTATATCTTTATTTTTTTAAGAAATCTTTTATTTAATAAATATAAATTTCATAGGTACAACTATTGGAATATAGCAATTCTTCTCCCATACCCATCCTCCCAACCCCAGGTCGTCCCCCTCCTACTGCCTCTCCTATCCCATTCATCATTAAGATTAATTTTAATTATCTTTATATGCAGAAGATCAACTCTATACTAAGTAAAGATTTTAAGTTTGGACCCACACAGACACACAAAGTATAAAGTATTGTTTGAAGACAAGTTTTACTATTAATTCTCATAGTACAATTCATTAAGGACAGAGGTTCTACATGTGGAGCAAGTGCACAGTGACTCCTGTTGTTGATTTAACAATTAACACTCTTATTTATGATGTCAGTGATCACCTGAGGCTCTTGTCATGAGCTGGCAAGGCTATGGAAGCCTTTTGAGTCCACAAACTTTGTCAGTATTTAGACAGGGCCATAAGCAAAGTGGAAGTTCTCTCCTCCCTTAAGAGAAAAGTACATCCTTCTTTGATGGCCCCTTCTTTCTACTGGGATCACACTCACAGAGATCCTTCATGTAGATCATTTTTTTGCCACAGTGTCTTGGCTTTCCGTGCCTGAGATGCTCTCATTGGGTTTTCAGCAGCTCTATGTTTTTAAGAATTATAATTTTGGGGGCCAGCACTGTGGCATAGTGGGTTAATGCCCTGGCCTGAAGCGTTGTCATCCCATATGGGTGCCAATTCAGGTCTCAGCTGCTCTGCTTCCAATACAGCTCTCTGTTGTGCCTGGGAAAGCAGTAGAAGATGGCTCAAGTCCTTGGGCCCCTGCACCCATTGGAAGACCAGAGGAAGCTCCTGGCTCCTGGCTTCAGATCAGTGCAGCTCCAGCTGCAGCGGCCCTCTGGGGAGTGAACCAGTGGACAGAAGACCTTTCTCTGTGTTTCTCCTTCTCACTGTAACTCTAACTCTCAAATAAATAAAATCTTAAAAAAAGAATTATAATTCTCTATACAAAGCTGCAAGTAAAGCTAGAACAAGCCTGTGACAACATCTGAGAACAACGTAAGATTGCTTTGACTCTATCAATTACTTGGGATAGTATGGACATTTTGAGGATATTACTTTTTCTATTCTATGAACATGAGAGATTTTTCCCATTTTATGTCCTTTGTTTCTTTAATTAAGGTTTTGTAATTTTCATTGTAGAGATCTTTCACATTCTTGATTAAATTTATCAAAGGGTCTTTTTTTTAACTATTGTAAATGGGTCTAATCTTAACCTCATAAGGTTCCTGAGTTAAAGGGATTTAAGTAAATAGATGTGGTTGATTTCCAATGAATCTTTATTTACAAAATGAGATGTAATTGGCCTACAGGAACTGCTAATGCCGTGAATCTTCCTTTTCAGAATATCTTGCATGCATGTTATTACATGTTATTATCCATTTTATGGATACCAATGTGTGCCATATCACATTTTTCTTTTTCTTTTTCTTTTTTTTTTTTTGACAGGCAGAGTGGACAGTGAGAGAGAGAGACAGACAGAGAGAAAGGTCTTCCTTTGCCGTTGGTTCACCCTCCAATGGCCGCCGTGGCCAGCGCACCATGCTGATCCGAAGGCAGGAGCCAGGTACTTATCCTGGTCTCCCATGGGGTGCAGGGCCCAAGTACTTGGGCCATTCTCCACTGCACTCCCTGGCCACAGCAGAGAGCTGGCCTGGAAGAGGGGCAACCAGGACAGAATCCGGCACCCCGACCGGGACTAGAACCCCGTGTGCCAGCGCCGCAAGACGGAGGATTAGCCTAGTGAGCCACGGCGCCGGCCGGCCATACCACATTTTTCAAATGGAAATTCAAATAAAACTTTCCAATCTTTAATTGCAAAATAAGGTTTCTTTTTGCCTTTTTATTTTATTTTTTAAGTAATTCAAAATTTAAATATTATTAAGAAATTTTATATTTGACTAGGGTAGAATTACCAAGTCTTTAAGTTTTTCAAACATTTTATGGTATCTATAAATCTAAGCAAGATGATAAATAGTATACATAATACATATTTTGGAATTTTGAAGAAGTCATTTTATTCTTTAGCTTTAGATGTGTATCATTTAGTACCTTGATCTGCCTTTTACTGCTATATATTCATTTCATAGTTTAAAAACTTTGAAGTATTGCCAATATAATTTGTAACCATTATTTAAGGATTAGAAAACACAGATAAAGTAAAATTAGATTTTGTATGATTACGTCACTCAGCAATGATGACTGTGAAAGGACTGCCTTTACGCATTGTCTCAAATATCCTTTTCCTTTACCTTAACTCATTCCAGTAATTTCCACTCCCCTGACCATTCAAAATTTGTTCTCTCTAGGTTGACAGATATTTTTATAAAATTAGAGATCATTTCTTCAATGTCATTTAATGTAACCTGTCAGTAGTATTGTTCTCAACAGAACACTCTTCTCCAAAATAGCTTCCTTATTTTTCTTCCAAAATATTTGCATCTAGGGAGTGATTATAGCTTATTTGTCAAATGTTAGTTGGTTGTCAATGTGTGTGTTCCTTTCTGGGGTTTCTATTCTGTCCCATTTGTTTACATGTCTATTTTTGTTCAATACTAGGCTGTTTTGATTACAGCAGACCTCTATTATGTCTTGGAATCTTGTATTCTGATGCCTGCAGCTTCATTTCTGCTTAAGATTAATTGAGGTCTTCTTTCTTTTCATATGAACTTTAAAATCAGTTTTTTCTATAATTGTGAAGAATGTCCTTGGTATTTTGATTAGGATTGCTTTGACTCTATCAATTACTTGGGATAGTATGGACATTTTGAGGATATTACTTTTTCTATTCTATGAACATGAGAGATTTTTCCCATTTTATGTCCTTTGTTTCTTTAATTAAGGTTTTGTAATTTTCATTGTAGAGATCTTTCACATTCTTGATTAAATTTATCAAAGGGTCTTTTTTTTAACTATTGTAAATGGGTCTAATCTTACAGTTCTTTCTCAGGCAGAGAATTGTTCATGTATAAGAGTGACACTGGTTTTTGTGTGTTGATCTTATATCCTGAAAATTTTCTTAATTCTATTATGAGTTCTAATAGTCTCTTAGTGGAGTCTTTTGGTTCCTGTATATAAAGGATTATATTATCTGCAAACAGGGATAATTGGAATTCCTCTTTTCCAATTTGTATCACTTTGATTTTTTTTTTTTTTTGCCTAATGCCTAACTAAAACTTCCAGAAGTATACTGAAAAAATAATAACGCAAATGGTCATCTTTGGTTCCAGGCTTAGTGAAATCCTTCACAGCTTTTCCTCATTCAATATGATGCTCCCTGTGGTTTGGTCATATATTGCTTTGATTGTGTCAATGTATGCTTCTTCTATCCCGAATTTTAAGGGTTTTTATCATGAAAGGATGTCATTTTATCAAATGGTTCTCTGCATCTATCGAGAAAATCAAATAGTTTTATCTTTCATTTTATTGATTTTAAATAACATTTATTTATTTGCATATGTTTAACTACCCCTGAATCCCTTGAATAAATTCTACTTTGGATCTTATTGATGTATTATTGATGGTTTTATTGATGTATTTCATACCATTTTGTTGAGGATTTTGAATCTATGTCCATTATGGATATTGGTATATAGTTCTTATTTATTTCATCTCTGTGCTTTTGTAATTAAGCTAACTCTTGTCTCACAGAATATATTTGGATTGATTTTATCCCTTTCAATTGTTTTGAATAATTTAAGAATGGGGATCAGTTCTTCCTTCAAAGTTTGATAAAATTCAGCTGCTTCTGGGCAGGCTCTGGGGCATAGAATGTCAAGCTTCCACCTGCAGTTTCTGCATCCCATATGGGTGCTGGTTCAAGCCTCAGCTGCTCCATTTCCAATCCACCTTTGTTCTAATGCACCTTGGGTCCCTTCACCCATGTGAGAGACCCAGAAGGAGCTCTATGCTCCTGGATTTGACCTGGGCCAGCCCTGACCATTGCAGCCATTTGGGAAGAGAACCAGCAGACTGAAAATCTCTTTCTCTGTCTCTCTTCCTCTCCCCCCTGTATCTCGGTCTTTAAAAGAAATAAATAAATATTTTAGAAATGAGTTCTGTCTCTTCTGTAAATGATGTTTGGAAGTTGGATTTCCACTGCTGTAGTTCAAAATCAAACCTATATCTTACTCCCTATACAAGAATCAATTCACAATGAATCAAGGATCTAAACTTAATACCTGAAACCATCACATTACTGATGAACAACGTAAAGGAAAGGCTATTGGCCGAGGCAATGAATTCTTGAATAAGATAGCAGAAGTACAAGTAATAAAACAAACACCAATAGACTAATGTGATTATATCAATCTAAGAAATTGTTTCACAAAAAAGAAAATAATTAACAAAGTGAAGAGGTAATCAAAACAATGAGATAAAATATTTGAAAACTATGTATCCAATAAAGGATTAATATCAAGAATATATAAGGAGTTCCAGAAACTCAACAACAACAAAATAATCCCATTAAAAAATGTGCTAAGGGCAGGAACAAGCATTCACAAAGGATGAAATAAAAAGGGCCAACATGGGGCCAGCACTGTGGCCTAGCAGGTAAAGCCACCACCTGCAGTGCTAGTATTCCATATGGGTGCTGGTTCAAGTCCCGGCTGCTCCACTTCTGAACTAGCTCTCTGCTATGGCCCAGGAAAGCAGTAGAAATGGCCCAAGTCCTTGGGCCCCTACACCCATGTGGGAGACCCAGAAGAAGCTCCTGGCTCCTGGTTCTGTATTGGCTCAGCTCCAGCCATTGCAGCCATCTGGGTAGTGAACCAGTGGGTGGAAGCCCTCACTGTCTGTCTCTCTCTCTCCTCTCTGTGTGTAACTCTGACTTTGAAATAAATAAATAAATCTTTAAAAAAAAGGCCAGCAGACAGATGAAAAAACTCCAGGATCACTGCCATCAGGGAAATGCAAATAATAATGACAGTGTGTGTCCCCTCACCCCAGTCAGAATGGCCATCATCCAGAAATCAGAAATGGCAAATGCTGTGCATTATCACTCATATATATTCTGAAATAAGCATTAAAACTATCACTCACCTAGTTTTCCTATTGCTTTTCTAGTGTATCCATCATAGCCTGTTTCTTTTGATTTTTTTCTCATCTCCTACTTTTTTTTCTTTTTTTTAACTTTTATTTAATGAATATAAATTTCCAAATTTCCAAATGGCTTCCCCCCTATAACGTCCCTCCCACCCGCAACCCTCCACTTTCCCACTCCCTCTCCCCTTCCATTCACATCAAGATTCAATTTTGATTCTCTTTAAATACAGAATATCAGTTTAGCATACATTAACTAAAGATTTCACAGTTTGCTCCCACACAGAAACATAAAGTGAAAAATAATAGATGATTTTTTAAATGATGATGAAATCAGATCAGACCTATTGTCATGTTTAATCCCAGTGAGAGTCAAGTTGGGAATTGATTATTTTTTTTTTTACAGAAGATCAGTTTAGTATACATTAAGTAAAGATTTCAACAGTTTGCACCCCCATAGAAACACAAAGTGAAATATACTGTTTGAGTACTCGTTATAGCATTAAGTCTCAATGTACAGCACATTAAGGACAGAGATCCTACATGAGGAGTAAGTGCACAGTGACTCCTGTTGTTGACTTTACAAATTGACACTCCTGTTTATGGCATCAGTAATCTCCCTATGCTCCAGTCATGTGTTTCCAAGGCCATGGAAGCCCTCTGAGTTCTCCGACTCTTATCTTGTTTAGACAAGGTCATAGTCAAAGTGGAGGTTCTCTCCTCCCTTCAGAGAAAGGTACCTCCTTCTTTGAAGACCTGTTCTTTCCACTGGGATCTCACTCACAGAGATCTTTCATTTAGGTCTTTTTTTTTTTTGCCATGTGTCTTGGCTTTCCATGCCTGAAATACTCTCATGGGCTTTTCAGCCAGATCGGAATGCCTTTAGGGTTGATTCTGAGGCCAGAGTGCAGTTTAGGACATCTGCCATTCTATGAGTCTGCTCTGTAATCTGCCTCCCATGTTGGATCACTCTCCCCTTTATTTATTCCATCAGTTAGTATTAGCAGGTACTAGACTTGTTTATGTGATCCCTTTGACTCTTACTCCTTTCATTATGATCAATTGTGAACGGAAATTGATCACTGGGACTAGTGAGATGGCATTGGTACATGCCACCTTGATGGGATTGAAATGGAGTCCCCTGGTATGTTTCTAACTCTACCATTTGGGGCAAGTCAGCTTGAGCATATCCCAAAGTGTACATCTCTTCCCTCTCTTATTCCCACTCTAATGTTTAACAGGGATCACATTTCAGTTAAATTTCAACACTTAAGAATAACTGTGTATTAATTAGAGAATTAAACCAGTCATATTAAGTAGAACAGACAAAATAAATACTAAGAGGGATAATGTATTAAGTTGTTCATTAACAGTCAGGCTATGCTGATCAAGTCACCATTTCTCATAGTGTCCATTTCACTTCAACAGGTCTCCTTTTTGGTGTTCAGTCAGTTGTCACCGATCAGGGAGAACATATGGTATTTGTCCCTTTGGGACTGGCTTATTTCACTCAGCATGATGTGTTCCAGATTCCTCCATTTTGTTGCAAATGACTGGATTTCATTGTTTCTTACTGTGGTATAGTATTCTAAAGAATACATATCCCATAATTTCTTTATCCAATCTACCGTTGATGGGCATTTAGGTTGGTTCCAGGTCTTGGCTATTGTGAATTGTGCTGCAATAAACATTAGGGTGCAGACCGCTTTTTTGTTTGCCAATTTGAATTCCTTTGGGTAAATTCCAAGGAGTGGGATGGCTGGGTTGAATGGTAGGGTTATATTCAGGTTTCTGAGGAATCTCCAGACTGACTTCCATAGTGGCTTGACCAGTTTGCATTCCCACCAACAGTGGGTTAGTGTCCCCTTTTCCCCACATCCTCGCCAGCATCTGTTGTTGGTCGATTTCTGCATGTGAGCCATTCTAACCGGGGTGAGGTGAAACCTCATTGTGCTTTTGATATGCATTTCCCTGATTGCTAGTGACCTTGAACATTTTTTCATGTGCCTGTTGGCCATTTGGATTTCCTCTTTTGAAAAATGTCTATTGAGGTCCTTGGCCCATCTCTTAAGTGGGTTGTTGGTTTTGTTTTTGTGGAGTTTCTTGATCTCTTTGTAGATTCTGGTTATTAACCCTTTATCTGTTGCATAGTTTGCAAATATTTTTTCCCATTCTGTCGGTTGTCTCTTCACTCTCCTGACTGTTTCTTTTGCAGTACAGAAACTTCTCAATTTGATGCAATCCCAATAGTGGATTTTGGCTTTGACTGCCTGTGCTTATGGGGTGTTTTCCAGAAACTCTTTGCCTGTGCCAATATCTTGAAGGGTTTCTCCAATGTTCTCTAATAACCTGATGGTGTCAGGTCATAGATTTAAGTCTTTAATCCACGTTGAGTGGATTTTTGTGTAAGGTGTAAGGTAGGGTTCTTGCTTCATGCTTCTGCACGTGGAAATCCAGTTTTCCCAGCACCATTTATTGAATAGACTGTCCTTCCTCCAGGAATTGGTTTTAGATCCTTGATCAAATATAAGTTGGCTGTAGATGTTTGGGTTGATTTCTGGTATTTCAATTCTGTTCCATTGGTCTATCCATCTGTTTCTGTACCAGTACCATGCTGTTTTGATTACAACTGCCCTGTAGTATGTCCTGAAATCTGGTATTGTGATGCCTCTGGCTTTGTTTTTGTTGTACAAGATTGCTTTAGCTATTCAAGGTCTCTTTTGCCTCCAAATGAATTTCAGCATCATTTTTCCTAGATCTGAGAAGAATGTCTTTGGTATCTTGATTGGAATTGCATTGAATGTATAAATTGCTTTTGGGAGAATGGACATTTTGATGATGTTGATTCTTCCAATCCATGAGCATGGAAGATTTTTCCATTTTTTGGTATCCTTTTCTATTTCTTTAAGATTTTGTAATTCTCATCGGAGAGATCTTTAACGTCCTTGGTTAAGTTTATTCCAAGGTATTTGATTGTTTTTGTAGCTATTGTGAATGGGATTGATCTTAGCAGTTCTTTCTCAGCCGTGGCATTGCTTGTGTATACAAAGGCTGTTGATTTTTGTGCATTGATTTTATATCCTGCCACTTTGCCAAACTCCTCTATGAGTTCCAATAGTCTCTTGATAGAGTTCTTTGGATCCTCTAAGTACAGAATCATATTGTCTGCAAAGAGGGATAGTTTGAGTCCTTCCTTCCCAATTTGTATTCCTTTAATTTCTTTTCCTTGTCTGATGGCTCTGTCTAAAACTTCCAGAACTATGTTAAATAGCAGTGGTGAGAGTGGGCATCCCTGCCTGGTGCCAGATCTCAGTGGAAATGCTTCCAACTTTTCCCCATTCAATAGGATGCTGGCTGTGGGCTTTTCATAAATTGCTTTGATTATATTGAGGAATGTTCCTTCTATACCCAATTTGCTTGGAGTTTTCATCATGAAAGGGTGTTGAATTTTATCAAATGCTTTCTCTGCATCTATTGAGATAATCATATGGTTTTTCTTTTGCAGTCTGTTAATGTGATGAATCACATTGATTTTTTTGCTAACATTGAACCATCCCTGCCTACCAGGGATAAATCCCACTTGGTCTGGGTGGATGATCTTTCTAATGTGTTGTTCTATTCTATTGGCGAGAATTTTATTGATGATTTTTGTGTCTATGTTCATCAGGGATATTGGTCTATAAATTTCTTTCAGTGCTGCATCTTTCTCTGGCTTAGGGATTAAGGTGATGCTGGCTTCATAGAAAGAATTTGGGAGGATTCCCTCTTCTTCGATTGTTCTGAATAGTTTGAGAAGAAATGGGATTAGTTCTTCTTTAAATGTCTGGTAGAATTCAGCAGTGAATCCATCTGGTCCTGGGCTTTTCTTTGTTGGGAGGGCCTTTATTACTGTTTCAATTTCTGTTTCACTTATGGGTCTATTTAGGTTTTCGATGTCTTCCTGGTTCAATTTTGGTAGATTGCATGTGTCCAGGAATCTATATATTTCTGATAGATTTTCCTGTTTGCTGGCATACAAGTCCTTGTAGTAATTTCTGATGATTCTTTTTTATTTCTGTGGTGTCTGTTGTTACGTTTCCTTTTTCATCTCTGATTTTATTGATTTGGGTCTTTTCTCTTCTTTTTTTAGTTAGTTGGGCCAATGGGGTGTCAATTTTGTTAATTTTTTCAAAAAACCAGCTTCTCACTTGGCTGATTTTTTGTAGTGTTTTTTTGGATTCAATCCTGTTAATTTCTTCTCTAGTTTTAATTATTTCTCTTCTCCTACTAGATTTGGGTTTGGTTTGCTGCAGTTTTTCTAGGTCTTTGAGATGCGCTGAAAGCTCATTTATTTGGTACCTTTCCAATTTCTAGATATAGGCACCTATTGATATAAATTTGCCTCTCAATACTGCTTTTGCTGTATCCCATAAGTTTTGATATGTTGTGTTGTTGTCTTCATTTACTTCCAGAAAGTTTCTGATTTCTCTTTTGATTTCTTCAATGACCCAGTGTTCATTCAGGAGCATGTTGTTCAGTCTCCATGTGTTTGCATACTTTCTGGGGTTTCCTGAGTTGCTAATTTCCAGCTTCATTCCGCTGTGGTCTGAGAAGCTGCATGGTATGATTCTAATTCTTTTAAATTTGCTGAGACTTGCTTTATGGCCTAGTATGTGATCAATCCTAGAGAAGGTTCCATGCACTGCTGAGAAGAATGTGAAGTCTGTAGATGTAGGATTGAAAGATCTGTAGATATCTGTTAGATCCATTTGGGCAATAGTGTCGATTAAATCTGCTGTTTCCTTGTTGACCTTCTGTCCGGATGATCTGTCTGTTTCTGAGAGTGGAGTATTGAAGTCCCCCAGTAATATTGTATTGGAATCTAAATCTCCCTTTAAGTTCCTTATCATATCTTTTAAATAGACCGGTGCCCTGTAATTAGGTGCATATACATATATAATAGTTACATCTTCCTTTTGAATCGAACCCTTAATCATTATATAGTGTCCCTCTTTGTCTCTCTTAACAGTTTTTGTATTAAAGTTTATTTTGTCTGATATTAATATGGCTACACCTGCTTTTTTTTTGGTTTCTGTTGGCATGGTATATCTTTTTCCAGCCTTTCACTTTCAGTCTGCATGCCTCTTTGTTAGAGAGATGTGTTTCTTGTAGGCAACAAATAGTTGGGTTGTGTTCTGTGAGCCAGTCAGCCAATCGGTGTCTTTTAACTGAAGAGTTAAGACCATTAATGTTTAATGTGACTATTGATACATAGTGACTTTGCCCTGCCATTTTCCCGGAGATATTTTCTAGTATATGCTTTGAGCTTCCCATGCTCTTTTACTGGTAGGTGTTCTTCCTTTACCTTCTTTCATATTGATGGCCGTGCTTCTGTGTTTCTGAGTGTAGCACATCTTTAAGTATCTTTTGCAGGGCCGGACGAGTGGCCACAAAGTCTTTCAATTTCTGTTTGCTATGAAAGGTCTTTATTTCACCTTCATTCACAAATGAGAGCTTTGCAGGATATAATATTCTGGGCTGGCAATTTTTCTCTCTTAGCACCTGTGCTATGTCTCGCCATTCCCTCCTAGCCTGTAGTGTTTCTGATGAGAAGTCTGCTGTGAGTCTAATTGGAGATCCTCTGAGAGTAATCTGACGTTTCTCTCTTGCACATTTTAGGATCTTTTCTTTATGTTTCACTGTGGTAAGTTTAATTACCACGTGTCGTGGTGAGGATCTCTTTTGGTCATGTTTATTGGGGGTTCTATGAGCTTCCTGTACTAGGATGTCTCTGTCCTTCTTCAAACCCAGGAAGTTCTCTGCTTGTATCTCAGTAAAAAGGCCTTCTAATACTTTCTCCCTCTCCATGCCTTCAAGAACTCCTAGAACTCAAATGTTGGTTTTTTAAATAGTATCCTGTAGATTCCCAACAATATTTTTTAGATTTCTTTTTTTTAACTTTTATTTAATGAATATAAATTTCCAAAGCACGATTTATGGATTACAATGTCTTCCCCCCCATACCATCCCTCCACCCACAACCCTCCCCTTTCCCACTCCCTCTCCCCTTCTATTCACATCAAGATTCATTTTCGATGATCTTAATATACAGAAGATCAGCTTAGTATACATTAAGTAAGGATTTCAACAGTTTGCTCCCACACAGAAACATAAAGTGAAAAATAATAGATGATTTTTTTAAATGATGATGAAATCAGATCAGACCTATTGTCATGTTTAATCCCAGTGAGAGTCAAGTTGGGAGCTGATAATTTCTTTTTTTTTTTACAGAAGATCAGTTTAGTATGCATTAAGTAAAGATTTCAACAGTTTGCACCCACATAGAAACACAAAGTGAAATATATTGTTTGAGTACTCGTTATAGCATTAAATCTCAATGCACAGCACATTAAGGACAGAGATCCTACATGAGGAGTAAGTGCACAGTGACTCCTTTTGTTGACTTTACCAATTGACACTCCTGTCTATGGCATCAGTAATCTCCCTATGCTCCAGTCATGAGTTTCCAAGGCTATGGAAGCCCTCTGAGTTCTCCGACTCTTATCTTGTTTAGACAAGGTCATAGTCAAAGTGGAGGTTCTCTCCTCCCTTCAGAGAAAGGTACCTCCTTCTTTGAAGACCTGTTCTTTCCACTGGGATCTCACTCACAGAGATCTTTTTGCCAGAGTGTCTTGGCTTTCCATGCCTGAAATACTCTCATGGGCTTTTCAGCCAGATCCGAATGCCTTTAGGGCTGATTCTGAGGCCAGAGTGCTGTTTAGGACATCTGCCATTCTATGAGTCTGCTGAGTATCTCACTTCCCATGTTGGATCACTCTCCCCTTTATTTATTCTATTGGTTAGTGTTAGCAGGTACTAGACATGTTTATGTGCTCCCTTTGACTCTTAGTCCTTTCATTATGATCAATTGTGAACTGAAGTTGATCACTTGGACTAGTGAGATGGCATTGGTACATGCCACCTTGATGGGATTTTTCCTCTTCTTTTCTTTGGTTTGACTGTATGTTTTCCTGTGCTCTGTCTTCTAAGTCCGATATTCTCTCTTCTGGTTCACCCATTCCATTTTTAAGGCTCTCTAATGTGTTTGTCATTTGATCTATTGAGCTCTTCATTTCATTTTGATTTCTCTTCACTATCACACTTTCCTGTTCTACTAGTTTCTGCATTTCATTTTGATTCTTCCTTAAAATTTCATTTTCACGAGAGAGATTTTCAATCCTGTCCAATAAGGATTTCTGTAGTTCAAGGATTTGCTTTTGAAAACTTCTAAATGTTCTTATCATAAATATTTTGAAATCCGTATCTTGCATTTCTTCTATCTCATCATCTTCATAATCTTGTCTTGGGGTGTTTTGTTTATTTGGAGGTGTCATAGTGTCATTGTTGATCTTGTTCCCTCGATTTCTGTGTTTGTTGCTTGGCATAGTTAATTCTTCTTTTGTCACTGTGCATTTGTTTTTTTTTTATTATTTTATTTTATACTATGTCTGTGTTAAGTGGACTGCCTGCTGTTGGAGGAGCCTTGGAGTCTTGAGATGGGTGTGGCCTGAGAGCTCTGCTTGGTTCTTCCGGGTTATGGGTGTGCAAAGGTGACACCCTCAGGTTATGCATGGTAAATCTCTATTTATTTATTTATTTATTTATTTATTTATTTATTTATTTATTTATTTTATTCAGGAGGTAAGTAATACCGCACTGCATGGCTGTGCAGAATTGATGGTATTTAGCTTCCAATCTCTGGCTTCTACCCAAAGAGTCTGTGCAGGCTCTGCTTTTCCTCTGGACTCCCACTGGGTTGCCTAGGCTACTGAATTGTAGTGACTCAGCTCCTTAGCTCTCCCCTGTTGTTATGTAAATCCAGAGTGGGGGCCTGCTCTTTGTCTCTTGCTCGCCTTTGCAAGGTTGACAGAGAGAGAAACTCTGTACCAGTCTGTACCAGTACCCCCCACCTTTTTTCCTTCTCTCCTGTAGTCAGTCTGGTGAACTTTCCCGCTCCCCTCTAGATTCTGACAGCCGTTTCCCTGCCAATGTCTCGGGTTACTGAGCTCACCTCCCCTTCCAGCGCCGCCGATGTGTCGACTCGGAGCCCTGGGCTTCCCTGCTCTCCCCGCTGGTGTCTGTGTGACATTCACTCCCCTTCCTGCACTGGCACGCAGACCCTGCGGCTCCCACGGCTTGGCTTCCACGCGGTGGGCATCCTTGTTCTCCCAGTAGGTCCTCCGAGTCACAGCCACTAGATCTGGAAGAGTTTCCTCTGCAATTTTTCCCTGATCCTTTTTCTAAGGCTACCGTAACTCCACTTTTATTAAATTAAATTTTCCCGGACTATCGGTGCATGCCTTCACTATTCCGCCATCTTGGCTCTGCCCTCATCTCCTACTTTTTAAACAGAAGTGCTGTAGAGCTCAGTCTTTTAAGTTCTTTCTAATGACTTTTACAACCTTGTTTGTACTAATGGTTTCCAAATTTTTATCTCCAGCCCAGAAACCCCTCCTTAATTTTAGATCGGCATATCACACTACCTACTTGAGACCTCTCTTTGATTATCTATTGTGTACTTAAATCCCAACAGGTCCAAAATATTATTAATGTTATTCTTTCTCATACCTGTCCCTTAGGTAGTCTTCCCTACTTGAGTTAATGGTAACTTCTGCAGTTGCTGTGCTGAGATCCACAGTGCAATTATTATTATTATTATTATTTTTGCCAGGCAGAGTAGACAGTGAGAGAGAGAGATACTGAGAGAAAGGTCTTCCTTTTCCGTTGGTTCACCCCCAAAATGGCCACTATGGCTGTCGTGCTGTGCTGATCCAAAGCCAGGAGCCAGGTGCTTCTCCTGGTCTTCCATGCAGGTGCAGGGCCCAAGCACTTGGGACATCCTCCACTGCATTCCCAGGCCACAGTGGAGAGCTGGAGTGGAAGAGGAGCAACCAGGACAGAATCTGGCACCCCAACCGGAACCAGAACCTGGGGTGCTGGGGCTGCAGGCGGAGGATTAGCCTAGTGAGCCACAGCACTGGCCCATAGTGCAATTCTTGTTTAATCTCTCTTTCACAACTCCTCCCTTGTCTGTAAACAAATCCTATCAAGTTTACCTCAAAAATGTGTCCAGAGGCTAGAAATATCTACCTTTAGTTCACCAACAGCTGCAGTCTATATTAGTAGGCTAATTGCTTTTCTTCATTGTTTTTTTTAAATGAAATAGTTAATTGATTTTAATGCAGGAGTCTGCTACAAGTGAATGATGAAAACTGTTTATGTGATCAGGATAAAAAAAAGGTAAACTAAATCCTTCATTGCCTTTGCAAAAATGTTAGCAGTGATAACTTCTTCTGGAAATAAAATGGGATTGTATCTTCCCTGGGTCATAGCAAGAAAATTTTTCACTATATCAATGAACTTAAATGCTTTACAGGTAGCTGATAATTGAATTTGTTAAGGAACCATTTCAATAGATGGTTGCTATGGAATTTTGACTGATATGGATAAGTTCAGAGAAGTTAAAAAATGTTTACTAAGAAAGGCAATAGAAAAGTTGGTGATAATTGAGGAATGTGGAATTCTAATAAGTTTTCTTTTAAAAATAAATCAACTACAACATGTTTTTACAGTGCTTTAAGTGATCTGATAGAGAAGTCTGTGTTTATTCTATATACTTTTATTTGCATGTGTAGGCAGTACAAATCTTGAAACATATTTTATGAATTTACTGTGACAAAATATACATACATTAGCAAAATTGAGACTTTAAAATGTGAATATTGTTTACTGCCCTTGTCTATACTCTTGAATAACAGTGGTTTTCTTACTTGATATCTGTTGAATTCTTTACTTAGTGGAGTTTTAAAAGTATGTCATTGTAAAAATTAAAAGAAAATTTAAGCAAAGAAGGAAGAGGGAAGATGGGAGCAAGGGCAAGAGAGAGGGTTGGTGGGAAGTATTACTATGCTCCTAAATCTGTACACATGAAATGCATGGAATTTGTTCACCTTATGTAAATAAAAAATTATAAAAGAATTCTATTTAGAACTTCAATTGCTTTATACTTCATGGTTAGATGTGATTCTTTATTAAATGGCTCAGAAATAGAATTAATTTCATTTTTTAAATTTGGAAGGCATAGAGACAAAGTAATGAAAGAGCTAAACTCTTCATGTCCACTCCATGAGTGCCTAAACACTTGGGGTTAGGTCAGCAGAAAAGGCACTCAGTCAAGGTCTCCTAGATGGGTAGCAAGAGCAGTTATCTGTCTCCCAGGGTCTGGATTATCATGAAGCTTGAGTCAGGTTCTAGGGCCAGAAATGAAACCCAGGTACTCTGACATGGGATGGAGGCATCTTAACTGCTAGGTTACATACCTGCTCCACAAATGAAAATATTCTAGCACAACTAAATGCTGAACTGAAAGTTAACCTATCATAAATTTATGTGATAATAAACAGAAACACTCAGGACATGCTGAATATAATTTATCCATTTCTTTACCTCCCTAGGACTCCTGGAAAAGGATGACATGAGGCAGCTGTGGGAATCTCTTAGGTTTAGACACTTGAGAATTAACATTTTTTTATTGGAAAGACAATACTGGGTTATGCTGCAAATTTGGGCTTCACATTTTGTAATTTACATTCATGAAATTAATTTTATTTTCCATTTAGGGTTCTGATGGTTTCTTGTAGTAATAATCATTACATTTTATGCAGAAGTGTAAGTTTACCTACTCAGAGCTTTGAATGTAGTAAATTATCCAAAGGATATAGCTGCTATTGAGAGCACTGCATTTCTAGTAATAATGTCTATTACTGTATGAGTGTCTCTAGAACAGTTGCCACAGACTTGTTGTTCTTTTCCTTTTGAGTATTACCCTAACAGATGCCTTGGAAACCCCAAAGGCCAATGAAGTGATCCTAACCACCTTCAAACTTAGAGAAAGCAAATTAGGACATTGATTTCATCCTGGAAGGTCTTTATTTGTGGTGAAGAAATGGGCAGAACTCATCATACACTTTGGTTGTTAACATCTGTTTTGTTTAGATAATTCTGATTTAACAAGCTGGAAATTTGTAGAACTGTTGCGTGTGCATGTATATTTTGCTGCATCAAAGTAGCTGCTATATGTTATTCAGATTTGATTTTTTATATTCTTAGAGTTATACTGTAGGATTTGTGTCTAGTAAAATCTAATTCTTGCCTCACATGCATTTGGGATTGTCTTTTAATAAAGAAATAAGAATTTTAATTACTGTTTTCTGAAGGCCAACTTCTTATGTATTTAAATTTCATAGTAGCTCTGCAAAGTAGTTGTTTTATCTCTGCAGATGAGGAGACAGATGCTGAAGAGCAAGATAATTGGCTCAAAGTCTTGTGACAGACTAACATGTTGCAGGACCTGGGTTGGAACCAAGACTTGTTCATTTAAGCACATGTTATCTCTACTACTCAAACCTGAATTACACATTTCTCCATATTTCTGTTTATTGTGTCTTGTCTTCAGTTGAGTTTGGCTTACCAGTCTCTCTGGTCCTACAGAAGCTGGGGATGTTGAAGTAGGGCTTGGGGATAGGGTATAGGCTTCAGTGCTGCTGAACAGGGTAGAAACCAGCTGATGAATGATGATGGCTACAGTTCAGCTAGGGGGGAAGTATGGTGTCAGTTTGATGGCTGACATTTCCAAGAGGGAACCAGACCCTGGACAGATGCTTCATGAGGTGCAGAACATACTTCAAGCATCGTGTTGAAAAATGTATTTCTCTTCTTGTCTCACTGGAGTCAGCCTAACTGGATTCTTTAGCTGTCTTTTCTTCCTGGGGCATCTCAGTTCCTGGGAAAGCAAGAACTTTTGGTATGGATCATCACTCTTTCAGCAAGGGTTGGCTTTTGCTGGTTCAGAGCTTGCACTCTTGTCCAAACTCTTTTCTTCCTCAAACTGCCAGCTGCCTCCATGTAAAAAGGAAAAAATAGCTGCACCCTAGGTTCATTTTCTTGTTCGTTCCATGATGCTAGGTTATCTCTTTGTCCTAACATAGTAAGTAGCTGATCTAATAATCTAATAAATTTTAATTGGCTAACACAAATGTGTTAGAGGAAGATCTGACCTTTTTTTTTTTAATAAGGAACTCTATACTATCTGTCTTGATCTAACTCCTTGGTGACCTTAGTGATGAGAATTTTAATCTGCAGGCTCTGGGAAGACACAAAACCAATGAAGTGTGGGATTGCTCTTGTCTTTTTTTAGTGCCTGTTTTTGAAGGAGGTAACAGTGACCTTTGAATGACAGAGTGGCTGTTTTTGGACAAAAAAGCACACAAGTGTCCAAAAGGCAGCATCTAAACAAGAGATGAAGTGATTTGCTCTTCACATTAGTTGGCAGGTGCATTCTCTCTCAGAGAGTGAAGATGATACAGAATCCAAGTTAGAGTGGGCAGTTTGTAGGGAGGGAGGTAAGGTCGGGAAAATGAGCTAAGGGTTAAGCCTTTCTAATAGTGTTATCACAAGCATGAACCCAATAAAAGCAATTTGAAAGATGAAATTTAGCCATTCCTTAGCTTTATATATATGACAGTGTCATTGACCTTGTTATCATAAATGGCTATGATTTTTCAGGGTGCTGTATAATAGTTGTTTATACTCTAGGGAAAATGAGAGGACTTGGTATATGTACTTTAGAAAATCAAATATTTGCAATCTATCACAGATTATCATTTTTATTATAAAATTTTAAAATTTAAAAGCCATGTTTCTTTCCACCGTGACTATTATGGACATGCATTGGTTGTTCAATAAGTATTTGTTGAACCCAATAATAAACAATTGAACAGATGAGTAAAAGCCTATTGATGAATTTCTTGAGAAAAAATAAATCAAGGATTGGATTAAGATGGAGGAATAGAGGGAGCTTACTGTTGTAGAAGATAGTATGAAAAAAAGTGGAGAGAGTACAGTCTCAAGGAAGAGTTAGGGAAAAAATGGCAGAGGAAACTCCACAAAAATTAGAGGGACACTGTGGACCATGTGCAGGGTATGGACATGCACAACTCAGAAACCCATCAGCCAAGAACCTCAGCAGCAGCTCAGGAAGTGAGACCAGACTGGAGCAGCCCAAGCCACTGGTGATAAAGTTGCAGAAAGATCCTGGTGAGAATCCAGCTAGGAGCCCTAGGCAGGACATTATACCTGCCAAACTAGGCTTGTTTCTCTCTCCCTGACCAACCTGAAACTGGCATTCTATAACAAGCTGATAGAGGGCAGGCGTCATTTTGGACATATGTAACAGATGCACCAGTTCGTGTCTGCACACCCAGCAAACAGCAGAGCAGAGAAACTTGAATTTGGGGTAGAACTGATGGTGGGCTGGGTGCTCATTACTGTGGGAGGCTTGTGTTCTGGGACTATGAGAACACTGATGCTGCATGAGAGGGCTCAGGGTGTGACTGGGACTTTGGGCAGTCACTGTGGGAAGTTACATGTACTCAGGGCTCGCTGATTACCTGGTGAGGATCACTGCATATCAGTCTCCCACATATGTGCCAGGGGTCAGAATATGTGTGGAATCCACTGCTGCTTTCCCAGGAGCATTAACATAACTGGTTTGGAAATGTAGCAGCCAGAATTCAAATCAGCACTCATATGGAATCCCAGTATTGTAGGAGATGGCTCAACCCATTACTAAACAACAGCTCCCTCTCCTGTCTTCTGTGGTGAACTATTTCTAACATGCTTACTATTTTAGAATTAAGGGTTGTTTTGTTGGCATCTTATCTATTGCACTATAAAATTTCTTGTATATTATGGATACCATTAATTTATCAGGTATATTTTTCCTTTTTATTTTTTTAAAAAAAGATTTATTTATTTACTTGAAGGTCAGTTACACAGAGCAAGAAGGAGAGGCAGAGAGAGATAGGTCTTCCATCTGCTAATTCACTCCCTAGTTGCTGGTACTCTAGGCAGAAGCTTTACCACTATGCCACAGAGCTGGTCCCATAGTATATTTTTCAAGGATTTTTTGCTTTGACTTTCATTCTTTAAACAGTATTTTGAAAAGAAGTTTTTGGGGCCATGCTATAGCGTAGTGGGTAAAGCTGCTGCCTGCAGTGCCGGCATTCCATATGGGTATGACTTTGAGTCCTGACTGCTCCACTTCTGATCTAGCTCATTGTCATGGCCAGGGAAAGCAGTAGAAGATGGCCCAAGTGCTTGGGCTCATGCACCCACATGGAAAATCCAGAAGAATATATTGGCTCCTGACTTCAAATCAGCCCAGCTCTGGCCATTGTGGCCATTTGGGAAGTGAACCAGCAGATGGACAATCTCTCTCAATCTCTCTCTCTCTCTCTCTCTCTCTCTCTCTCTGCCACTCTGTAATTCTGCCCTTCAAATAAATAAATAAGTCTTGAAGAAAAGAAGTTTTAAACTTTGATTGAGTGTAAATTATCCTGGTACTCAATTGTACATTTTAATTTTTTCTTGTACCTAGGAAACATTTGCCTAACTTAAAGTAAAAAAAGTTTTTCTTCTACCGGCCGGCACCGCGGCTCACTAGGCTAATCCTCCGCCTAGCGGCGCCGGCACACCGGGTTCTAGTCCCAGTTGGGGCGCCGGATTCTGTCCCGGTTGCCCCTCTTCCAGGCCAGCTCTCTGCTGTGGCCAGGGAGTGCAGCGGAGGATGGCCCAGGTGCTTGGGCCCTACACCCCATGGGAGACCAGGAAAAGCACCTGGCTCCTGGCTCCTGCCATCGGATCAGCGCGGTGCACCAGCCGCAATGCGTCGGCCGTGGCGGCCATTGGAGGGTGAACCAATGGCAAAGGAAGACCTTTCTCTCTGTCTCTCTCTCTCACTGTCCACTCTGCCTGTCAAAAAAAATAATAAAAATAAAAAATAAGCCGGCGCCGCGGCTCACTAGGCTAATCCTCCGCCTAGCGGCGCCGGCACACCGGGTTCTAGTCCCGGTTGGGGCGCCGGATTCTGTCCCGGTTGCCCCTCTTCCAGGCCAGCCCTCTGCTGTGGCCAGGGAGTGCAGTGGAGGATGGCCCAGGTGCTTGGGCCCTGCACCCCATGGGAGACCAGGAAAAGCACCTGGCTCCTGGCCCCTGCCATCGGATCAGCGCGGTGCGCCGGCCGCAGCGCGCCGGCCGCGGCGGCCATTGGAGGGTGAACCAACGGCAAAGGAAGACCTTTCTCTCTGTCTCTCTCTCTCACTGTCCACTCTGCCTGTCAAAAAAAAAAATAAAATAAAATAAAAATAAAAATAAAAAATAAAAAATAATTTTCTTCTATGATTTTTTTTTCTGGAAGTATTGTAGTTTTCAGTACTACAGTTAGATCTGTGGCATATTTTCTTTTCAATTTATAAATAGAAGCTATTTTATTGGAAATTAGTATCTCATTGTGCTAACACCATGTGTTGAAAAGGCTATACTTTCTCCCCTGCACTGCAATAGTGCCTCTGTAGAAAACCTGTTCACTGTTTGTATTTGGATCTTCTATGGAACCTCTTTTGTGTTCCATTCCTCTATCTGGGTTTTTGTATGACAACAGCACACTTTAGATTAGTATAAATTTATACCACTTAAAATCATCCCTTTGATTTTATTATTTTTTCAGAGTTATTTTGGCTATCCTAGATTCTTTGCATTTTAATATGCACTTATATCAGCTTGTTACTTAAAAATAACGAGGTTGCTAAATGAAAGATCTCTGTGAGTGAGATCCCAGCGCAAAGAACGGGCCATCAAAGAAGGAGATACCTTTCTCTGAAGGGAGGAGAGAACTTCCACTTTGATTATGGCCTTATCTAAATAAGGTCGGAATTTCTGAACTCAAGAGGCTTCCATAGCCTTGGCAGCTCATGACAAGAGCCTTGGGTGATTACTGACATCATAAATAAGAATGTCAATTGTTAAATCAACAATAGGAATCACTGTACACCTGCTTCCCATGTAGGATCTCTGTCCTCAATGTGTTGTACTATGTGAATTAATGGTAAAACTACTACTCAGGCTGGCACCATGGCTCACTGGGCTGATCCTCTGCCTGTGGCACCAGCAAACTGGATTCTAGTCCCAGTTGGGGCACCGGTTCTGTCCCAGTTGCTGCTCTTCTAGTCCAGCTCTGTGGTGTGGCCCAGGAGAGTGGTGGAGGATGGTCCAAGTGCTTGGGCCCTGCACCCTCATGGGAGACTGGGGGGGGGGGGGCTGGCTCCTGGCTTTGGATCGGCACAGTACACTGGCCATAGCGGCCATTTGGGAAATGAACCAATGGAGGGAAGACTTTTCTCTCTGTCTCTCTCTTTCACTGTCTAACTCTCCAGTCAAAAAAATAAAAAAACTACTCAAACAGTACTTTCTACTTTGTGTATCTCTGTGCATGCAAACTGTTGAAATCTCTAATTATTATATTAAGTTGATCTTATGTATATAAAGATAATTGAAAATGAATCATGATGAAGAATGGGATGGGAGATTGAGTGGGAGATGGGATGGCTGCAGATGGGTGGGAGGTTATGGGGGGAAAAGCCACTATAATCCAAAAGTTGTACTTTCAAAATTTATATTTATTAAATAAAAGTTTAAAAAAAGAAAAAAATTGTACATCTCCTCCCTCTCTTATTCCCACTCTTATACTTAACATAGATCAATTTTCAGTTAAATTTAAATGCCTAAGAATAATTGTGTGTTAATTACAGAGTTCAACCAATAGTATTAAGTAGAACAAAAAATACTAAAAGGGATAAAGTATTAAGTTGTACATCAACAGTCAGGGCAAGGGCCAATCAAGGCACTCTTTCTCATAGTGTCATTTCATTTCAACGTACAATTTGGGACATGCTCAAGCTGACTTGCCCCAAATGGTAGAGTAAGAAACATGCCAGGGGATTCCAATTCAATCCCATCAAGGTAGCATGTACCAATGCCATCTCCCTAGTCCCAGTGATCAATTTCTGTTCACAATTGATCATAATGATAGGACTAAGAACCAAAGGGATCACATAAATGAGACTAGTGTCTGCTAATAGTAACTGATAGAATAAAGAAGGAAGAGAATGATCCAACATGGGAAGCAGACTCATAGAATGGCAGATGTCCTAAACAGCACTCTGGCCTCATAATCAGCCCTTAAGGCATGCAGATCCGGCTGAAAAGCCCATGAGAGTATTTCAGGCATGGAAAGCCAAGACACTCTGGGAAAAAAAAAGAAGACCTAAATGAAAGATCTCTGTGAGTGAGATCCCAATGGAAAGAATGGGCCATCAAAGAAGGAGGTACCTTTCTCTGAAGGGAGGAGAGAACCTCCACTTTGACTATGACCCTGTCAGAATAACATCGAAGTCGGCAAACTCAAAAGGCTTCCATAGCCTTGGCAACTCATGACAAGAGCCTCGGGTGATTACTGATGTCATAAACAAGAGTGTCAAATTTTTAAGTCAACAACAGGAATCACTGTACCCTTACTCCTCATGTGGGATCTCTGTCCTTAATGTGTTGTACAATGTGAATTAATGCTATAACTAGTACTGAAACAGTATTTTACACTTTATGTTCTGTGTGGGTGCAAACTGTTGAAATCTTTACTTAATATATACTAAATTGATCTTCTGTATATAAAGAGAATTTGAAAATGATTCTTGATGTGAATGGAATGGGGGAGGGGGTGGGAGTTGGGAGGGTTGTGGGCAGGAGGGAAGTTATGGGGGGAAAATCCATTGTAATCCATCAGCTGTTCTTTGGAAATTTATATTTGCTAAATAAAAGTTAAAAAAAGAAAAAAGAACCATGTTGCTTGCTAGAAAAGAGACTGAAATTGTGTTGAGTCTGTAAAATAATGTTAGGATAATTGATGTTTTAACAATGATGAATCCTGAGATTTTTGAATAAAATGTTTCCACTTAGAGAAGAATATTTAATTTCATTGAATGTTAAGTTGTCTTGTAGGTCTGTCAATATTTCATCAGATGTGTATTTCATATTTTAAGTGAGCTAGTAGTGATCCAAAATTTTGATTTTTGTTTGTGGTTATATAAATGCATTTTGTCTTTCTGTATTGAGTTTGCACCTTCTCATTTTACTAAACTTACTTATTGCTTCATTATGTTTTTGACTTATGCCATCAGAATTTTGTCTAGACCAGTGCTTATCAGTTGTTTCCTTTCTCAAACTACTCTCTTACTAATGATAGTAAATATTTTTGATTTGTACCAATACAGTTTCTATGACACCTTTTTTGTCATTTCAGCGAAACAGCAGCCATAGATAAATCAATGAGCATAACTGTGTTCCAATAGAACTTTATCACTAAAACCTGAAGCTGCCTACAAGTGAGAGTTTGAGGGTGAAGATTTCTCATCCCTATGTTGTGATCATATTTGTGACTAGACATTTTTCCTTCTTCCTTTCAACTTCATTACTTTTATTTCTTTTTATTTCTAGAATCTTCACTACAAAGTTGAATAAAAGTAATGAAAACAAATTACTATCTTGTTCCTGATATTAAAGGTAAAGTATTTTAATTTTTGTCATAAAATATGTTTTGGAGTTTCATCATATATACTCTTTTTCATATTGATGGAGTCTTCTTGTATTTTCAGTTTCCTGAGAAATTTTAAGTCAGGAAACAATGTTAAGTTTTTCAAACACCCCATCAACTGAAGAGGTATAGGGACTAGACCCCCCCCCCCCATGCAGGTAGAGATTAACTAGGAAAGCTGCCTCAGGCCTCACAACAACAAAAACAGTGATACAAAATCAGGCAGACCATGGCTCATTAGGCTAATCCTCCACCTGTGGTGCAGGCACCCAGGGTTCTAGTCCCAGTTGGGGAGCCAGTTCTGTCCAGGTTGCTCCTCTTCCAGTCCAGTTCTGTGTTGTGGCCCGGGAAGGCAGTGGAGAATGCCCAAGTGCTTGGGCCCTGCACCCGCATGGGAAACCAGGAGGAAGCACCTGGTTCCTGGGTTTGGATCAGAGCAGTGTGCCAGCCATTTGTAGCAGTCATTTTGGGGGTGAACCAATGGAAAAGGAAGTCCTTTCTCTCTGTCTCTCTCTCAATGTCTAACTGTCTGTCAAAAAAAGCAGACATACTTTATCTTTTCTTTTTAAAGATTTTATTTATTTAGTTGACAGGTAGAGTTACAGAGAGAGAGAGAGAGAGACAAAGATCTTCCATCTGCTGGTCACTCCCCAAATGGCCAGAGCTGGGCCAATCCAAAGCCAGGAGCCTCATTCCAAGTCCCTCACATGGGTGCAGGGGTCCATGGACTTGGGCCATCTTCCATGGCTTTCCCAGGCCAAAGGAGAGCTGGATCAGAACTGCAGCAGCAGGGACTCGAACTGGAGCCCATATGGGATTACGGCACTGTAGGCAGAGGCTTAGGCAACTATACCACAGTGCCAGGTCCCAGATTTATCTTGAAACTTAACTTTACTCTGACTGAAGTTATCCCATCTCACAGATATCCATCTGCATGTTCAACCTTGAGCTCTATCAGGGCAGTATGATTTGGAGAACACATGTCCCTGTGCAGCCACCGGTTTTCAGAAATAAAAGACTCCATAATTTGGCCCTGAGACTTCAGCACTTATTAATATTTCTGAAATTAATAAGCTGTGTGGATTCTTGCTTTGAATTCAGAGTCAAATTCTGAATACTGGCTCAAATAGACCAGATGATAAGCTGAGTTTTTAAGCTTTTATTCCATCAGAGAAATGCATAGGAGAGTGAGGGCTCTATCTAAAGGAGAAAGGAAAGTCTGGAAATTAAGTAGGAGCCATACCAAGCAGGGAGCAGGCCAAGAGCTGTGGTCTTGTCCTGTGAGGCCCACACCATTGGGGAGAGTGAGGCAATGGTGTTCTTCCACAGGAAGCACCGGGGACAGGCTTCAGTGAACATGTCCACCTTTATTAATGACCATGTACACTTTTAAATGGCAGGCAGGAGGGGTGTAATTAATTCAGGGCAACACTAATTCTATAGGACAGAACCAACACTGGCACCAATATGCATCTCCAGTTAGCTTGAAGGTCTCATAGCTAGGGTAGGTTTCCAGGTGGGCCTGGTCCACCCCCAGCAGCAGTTGACCTAATTGGCAGAAGGTGGGGGTGGGAAGAAATGTGCCTGAGGCTCCCATCTCCCACCATCAGTCAGGCTAGCCACATGGGCTAGGCAGAAAGTCTCACAGGATCACCCACATCTCCCCCCTTTGTTTTAGGGCAAGTGTGGCTCTGCTTAGCATGGCACAGCAACAAGCTGCAGCCCACAATAAGATTTAAATTAAATTGAAGAATGCCTAGCATGGGGATTAAGGGTAGGGAGGAAAAGAAGGGCAAAGAGAAAAAGGCCAGGCCAACCATGTTTCAGGCCTTTGTAATTGGCAGGCGGGTGCACAGGTATGGGAAAGCAGGGGCATGAGATCACACAGGGAGTTGGGGAAAGTGTGATGAAGGCGTAGCCTTCCAGCTCTCAAACCTAATGATATTTGACTGCCTACATCATCCCCCCTTCAGAGACTCCATTCCCTTAATCCAAGGGATATTGAAGGGTGTAGAATCATCACATCTTCTATAGCTGCTTCCTGTTTATGAGGGATGTAGTACAAGCCTTGCCTGCTCTGGGTCTGGAAGTCTCTGCCCATCTCACCTAATTCCCTTTGTGAGCTGGAGCAATCTTGGTCACCACCAATGTCTGTGTCCCCTGCATGGTCAGTTACTCCCAGAAGTTGTTGAGTTCTGAAACATATAAGTTTGTTCATTAGTACAAGCAAAACTGGACCATGACCAATTGTAAGTGGAGTGCCCCTTTAAGATGAAAAGACCACATTCTACAGACTCCCAGATAGTGGGTGGTGATACATTATAAACCCATTTAGCTTGAGTATAGAGAATTATAGTAGAAGAACACATTAGGAGTTTTATTGTTAATAACAGAGAGAATCAAAAGAGGCAGATACACCATGCCTGCCTTCAGGTGCAGCACTCTTGATGTGAGGAAAGCAAAGACTTTACTTATCTTTTTGCTTATGATCTCTGGCTTACAGGAATAATCAGGCATGTCTTTTGAGTACACCTGTGAGGACTTGAGAGGTAGACATTTAATCCTAATTTTACTGAGGTAGTCATGTTCAGTAGCACCTGGTAAGGTTCCTTCCATTTAAGCTGTAGCCGATCTGAAGAGGATCTTTCTATGAATGGCTTGTTCAGGGAAAGGTGCTGAAGTTGGTTTGTAGAGGGTTAGCTTTCAGAGACTGGGTCCAGAGTTTGGCATTTCTGACTGGTATCCACAAAGGCTGCAGAGTGATCTCTGGAAAGCACAAGCAAAACCTTTGCCCATCATTATGAGGGGTTCAGGCCCCTTCCATTGTTGGGTGGTCAGGTCCCTCCATCAAACCAGAGGCAATGGGGTTGCACCTGTGTGAGGTCTCCAGTGTCTCACTGCTGGTGGCTCTCCAGGGGGTGAGACTTGTAAGAAATTTAAGGTGAAAGGAGCAGTTAACACACTCATGGTTGGGGTACCATACTCTCTCCTCTGTTTTTTAAGCATAGTCTTAAGGTCCTGCATGTGAGGTTAGTGCACAGTGACTCCTATGGTTAATTTAACAATTCAAACTCTTTTGTGTGATGTCATTGATCACTCAAGTCTCTTGAGATGAGCTGTCTTGGCTATGGAAGCCTTCTGAATCCACAAACTCTGTCAATATTTAGAGAAGGATGTAAGCAAAATGAAAGTTCTCACTTTGAAGAGACTCATCCTTCTTTGATGACCACTTCTTTCCACAGGAGTCTCACCCAGGGAGGCTCTCCAGGTAGGCACACCTTTTTGCACAAGTGTCCTGATTTTCCATGCCTGAAATGCTCTTGTGGGCTTTTTAGCCAGACCATAATGCCTTTAGGGATGACTCTGAGGTCACTGAGCATGACTTAGAGCAATTGCCATTCTATGAGTCTGCTGTATGGACTGCTTCCCATGTTGAAGCATTTACTCCTCTTTAATTCTATTAATTCTATTGATATGCACATACTAGGCCATAAAGCAAGTCTCAGCAAATTTAAAAGGATTAGAATCATACCATGTAGCTTCTCAGACCACAGCGGAATGAAGCTGGAAATTAGCAACTCAGGAAACCCCAGAAAGTATGCAAACACATGGAGACTGAACAACATGCTCCTGAATGAACACTGGGTCATTGAAGAAATCAAAAGAGAAATCAGAAACTTTCTGGAAGTAAATGAAGACAACAACACAACATATCAAAACTTATGGGATACAGCAAAAGCAGTATTGAGAGGCAAATTTATAGCAATAGGTGCCTATATCAAGAAATTGGAAAGGTACCAAATAAATGAGCTTTCAGCGCATCTCAAGGACCTAGAAAAACTGCAGCAAACCAAACCCAAATCTAGTAGGAGAAGAGAAATAATTAAAACCAGAGAAGAAATTAACAGGATTGAATCCAAAAAAAAAAAAAAAAAAACACTACAAAAAATCATCCAAGCGAGAAGCTGGTTTTTTTTAAAAAATTAACAAAATTGACACCACATTGGCCCAACTAACTAAAAAAAGAAGAGAACAGGCCCAAATCAATAAAATCAGAGATGAAAAAGGAAACGTAACAATAGACACCACAGAAAAAAAAAAGAATCATCAGAAATTACTACAAGGACCTGTATGCCAGCAAACAGGAAAACCTATCAGAAATGGATAGATTCCTGGACACATGCAATCTACCAAAATTGAACCATGAAGACATAGAAAACCTAAATAGACCCATAAGTGAAACAGAAATTGAAACAGTAATTAAGGCCTTCCCAACAAAGAAAAGCCCAGGACCAGATGGATTCACTGCTGAATTCTACCAGACATTTAAAGAAGAACTAATCCCATTTCTTCTCAAACTATTCAGAACAATCGAAGAAGAGGGAATCCTCCCAAATTCTTTCTATGAAGCCAGCATCACCTTAACTCCTAAGCCAGAGAAAGATGCAGCACTGAAAGAAAATTACAGACCAATATCCCTGATGAACATAGACACAAAAATCATCAATAAAATTCTCGCCAATAGAGTACAACAACACATCAGGAAAATCATCCACCCAGACCAAGTGGGATTTATCCCTGGTATGCAGGGATGGTTCAACATTCGCAAATCAATCATGTGATATACCACATTAACAGACTGCAAAAGAAAAACCATATAATTATCTCAATTGATGCAGAGAAAGCATTTGATAAAATTCAACACCCTTTCATGATGAAAACTCCAAGCAAATTGGGTATAGAAGGAACATTCCTCAATATAATCAAAGCAATTTATGAAAAGCCCACAGCCAGCATCCTATTGAATGGGGAAAAGTTGGAAGCATTTCCACTGAGATCTGGCACCAGGCAGGGATGCCCACTCTCACCACTGCTATTTAACATAGTTCTGGAAGTTTTAGCCAGAGCCATCAGACAAGAAAAAGAAATCAAAGGAATACAAATCGAGAAGGAAGAAGTCAAACTATCCCTCTTTGCAGACAATATGATTCTGTACTTAGAGGATCCAAAGAACTCTACTAAGAGACTATTGGAACTCATAGAGGAGTTTGGCAAAGTGGCAGGATATAAAATCAATGCACAAAAATCAACAGCCTTTGTATACACAAGCAATGCCATGACTGAGAAAGAACTGCTAAGATCAATCCCATTCACAATAGCTACAAAAACAATCAAATACCCTGGAATAAACTTAACCAAGGACGTTAAAGATCTCTCCGATGAGAATTACAAAATCTTAAAGAAATAGAAAAGGATACCAAAAAATGGAAAAACCTTCCATGCTCATGGATTGGAAGAATCAACATCATCAAAATGCCCATTCTCCCAAAAGCAATTTATAGATTCAATGCAATCCCAATCAAGATACCAAAGACATTCTTCTCAGATCTAGAAAAAATGATGCTGAAATTCATATGGAGGCACTAGAGACCTCGAATAGCTAAAGCAATCTTGTTTACAACAAAAACGAAGCTGGAGGCATCACAATACCAGATTTCAGGACATACTACAGGGCAGTTGTAATCAAAACAGCATGGTACTGGTACAGAAACAGATGGATAGACCAATGGAACAGAATTGAAACACAGAAATCAATCCAAACATCTACAGCCAACTCATATTTGACCAAGGATCTAAAACCAATTCCTGGAGCAAGGACAGTCTATTCAATAAATGGTGCTGGGAAAACTGGATTTCCACGTGCAGAAGCATGAAGCAAGACCCCTACCTTACACCTTACACAAAAATCCACTCAACGTGGATTAAAGACCTAAATCTACGTCCTGACACCATTAAGTTATTAGAGAACATTGGAGAAACCCTTCAAGATATTGGCACAGGCAAAGAATTTCTGGAAAAGACCCGGGAGGCACAGGCAGTCAAAGCCAAAATCCACTATTGGGATTGCATCAAATTGAGAAGTTTCTGTACTGCAAAAGAAACAGTCAGGAGAGTGAAGAGACAACCGACAGAATGGGAAAAAATATTTGCAAACTATGCAACAGATAAAGGGTTAATAACCAGAATCTACAAAGAGATCAAGAAACTCCACAAAAACAAAACCAACAACCCACTTAAGAGATGGGCCAAGGACCTCAATAGACATTTTTCAAAAGAGGAAATCCAAATGGCCAACAGGCACATGAAAAAATGTTCAAGGTCGCTAGCAATCAGGGAAATGCAAATCAAAACCACAATGAGGTTTCACCTCACCCCGGTTAGAATGGCTCACATTCAGAAATCTACCAACAACAGATGCTGGCGAGGATGTGGGGAAAAAGGGACACTAACCCACTGTTGGTGGGAATGCAAACTGGTCAAGCCACTATGGAAGTCAGTCTGGAGATTCCTCAGAAACCTGAATATAACCCTACCATTCATCCCAGCCATCCCACTCCTTGGAATGTACCCAAATGATTTTAAATTGACAAACAAAAAAGCGGTCTGCACCCTAATGTTTATTGCAGCACAATTCACAATAGCCAAGACCTGGAAACAACCTAAATGCCCATCAACGGTAGACTGGATAAAGAAATTATGGGAAATGTATTCTTTAGAATACTATACCACAGTAAGAAACAACGAAATCCAGTCATTTGCAACAAAATGGAGGAATCTGGAACACATCATGCTGAGTGAAATAAGCCAGTCCCAAAGGGACAAATATCATATGTTCTCCCTGATCGGTGACAACTGACTGAACACCAAAAAGGAAACCTGTTGAAGTGAAATGGACACTATGAAAAACAGTGACTTGATCAGCATAGCCTGACTGTTAATGAACAACTTAATACATTATCCCTCTTAGTATTTTTTTTTGTCTGTTCTACTTAATATGACTGGTTTAATTCTGTAATTAATACACAGTTATTCTTAAGTGTTGAAAATGAACTGAAATGTGATCCCTGTTAAACATAAGAGTGGGAATAAGAGAGGGAAAAGATGTATAATTTGGGACATGCTCAAGCTGACTTGCCCCAATTGGTAGAGTTAGAAACATACCAGGGGATTCCAATCCAATCCTATCAAGGTGGCATGTACCAATGCCATCTCACTAGTCCAAGTGATCAATTTCAGTTCACAATTGATCATAATGAAAGGACTAAGAGTCAAAGGGAGCACATAAACAAGTCTAGTATCTGCTAACACTAACCGATAGAATAAATAAAGGGGAGAGTGGATCATCGAAAATGAATCTTGATGTGAATGGAAGTCACTTTTAAACTTAATCATATATAATTATCTAGCCCAAGGGGATTTGGGATCCCATGGTGAAGTAAATCCAGCTGTGAAATTATGACTTAAGCTCTCATTTTGGCCATGCTGTTACACAGAATATGTTAGTCACTGCTTTCATAAGATCTAAAAATCAAACTACATCTTGAGGCATCCCTCAGGACAGAGTCAGTGTCCCATCTTAAAGAGAATAGAGAGGCCAGCGCTGCAGCTCAATCGGCTAATCCTCCACCTCGCGGTGCTGGCACACCGGGTTCTAGTCCCAGTCGGGGCACCGGATTCTGTCCCGATTGCCCCTCTTCCAAGCCAGCTCTCTGCTGTGGCCCGGGAGTGCAGTGGAGGATGGCTCAAGTGCTTGGGCCCTGCACCTGTGTGGGAGACCAGGAGAAGTACCTGGCTCCTGGCTTCAGAACAGTGTGGTGCGCTGGCCGCAGTGGCCATTGGAGGGTGAACCAACATTAAAGGAAGACCTTTCTCTCTGTCTCTCTCTAACTGTCCACTCTGCCTGTCAAAAAAAATTTATAGAAGGCATTGGACCTTCCAGTAAATATTTTATAAGCTATTATTTAATGGTTAAAACCACTTGCTAAGATTCCATTTGACATCGTCAGTGGGCATTCTGACAAGCCTGACTTGTTCCCACATTTCTCTATTCTCTCTTTTTTTATTTTTTTTTTTATTTTTTGACAGGCAGAGTGGACAGTGAGAGAGAGAGAGAGACAGAGAGAAAGGTCTTCCTTTTGCCATTGGTTCACCCTCCAATGGCCGCCGCGGCTGGTGCACCGCACTGATCCCATGGCAGGAGCTAGGTGCTTCTCTTGGGGTGCCAGCATCCCACATGGGTGTCAGTTCACAACTCGGCTGCTCCACTTCTGATCCAGCTCTTTGCTATGGCCTGGGAAAACAGTAGAAGATGGCCCAAGTCCTTTGGCCCCTGCTCCCTTGTGGGAGACCTGGAAGAAGCTCCTGGCTCATAACTTTGGATCTACACAGCTCCAGCCATTGCAGCCTTCTGGGGAGTGAATCTGTGGTTTTAAGCTCTCTTCCTCCCTCCCTCCCTCTCTCTCTCTTTTTCTCTGCCTCTCCTTCTCTCTTTGTGTAACTCTTTCAAATAAATAAATTTATTAACAAATTGTCTATTTCTATCACATTTACTGGTATCTCATGGGGTAAATCAAGTGAAATGGTGAAATTCAGGGTCTTTTTAAAAAAGATTTATTTATTTATTTGAAAGAGTTACACACAGAGAGGGAGAGGCAGAGAGAAAGAGAGAGAGCTCTTCCATCTGCTGGTTCACTTCCCAGTTGGTTGCAATGGCCAGAGTTGTGCCAATCCAAAGCCAGGGTCCAGGAGCTTCTTCTGGGTCTCCCACATGGGTATAGGAGCCCAAGGACTTGGGCCATCTTCTACTGCTTTCCCAGGCCATAGCAGAAAGCTGGATCAGAAGTGGAGCAGCTGGGAATCAATCCAGTGCCCATATGGGATGCCAGTCTGCAGGCAGCAGTTTTACCTGCTAGGCCACAGAGCCAGTCCCAATCCAGGGTTTTGGGAAAGGATGAATACAGGGAAAGGGTCTATTTAGAATCATTACTGGTAAAGTGCACTGCATTAAATATGTGTTTGTGTATTATGTCTATGTGTTAACTTTCTTTAGTATAAACTTTAATAACAACATAATGTTTATCTCTGACAACCTCATTTATTTGAACACTCTTAACATTCTTTTTACTTTTACACTATTATGTTACAAAATTTGTAGATAATGCTTTGGTTAAACCAATGATAACTTTTGTTTAATCTCTGCCACTTAATATAGGTGGGTGCATTTTCCTATGTATTTCCATTTTTACAGGTTTATTCCTCCACAGTGAAGCCGATGTTTTCTTGGTTAATGTATTTATTATTCTTTATTAATTCTATCATATTCTTTTTTTCCACTGTTCAGTGCAGAAGGAAACCAGAGGGTTTTTTTTTAATATTTCATTTATTTATTCAAAGAGTTGCAGAGAGAGAGAGAGAGAGAAAGTCTTCTATCTGCTGTATCACCCTCCAAATTACTGCAAAGGCCAGAGCTGAGCTGATCCAAAGCCAAGACCCAAGAGCTTCTGGGTATCCCATGCAGGTTCAGTGGCCCAAGGACTTGGACCATGTTCCACTGCTTTCTCCAGACATAGCAGAAAGCTAGATTGTACGTTGAGTAGGCAGGACTTGAGCCAGCAACCCTATGGAATGCTGGCACTGCAGGCAGCAGCTTTATCCGTTATGCCACAGTGTTGGCCTCCAGAGTTTTCTTTGAACTCCTGCCATTCACCTTCTCTCCCAGGTATGATTCTGGGTCCTCCACATGTTTCTAAGAGGAAAGAAAATTAATATATCACCTCTAAGTGAAGTGTTTTTTCTTTCATTATTCCCCAGCTTGTCAGTACTCATTTTAGGTGTTTAATGTTAGTTTATTTTTTTTTAGATTTTTTATTTATTTGAAAGTCAGAGTTACAGAGAGGCAGAGGGAGAGAGTCTTCCATCCGCTGGTTCACTCCACAGTTTGCCACAATGGCTGGAGTTGCACTGATGCAAAGCTAGAAGTGAAGAGCTTCTTCTAGGTCTCCCACATGGGTTCAGGAGGCCAAGGACTTAGGCCATCTTCTACTGAATTCCCAGGCCATAGCAGAGAGCTGGATTGGAAGTGAAGCCGCCGTGACTTAAAGTGGCACCAATATGGGATGCCAGCACTGAAGACAGTGGCTTTACCTGCTATGCCACAGTGCCGGTCCCATTATACTAGTTAATTAAAATGGAAAATATGGGGCCGGCTCTATGGCTCAGTGGGTTAACGCCCTGGTATAAAGCATTGGCATTCCATATGGGCACAGTTTGAGACCTGGCTGCTCTACTTCTGCTCCAGCTCTCTACTATGGCCTGGGAAAGCAGTGCAAGATGGCCCAGGTCCTTGGGCCCCTTCACACATGTGGGAGACCCAGAACTCCTGGTTACTGGCTTCAGATTGGTGCAGTTCCAGCCATTGCAGCCAATTGGTGACTGAACCAGCAAATGGAAGACCTCTCTCTCTGTCTCTGCCTCTCCTCTCTCTGTGTAACTCTGACTTTCAAATAAATAAATAAATCTTTAAAATTTTTAAAATAGAAAAATAAACATAAAATCTGTTCTCATGGAATACACAGAAATGAATTATGAATTTGGCATGATTATGAAACATTACTGTCATCTATAATAATGCAGTTTGGTCTCTTGTCTTTCTGTTGCTATAGCAAAATCTGTATTTGTTACATGAATTGAGTTGAAACTAAGTACAATATGCTACATTTTGGGGGTCATGTTGTCTGAAACACTCTACACATAGATGATGTACTGAGTAGTGTTTTAGTGTTACCTATGAAGTAAACACTTATCATTCTGCAAGAGGAAGAGTTTCCTAGTGCTAAAACACAAATCAGTTGTTTGTTTTTGAATTGTTAGAGTAATAGAGTCCTTAATACCTTTGAGAAGCTGAATTGGATTCTGGAATAGGATAAGGAATGTGTGGAGAAAAGAATCTACTGGAGGCTCATTTATTTTTTTAAGATTATTTATTTGAAAGGCAGACTTACAGAGATTGGGCGAGACAGGGAGACAAAAGGAGATATCTTCTACCTACTGTTTCATTCCCCAAATGCCCACAATGGCTGGGACCGGGCCAGGCCAAAGCCAGAAGCCTGAAACTCCATGGGCCTCCCAAATTGATGGAAGGGTCCAAATACTCAGGCCATTTTCACTGCTCTTTCAGTCAGATTAGCATGGAACTGGATTGGAAGTAGAGCAGCCAGGACTCAAATCCTCTGTTTACATGGATGCCAGCATTGATGGTGGAGGCTTAGCCTGCTGGATCAAAATTCTGGTGACTATTGCAGGTTCTTAAACAAATCTCTAAGCATTTTTCTCAGTGAGTCACAAATGCAGATTGTACTGCAGACATTCCCAGATTCTCTTTTTTGGGCAAATAATTCCATTGCTTTCACTTTAATTATGTATAATGTTATTTCAAATGTTTATCATTTGAATGTTTTGGGCAAGTATTTCCATTGCTTTCACTTTAATTAGGTATAATGTTGTTTCAATTGTTTATCAGTAGAATAATCATAGACAAGGGCAAAAGCTAATTTGTATTCTTTGTCTTACCTGTATTTTCTCTCTTACTTAAAAATATTTATTAGCTTGATAGAGAAAAATGTTAATGGACTGAGAGATAGAGAGCTTTGACACATTAATTCACTTCCTAGATAACCATACCAAACAGAGTTGGGACTGAAGCCAGAATTGAGTAATGGAATCTAGGCCTCCTTCATTGGTGACATCACCACTGCTTCTCCAGGTCTGCATTATCTGGGAGCTAAAAACTAGAGCTGGCATTGAAAATCAAACATAGACACTCTGAGGTGGCATCATAAACACTAAGCTAAATGTCTGCCCTGTCTTTTAATATATTTTTCTCTGACATATTGGAAATGATATGCATGGTGTTTTCCTGGAAATTATTTTCTGGTCATTCCCATCATAGTTTCACTGATGGTTTCTTGCCTTTTTTTTCTCAATGCTTCTACATACTTCTCCTTAACATTGCCTATTCAAGAGTCAATATTGCCCCTCTTTTAGCCTGCTGTGCAATTCCTCTTGACAGATGTGGCCTTTGTGATTTGAACCTCCTGTTTCCCTCCAGCTTGGGCATTTCTCACAGCCTGTAGATCATGGGTTTGACTCTGTTGAATGCTCTGTGTGGCTTTCTAAACACTCAACAAGTCTAATGTGAAACCATATCCTTCTTTTTTCCTTCATATCCACACAACTGTCAGTGTTTATTTTGTGACAGAGTTAATATGTTGACTGGAAGTGTAATATTATAGGTGATGATAGCATTTGAAGACCTTGCTGTGTACTTTACATGGGAGGAATGGAAGAAAATGAACAATGCTCAGAAAATCCTGTACAGAGATGTGATGCTGGAGACCTACAGCAGCCTGTTCTCCTTGGGTGAGTGACACACATCACATGCCCAGCGATAACATTTTATTACTATTTGACAAATAAGGGAACACTTTATATAATGTTTAATATTGGGCAGGTATAGAATTTGAGTCCATGAATAATCTGAATATCTACCATCTTACAAAAGATTCAAATTGGAACATTTGTTTCATAGCTCCTGGGCCAAGCTGTGGTCCTTTAAATAACCCAAGATAGTGATTTCATAGTGTTATATTGTTTCCATTAATAGGACACTGTACTACCAAACCTGACTTGATCTTCAAGTTGGAGCGAGGAGCAGAGCCATGGATGGTGGAAGAATGCCTGAATCAGAGCCTTTCAGGTCAGTCTGCACATAAGAGACAGGGAGGCCAAGGCAGAAAGTGTGCAGATGTTGACTGGTGTTCTTTCCATGAATTTTTCTCAAGCCTTACTCCTGATGACAACTGGTTTTGTGCATCAGACACAGGCATTTAGAGATACCAGTATCTTTCTAACTTTTGTTCTTAGTGAAGATGTTCTTTGATTAAAAAAAAATCCAGTCATTTTCTGATGTTACTAAGGCTTTTATCTAGGTTTGATACATTCCCCCAGTTCTAACTTGTCCTTCTCTACACTTTCATACCTTTTATTTCATGCACTTATTAGTTCCTTCAGTGCTTGTTAATTAGGCAACATACAGAAACGTTTTTAAGAGTAATGTTTCTGTTATTTTAAAGATTTATTTATTTATTTGAAAGAGAGAGAGAAGAAGGAGAGGCAGAGAGAGAGAGAGAGAGAGAGAGAGAGAGAGAGGTCTTCCATCCACTGGTTCATTTCCCAATTGGCTGTCATGGCTGGAGCTTCACTGATCTGAAGCCCAGAGCCAGGAGCTTCTTCCAGGTCTCCTACATGGGTACAGGGGTCCAAGGACTTGGGCCATTTTCTACAGCTTTGCCAGGCAATAGCAGAGTGCTGGATCAGAAGTGGAGCAGCTAGGACTTAAACTGGTGCCCATAAGTGATGTTGGCACTGCAGGTGGTGGCTTTATCTGCTATGCCACAATGCTGGCCCCTGGAAACTTATTCTAACACATTGCTCATATTGAGTTCCCACTCATGATTTTGCCCAGGCATAGAACTTGCTCAGGACTGAATCAACAAATGTGAACTCTCTCTTTCTTAGTTTCTTTCTTTTTTTTTTCCTCTGTGCCTCTCAAATAAATAAAAAAAAATTATAGTCTGTTGGAAACATTTGAGGAGTGAGCCTATAGCTGGCAACTCTGTTTCAGTCTGTCTTTTTTTTAATTGCCAAATTTATTTAATAAAAACACTCTTATATTGTGATGGTTTCCTGGATCCAATGAATAAAAGAGCACACTATATGAAATGCAGTTAAAAGTTAAAAGTTAAAAGAATTTTATAATAACATCAAGATATTATTTAGTTATACCACCTTTAGTTTTAGAATTCTAAGAGAATAAAATCTATAGCCATGAATATTAGAAGTCACATATTGGTATATAAATAATATTTTATAAAAATTACCTGATGATCATCTTGAAAACTAAAACATGTAGTTTCGAACCGTCTTTTCATTTTGCCTATTTATGTACATTTAAATTAGATTTTTTAAAACTTTTATTAAATGAATATAGATTTCCAAAATACAGCTTATGGATTACATTGGCTTCCCCCACTCCCCAGTGACTTCCCTCCCATCCACAACCCTCCCCTTTCCCAATCTCTCTCCCCTCCTATTCATATCAAGATTCATTTTCAATTTTCTATATATACAGAAGATCAGTTTAGTATACATTAAGTAAAGATTTCAACAGTTTGCACCCCCATAGAAACACAAAGTGAAATACACTGTTTGAGTACTCGTTATAGCATTAGATCTCAATGCACAGCACATTAAGGACAGAGATCCTACATGAGGAGTAAGTGCACAGTGACTCCTGTTGTTGACTTTACCAATTGACACTCCTGTTTATGGCATCAGTAATCTCCCTATGCTCCAGTCATGAGTTTCCAAGGCTATGGAAGCCTTTTGAGTTCTCTGACTCTTATCTTATTTAGACAAGGTCATAGTCAAAGTGGAGGTTCTCTCCTCCCTTCAGAGAAAGGTACCTCCTTCTTTGAAGACCTGTTCTTTCCACTGAGATCTCACTCACAGAGATCTTTCATTTAGGTGTTTTTTTTTTTTTTGTCTTTTTTTTTTCCCAGAGTGTCTTGGCTTTCCATGCCTGAAATACTCTCATGGGCTTTTCAGCCAGATCCGAATGCCTTTAGGGCTGATTCTGAGGCCAGAGTGCTGTTTAGGACATCTGCCATTCTATGAGTCTGCTGTGTATCTCGCTTCCCATGTTGGATCGCACTCCCCTTTATTTATGCTATCAGTTACTATTAGCAGGTACTAGACTTGTTTATGTGATCCCTTTGACTCTTACTCCTTTCATTATGATCGATTGTGAACTGAAATTGATCACTGGGACTAGTGAGATGGCATTGGTACATGCCACCTTGATGGGATTGGACTGGAATTCCCTGGTATGTTTCTAACTCTACCATTTGGGGCATGTCCAATTAAGCATGTCCCAAATTGTACATCTCTTCCCTCTCTTATTCCCACTCTTATATTTAATGGGGATCACATTTCAGTTAAATTTCAACACTTAAGAATAACTGTGTATTAATTACAGAATTAAACCAGTCATATTAAGTAGAACAGACAAAAAAAATACTAAGAGGGATAATGTATTAAGTTGTTCATTAACAGTCAGGGCTATGCTGATCAAGTCACTGTTTTTCATAGTGTCCATTTCACTTCAACAGGTTTCCTTTTTGGTATTCAGTCAGTTGTCACCGATCAGGGAGAACATATGGTATTTGTCCCTTTGGGACTGGCTTATTTCACTCAGCATGATGTGTTCCAGATTCCTCCATTTTGTTGCAAATGACTGGATTTCATTGTTTTTTACTGTGGTATAGTATTCTAAAGTGTACATATCCCATAATTTCTTTATCCAGTCTACCGTTGATGGGCATTTAGGTTGTTTCCAGGTCTTGGCTATTGTGAATTGTGCTGCAATAAACATTAGGGTGCAGACCGCTTTTTTGTTTGTCAATTTAAACTCATTTGGGTACATTCCAAGGAGTGGGATGGCTGGGTCGAATGGTAGGGTTATCTTCAGGTTTCTGAGGAATCTCCAGACTGTCAGTCTGTCTTTATCTCTGATTCTGTCTCTCTGACTCTCAAGTTAGTAAATAAGTAAATGCTAAAAGATGGTCATGTGGCCTGCACTGTGGAGCAATGTATTAACATGCTAGCCTGAAGTGCCAGCATCCCATATGGGCACCAGTTCAAGACCCAGTTGCTCCACTTCCAATCCAGCTCTCTGCTATGGCCTGGGAAAGCAGTAGAAGATGGTCTAAGTCCTTGGACCCCTGAACCTGAGGGAGACCCAGAAGAAGCTCCTGGTTCCTGGCTTCAGATTGGTGCAGTTCCAGCCATTGCAGCCAACTGGGTACTGAACCAGTAGATGGAAGACCTCTCTCTCTTTGCCTCTCCTCTCTCTGTGTAACTCTGACTTTCAAATAAATAAATAAATCAAAAAAAGATGGTCATGTGTAAGCCTCTGTGCTGTGACATCAGAAATTATGAAGCTAGGAATGACACTGTGGTGCAGTGTGTTAAAGCTCTAGCCTGCAGCACTAGCATTGCATATGGGTGCCAGCTCAAGTCCCAGTTGGTCCTCTTCTAATCCAGCTCTCTGCTAATGCACCTGAGAAAGGAGCAGAGGTTGACCCAAGTCCTTGGCCCCCTGTACCCATGTGGGAGACAAGAAAGAAACTCCTGGCTCCTAACTTCATCTTGGCCCATTATTGGTTGTTGTGCCCATACAGGGAGTGAACCAGCAGATGGAAGACTTCTCTCTCTCTCGATCTCTCTCTCTCTCTCTCTCTAATTCTAGCTTTCAAATAAATAAAGCAAATCTTTGAAAAAAGAAATCATAAACTAAGCATGAACTTATATAAAACATGAAAATAAGTGATCCTAGACTCACCACGAAAGTAATGAGATTTTGAGACCCAAGGTCAAGTAGCCTCATGGGTTTATGTTGAGTGGCTCAGATTTCTTTAAGGGTGGAGTTTGAAGTATGATTTCTCTCTTATTTTTCAGTGTCATTGAAGAATAAGCAAATAAAATGATAAGAAAAACATAGGAAATGAAGCTTTCAGGGAAAATAAGAGGCAACTGAGCAAAAGCCTCCAGAAATTCAAATTATCACACAGGAATGTTTATAGAAAGAATTGAGAGGAGGTAACCAGCACTGATGATTTCAGAATGAGCTAGAAAACACTTTTCAAAGAAGATGAGCACATCCCAGTTTGCAGAAACAAATTCTTCAAACTGATTGGAAGTGTTTTGGTGTATTGGGACTTTTCTATACCTGTTGTACTTCTGAGAAACTGAAGGTGTTGGGTGTCCTTAGCAATTTGAGGAAGCTGTCATAGAGTAGAGACAAAGTAGTTTTTCATTTGAAAAATCCCACAAATGATGTTTACCATGGAAGACTGAACATGAGACAATCATAGATTCAAATCATACTCCTTAAATATTGTCCTGCTTAAAGTATAGGCACACTTCACTCTTCTCCACCTGAAAGTAAATGATCAGTAAAACTTTTTCATGTTTATGGTTGAAATATCAGAGAAGCAAAAAAATACAACTTTTATAAAAATAAACTGGAGAAAAAAGACAGGGAAAAATGTTTGCTAGGTAGTGAAAGAATATTATTATTAAATATTTGTCCATTCTTTAAAATATTTTATAGTTATTTCATCTTTGTGAAAGGCAGAGTGATAGTGAGAGGAGAAAGAGGGAGACAGAGGTCCTATATTAGCTCACTTCCCAGATGCCTCCAATACTTAGGTATAACTAGTCTTAAGGCAAAACTCTAAAATTCATCTAGTCTTCCCTGGTGTCTCACAGGTTCCTAGGCACATGACATTATCTGCTTCCTTCTGGTTTACATAGGCAGAGAGCTGTACTGAAAGCAGAGTAACCAGGGCTCAAACTGACACTGTTTTGAGATGCAGGCATCCCACACATCATAGCACAAATGTCATTCTACCATCCTTGACAGATTACCATAGTAAAAAGGATCATGTTTGAACATTGGGAAACCTCATGGTATATTAATGTATTAAGGAGAAAAACCATATAATGGTTATAAATAAGTACCTCATACTGATTTTGTGAAAATCTTATGCCACTTGGATAACAAGTAACTTCATTCCCTTTACATGAGTATGCCAGGAGAGACAGTTACATGTGATTCAGTGACATGATTGCTTTTTTCTCATTTCAGTGGTCATGAAAAGAGATGAACTGATTAGGATCAACCAGGAAAGACAAAAATCTGAATCAGGATTTTATGAAAAATAACAAGACATCAGCTCTCAAGAGAGTTGAATTATGAAAAACACTTAGTTTAAATTCAAGCCATATTCCAACACTTATTATTGAAAAGGGAACATATTCAGGATTGAAGCCTGAGGAATGCAATAAATGTCACACTGTGTATCCCCCCAGTGGGCCTGATCAACTACAGGCTGGAAAGAAATTTGATAACACTAAGATACCTGGAAAATCTCTCCAGTTCTGTGACCTCTTAGCGTGACAATATTCACATCATGAAGCAGCCATTTGGACCCACTGGACAAGCAAAAGTCTTCACAAGAAAGATGTTCTGTAAATCTGAGGGGGCTCATATGGCAGAAAACTGTAATAAGTCAACTGTCACTTTTGGAAAAGCAATTCAAATAGAAAAGGCTATCCATGAAAATTCTAGCCTCAATATGCATCAACAAATGCACACAAGAAAGAAATTTTATAAGTACATTAGGTATGTTGAATCTGTCATTCACCAGTCACATCTTGCAATAAATGAGAGACTAAATAAAAGGGGAAAACTCTACACATGTAAACCTTGTGGAAAATCACTCAGTTTTAATTCACCTTATGAATGTAATGACTGTGCAAAAGCCTTTGGACACAAGTCAGACCTCCTCATACACCAGAGAATTCACACAGGGGAGAAACCTCATAAATGTAATGACTGTGGAAAAGCCTTTGGACACAAGTCAGACCTCATCATACATCAGCAAATTCACACAGGAAAGAAACCTCATAAATGTAATGTCTGTGGAAAAGCCTTTGGACACAAGTCAGACCTCCTCATACACCAGAGAATTCACACAGGAGAGAAACCTCATAAACGTAATGTCTGTGGAAAAGCCTTTGGACAAAAGACATGCCTCTTAGTACACCAGAGAATTCACACAGGGGAGAGACCCTATGAATGCAATGACTTTAGAAAAGCCTTTGGACAAAAGTCAAACCTAGTAATGCACCAGAGAATTCACACAGGGGAGAAACCTCATAAATGTAATGACTGTGGAAAAGCCTTTACACAAAAGTCACACCTCATCGTACACCAGAGAATTCACACAGGGGAGAAATCTCATAAATGTAATGACTGTGGAAAGCCTTTGGACAAAAGTCATGCCTCATATTACACCAGAGAATTCACACAGGGGAGATACCCTATGAATGTAATGACTGTGCAAGAGCCTTTGGACACAAGTCAGACCTCCTCATACACCAGAGAATTCACACAGGGGAGAAACATCATAAATGTAATGACTGTGGAAAAGCTTTGGACACAAGTCAGACCTCATGAAACATCAGCAAATTCACACAGGGGAGAGACCCTATGAATGTAATGACTGTGGAAAAACTTTTGGACTAAAGTCATGCCTCATAATACACCAGAAAATTCACACAGGGAGAAACCTCATGAATGAATAACTGTGGAAAAGCCTTTACACAAAAGTCACACCTCATTGTACACCAGAGAATTCACATGGGGCAGAAACCTCATAAATGTAATGACTGTGGAAAAGCCTTTGGACAAAAGTCAGATCTCACCATACACCAGTGAATTCACACAAGGCAGAAACCTCATAAATGTAATTACTGTGGAAAAGCCTTTGGACGAAAGTCACACCTCATCGTACACCAGAGAAATCACACAGGAGATAAACCTCTTAAGTGTAATGACTGTGGAAAAGCCTTTGGACACAAGTCATGCCTCATATTACACCAGAGAATTCACATGCGGCAGAAACCTCATGAATGTAATGACTGGAGAAAGGCCTTTGTATAAAAGTCACACCTCATATTACACTGGAGAATTCACACAGGGGAGAAACCCCATGAATGCAATGACTTTGGAAAAGCCTTTGGACAAAAGACAAACGTCTTATCACTGCAGAAAATTCACACAGGGTAGAAAACTCATGATTGTAATAACTGTGGAAAGCATTTAGCCATAAGTCAACCTTCATTGTGCATCAGAGAATTCACACAGGGCAGAAACCTTATGAATGTAATGATTGGAAAGCCTTTGGACAAAAGTCAAACCTCATAATGCTCCAGAGAATGCACACAGTGTTGAAACTTTATGAGTGTAATGATTGTGGAAAAACTTTTGATTTTAAGTTCCAACTCGAAATGCATCATAGGATTCACACAGGGAAATAACATTATAAATGTAATGACTGTGGAAAAGTCTTTTTCTATAAGTTATACCTCATATCAAAACAAAATTCACACATGGCAGAAACCTTATGAATCTAATGAGTGTGGAAAAGCCTTTATAAATCATATGTTATAACTCATAGCTCATATCACACCAGAGAATTCACACCAGGGAGAAACTTCATGAATGCAATAACTATAGAAAAGCCCTTGGCAACAAGTCATATCTCAGAATGCATCAGAAAATTCACATGAAGAGAAACATTTTGGACATAATGACTTGGAAAGCTTTTTCCCATAATTCAGCCCTCATTGCACATCATCTAATTCGGGGGAAAACACTTTGGATATAGTTCATATGGAAAAGCATTTATCATAAGTAACACCTCATAAAACATCAGAATTCACATGGGGGAGAAACTTTATGAATGGAATGAGTGTTGGAAAACTCTGCCAAAATCACACAATATAACACCAGAGAATTTGTTACATGGTGGAAATCTTGTAATAAATGTGGGAAAGCCTTTTGTCAAAAGGCTCATAACACATGTAGTTCAAACAAGGGAGAGAATTTAAGAATATAATGAATGTGAAGGACTTTTTCCAAAATCAACATAACCATGTGACAGAGCCTTTTGCTGGAAATTACATCCCATACAGTAGGCACTCCCATAAGGAAGAAAGGTTGGGACCAGCACTGTGGCACAGTAGGTTAAAGCCCTGGCCTGATGCGCCGGCATACCATGTGGGCACCGGTTCTAGTCTTGGCTGCTCCTCTTCTGATACAGCTCTCTGCTATGGATTGGGAAAGCAGTAGAAGATGGCCCTGCACCCACGTGGAAGACCCAGAAGAAGCTCCTAACTCCTGGCTTTGGATCATTGTAGCTCCAGCCATTGCATTCATCTGGGGAGTGAACCAGTGGATGGAAGACCTCTTTCTGCTTCTCTGTCTCTCTGTAACTCTGTGTTTAAAATAAATAAAGTAAATAATTAAAAAAAGAAAAAGTTCAGAAATATTATTAGTGTGACAAAAAGCCATTTGTCAGAAATTGATCATTACACATCAGAGAATTCGCACAAGGGGTTTCTTAGGAGTGTAATGAATGTGGAAGTATATTTTCATGGAATTCAGGCTTGCATAAATATGCAGCTCAAAAAAGGTGATATCCTTCAAGTGCAGAAGATCTGAAAAAGCCATAGCCAGAAATTAAACATCAGGCTGACACTGTGGAGCAGTAGGTTAATCCTCCACCTGTGATGCTGGCATCCCTTATGGGTGCCAGTTCTATCCCCAGGTGGCCCTCTTCCAATCCAGCTCTCTACTATGGCCTAGGAAAACAGTAGAAGACAGCCCATGTGCTTGGGACCCTGCACCCACATGGCAGACAAGGAAGAAGCACCTGGCTCCTGCCTTCAGATCAGTGCATCTCTGGCAATTGCGGCCATTTGAGGAGTGAACCAACAGAAGGAAGACCTTTCTCTCTGTCTCTCTTATTGTAACTCTAGGTTTCAAATGAATAAATAAAAATCTCATAGTGACTTGATCAGCTCTTGTCCTGACGATTGATGTACAATGTAATACTTTATCCATTTTAGCATTTTTTTTTGTTCTAGTACCATTGGTTGAACTCTGTAATTAACACACAATTATTCTTAGGTGTTTAAATTTTAACTGAAAAGTGATCACTGTTAGGAATTTGGAAAACATTATGTTGAGTGAAATAAGCCAATCCCAAAGGGACAAATACCTACTTGTTCTCCTTCATAGGTGACAACTAACTGAGCACCAAAAAGGAAACCTATTAAAGTGAAATGAACACTATGAGAAACAGTGACTTGATCAGCCTTCACCCTGACTGTTGATGAGCAACTTAATATGTTATCCCTCTTAGTATTTTTTTGTTTGTTCTACTTAATACTTTTGGTTGAATACTGTAATCAATACACAATTCTTAAGTGCTGAAACTTAAGTGAAAAGTGATCACTGTTAAATATAAGAGTGGGAATAAGAGAGGGAAGAGATGTGCAATTCGGGACATGCTCAAGCTGACTTACCTCAAACGGTAGAGTTAAAAACATACCAGGGGATTCCAATTCAATCCCATCAAGGTGGCATGTACCAATGCCATCTCACTAATCCCAGTGATCAATTTCTGTTCACAGTTGATCATAATGATAGGACTAAGAACCAAATGGATCACAGAAACAAGAATAGTGTCTGCAAATACTAGCTGATAGAATCAAAAAGGGAGAGAACGATCCAACATGGGAAGTGAGATACACAGCAGACCCATAGAATGGCAGATGTCCTAAACAGCACTCTGGCCTCAGAATCAGCCCTAAAGGCATTCAGATCCGGCTGAAAAGTCCATGAGAGTATTTCAGGCTTGGAAAACCAAGAAACTCCGGAAAAAAAAAAAAACTAAATGAAAGCTCTCCGTGAGTGAGATCCCAGTAGAAAGAACAGGTCATCAAAGAAGGAGGTACCTTTCTCTGAAGGGAGTAGAGAACTTCCACTTTGACCATGGCCTTGTCTAAATATGATCAGAGTCAGTGAACTCAGGGGGCTTCCATAGCCTTGGCAGCTCATGACAAGAGCCTAGGGTGATTACTGATGCCATAAACAAGAGTGTCAATTTGTTAAGTCAACAACAGGAGTCACTGTGCACTTACTCCTCATGTAGAATTTCTGTCCTTAGTGTGCTGTACATTGAGATTTAATGCTATAACTAGTACTCAAACAGTATTTTTCACTTTATGTTTCTGTGTGGGAGCAAACTGTTGAAATCTTTACTTAATGTATGCTAAACTGATCTTATGTATATAAGATATAATATATAAAGAGAAACAAAAATGAATCTTGATGTGAATGGAAGGGGAGAGGGAGTGGGAAAGGGGAGGGTTGCGGGTGGAAGGGACGTCATGGGGGGGATGCCATTGTAATCCATAAGCTGTACTTTGGAAATTTATATTCATTAAATAAAAGTTTAAAAATAAATAAATAAATAAATAAAAATCTTAAAAAAAAAACAAGAAATTAAACATCAACAAACACCACAGAATTCATACAGTAAACTGTCAATTTAATGCATGTGAAAAAATTCTTCTGCCATTAATCAATTCACATGAAGAGACTCAGAAATGAGAAAACATACATGCATAGAAAAGTCATGTACCATACATCACCTCTCAATGGTTACCTGACAACTCACAGAAAGAAAAAATCCTATGACTGTATTTAATGGGAAATACTTTTATTATTAGGCAAACTTCCACAAAACATAGCAAGATTACAGAGAGAAGTCCCTGAAATATAATTTGTTTGGAAGAATTCTTTGGTGGAATCACACCTTAGTAAGTATTGGGCAGTTTTCATGATGAATTGTGACAGAGAGTGTTTAACCATTCTTCAGAAATTTTTCTTACACAACCTGCAGTTTTGGTTTCTCATTATTGTGAGTGGGATCAAGTGATGAAATGAACTGTGCTCTCTTATGTAAATTTTATTAATAAATATTTAAAAGTTGAGTGACAGTTATTTCAACAGTTATTTGGAATACCATCTTCATCAATTACAAAGTTACTTGATTTTTGGTGCTTTATTGGCCACCCAGGATTCTTTCCCCACATTATTGTAGTGCAAACTAGTGATGTGACCATAGGCATATCAAGTGACACATGTTCCAGCCATAATAGTGTACCCCAGCCCTGGATAATAAGTGTTGTGTGAAGCACAAGGGAATGAGTTTGTGATGACTTATACACCTATGATAAATTTCAACTTATCTGTGTGCACAACTGGATTAGACTCCACTAACCAAGGTCTATTTGAATATGCAAGTAGATGTTGTTCCACACATCACCCTCATTCTTTAAAGGGACAACCTCAAACCCTGTAAGTTGCAACACTCATCTGAATTTTCCTGTGTTACTGAATACATAATGCATTTTTCATCCATGTTCCCCTTTTCTACACTTCTTCATTCTATTCCTAATTGCCTTGAGACAAGAACATGGAATGAAGTCTATCCAGGTGGTACCCATTGCAACAGAGAAGCAGGAGCATAAATGTAGTATACTTTTTAAAAGATTTATTTATTTATTTGAAAGTCAGAGTTACACAAAAAGAGCAGGGGCAGAGAGAGAGAATCTTCCATCCAATGGTTCACTCCCTAATTGGCCACAACGGCCAGAACTGTGCTGACCCAAAGCCAGGAGCTTGCTCCAGATCTCCCATGTAGGTACAGGGGCCCAAGCACTTGGGCTTCCTTTTTTTTTTTTTTTTTTTTTGACAGGCAGAGTGGACAGTGAGAGAGAGAGACAGAGAGAAAGGTCTTCCTTTGCCGTTGGTTCACCCTCCAATGGCCGCCGTGGCCAGCGCACCGTGCTGATCCGAAGGCAGGAGCCAGGTACTTATCCTGGTCTCCCATGGGGTGCAGGGCCCAAGTACTTGGGCCATTCTCCACTGCACTCCCTGGCCACAGCAGAGAGCTGGCCTGGAAGAGGGGCAACCGGGACAGAATCCGGCACCCCAACCGGGACTAGAACCCGGTGTGCTGGCGCTGCAAGGTGGAGGATTAGCCTATTGCACCACGGCGCCGGCCAGGGCCTCCTTCTATTATTTCCCAGGCCATAGTAGAGAGCTAGATTGGAAGTGGAGCAGCCAGGTTCAAACTGGCACCCATATGGGATGCTGGCACTTCAGGTCAGGGCATTAACCTGCTGTGACACAGCGCTGGCCCCTGTAGTACACTTTTGTATTAATTAAACTTTACTGTAATTTTTAGAACCTTTTTTTTTTTTGTATTATTCCCTGCTCCTGCAGGTGGCCCTCATTTTTATTGAAAATGTATTTTTATCCCTTTCAATTTACAAAGTCCTTTCTGGATTTATATAAATCTGATTTGCATTCAGTTAATTCCTCAGGATACCCTCAGGAGGAACACTTCCTAGATATCCCATGATAACAGGGCTGCAAATGCTATGATGCATCTAGCTGCAGTAGCTCTTTTGTTTCCCATCTAGATAATAGCTGTGCAAGTAATCCATTCCACCTCCATTATTACCCATGAGAAATAGCTCTTCATCCCTGTTTAAGTGGCCACAGCTTCTTACAAGTGTTCATCAAATTAAATCTTATTATAATCAGATTTAATAGAAAATGAAGATGTAGCTGCTGGTAGTTTCAGTGAGGTTGAATGATTTGCTGGACTGCTGTTTTGTCTGGGTTATCTTTTGTATTACTTAGAACTAATTTTTCATATTTATTGCCTGAGCTCTTTTTCTAGGCTCCCAGCTAAACAGGTGTTTGAAGAATAGATTTACTGTAAATTCTCACTAAGGACAGAGGTTCCACATGGAGAGCACAGATCCTTATGTGGTCCTTGGAACAGAGTGAATATTATACCCACATCTTTCCAACAAAGGCACATGCATAATATCCTGTAGATTCCCAACAGTCTTTTTTAGATTTCTAATCTCCTGTTCTTGTGTTTGGTTTGACTGTATACTTTCCTGTGCTCTGTCTACTAAGCCTGATATTCTCTCTTCTCCCTCATTGATTCTATTTTTAGGCTCTCCGCTGCATTTTTTATTTGTTCTATTGAATTCTTCATTTCATTTTGATGTCTCTTTACTATCTCAGTTTCATGTTCTGTTGAATTCTTCATTTCATCTTGATTCCTCCTTATAATTTCAATTTCATGGGAGAGATTTTCTTTTATGTCCGTCATGGATTTCAGTAGTTTGTGCATTTGCTTTTGATTACTTCTATGTAATCTTATGACCAAATTTTTGAGTTCTATTTCTTGCATTTTTTCTATCTCATCATCTTCATAATCTAGTATTGAAGTGTCATGTTCTTTTGGGAGTGTCATGATGTCTTCCTTATTGTTGTTTCTCATATGGTTGCATTTATTGTTTAGCATTTTTGAGATACTTATTGATTTCTTCTATTTTTTTCCACTGTGGCAGATTTTATCTTTGTACTATGACTTTGTAGATAAGTGGACTTTCTGCTTTCACTGAATCTCTGGAGGCTTTTAGTGGGTGTGGCCAGAGAGCTCTGTTCAGTTTTCAAGGGTAAAGGGTATGCCTAAGGTGACACACCCAAGTTTGGCATGTTAAGTCTTCTCTCTCCTTTTTTTAATCAGAAGGGAGTTATATTCTGTTCAGCTGAGTTCTTCTCTTCAATGGAGCCCAGTGCCTGAGTACTAGCCCCAGTGAGTATAATATTTGTCTGCTCTGTCCAAAGAACCACACAAAGGATCTGTGTAGTCCTCAGTATAAGTTCAGATTCTCCAGAAATGTCTCTTATCAGGTAACCAGGAGCCCCCAAGTTTGTGGCATCTCCCACTGAGAGTGCTCAAAGTCCCAGCCACGCCACGAGTCTTCCCTCACACCCTCAGCTTTTTTATTTTTTCACAGTCCTGCTTCAGAAGCTTCACACAGTCATAAGTTCCTAGTTTCCTGTTATTTCTCCCCAGCAGAGTCAGGAGTTTCCACTCAGCTGCTTGCCAGGTGCAGACACAAGCTGGCACAGCTGTTATGTATGTCCAAAATGGCTCCTGCTCTATCAGCTTGCATGCCTTTGTGAGGTGATTGGAGAGACAGAAATGTGTCTGTACTGTCCCTTTTGTTTTCTCTCCTCTCATTTGGCTGACACACTTTCCTTCGGAGATTAAAGCCTCATTCCCTCTAGGTTCCTGCCACTTTTTTGCTGGTGGCTTGGGCTACTGTGGTATTGTCTCACCTCACTTTCCAAGTGTTGGTGCATAGGATCTCTTCTGTTGGAGTCATGAGCTGTGGGCCCCACGCCCTCTACGTGGGTCCACTGTGTCCCTCTAATGTCAGTAGAATTTCCTCTGTCATTTTTTCCCTAACTCTTCCCTGAGACTACTCTATTTCCACTTTTTGAAAACTATCTTCTCCTGGGTTAGAGCAGTAAGATCCCTCCGTACTCCACCATCCAATTATTAGCCCATCTCTATATGATTATGACTCTGTTTCTGCCAGATTACTAATTTATACACCATATAATCAAAATTAAATGCCTTACCTGGAATGCATATTTTTGTTGTCATTTACTACTGTCACCTGCATGTGTTATGAATAACCTGATTTGTGACATTCCTAACACAGGGAAATGATGGGTACCATGGTTTGGTTTATAATTGTGTGTTCATCAACTCACTCTAAATGCTGGAAGCTGACCCAGCAACTGTCATGTGTATAGGATTTGAGTACATCGCAGTGCCAGCACCATCATGGTCATCAGCATAGGATACATTCATAATGTTTCTAGGTGCTCCTGGAAGTTTAAATTATTTTCTGATTGTGGAAATTTTCCAAACTACAAGTCTATATCATACTGTAATTTTTCCAGTTTATTCTGGACTGTTTTTTCACCAAATATTCATCCACATATTTGTTTTTTAATTATGGCTCACATTAAAATGCACATTGTCACTAAGGGCAAGGCAAAATTTTAACTTCCATGTGCATCAGGTTTTTAATTTTTATTTTGTCTTTCATTTTATTAATTTCATCTGAGTATGTCAATATCCACATGAAAACCAATCTTAGCACTGCCAAGGTATGACGATTCTTTTGGGCACTTACATTTTCATGTCATGAATGCACTAAACAATGTTCAAGTTGTCTTAGCAATCTCCATCGTTATGTCCTATCAAATAATTTTAGAACATTACATTCTTTTACACTTTCAAGGACACTTTTTATAGCTTCTTTATATTTAGAGAATCAAAATTGTCATTCTCTTTAAAATGTCCATGCATTAGATCGAGACAATTTTATCTTGGTTTTTAAATTACTGAATTCAATGGCATAAGCTTTCTTTGATTTAAGAGAGCACAAATTTTCTGTATTTAAATGTGTATTCAGGGCTATTTTATATTAATATCTGTTACATCTCCTTGTAACCTTATTCCTGCTTCTACTAAATTTACCATTTGTATGCACTACTGTCAATATACAACATATATTGAAATGAATACATTTCACTATTTTCATGTTGATTTAAATTTATTATTACCACCTCAATAAATAGTCAATAACCTAATTTGTGCCAATTTTAGTGCAGGAAACTTCAGGCTACCATGATTTACTTTATCATTGTAAGGCCATCAACTATCTAAATTCTGGAAGATGTCCAAATTTTATTTTCACAGTTTATGAGAACAATTTAGAGCCAGTTCCATCACTCATTAGCAGATTTCATTCTTAGCCTTACAGACATTCATGGAACTTGCAATTAACCTTTAATTATGAAAATATAAGTTAATTTTTAAATTCACTGGAGTCACTCTTTTGCACAAATATTTTAGTCTAGGCCAATCCTAGCTCTATGAATCCGTGGCCATGGTGATTTCACTTTTATTGTAAGATCACCATCATCCCCAACATTCTGTAAGTTGCCCTGGAAACTGTCAGGTGCACAGTGTCTCAGGACCATTTTAGCCAAGGGTAATAATTATTTCTCCTCAATGTAATATATATATATATATATAACATAAATAACATACATATATTTTATATATATATAAATTTACCACTGTGTGTCTAGATACTAGTATATTTCCTGAAAATTATGTGGGAAAATAGTGGGATCATAATGTTATTTTTATCTCAGAATTATGTATGTTTATTTAATTTGAGAGGTTGGTAGCCTTGGAGACACAGAGAAACAGAGGTTATGAGCTACAACTTGGTGGCTTACTCTTCATTCTTGTAATGATCAGAAACTGGATTATTACAGATATCTGAGCTATTCTTTTCTGATGATAAATACATTATAAAAATTTAAAAATGTTGCTCTATATACATTTATATTACAAATTATATATATGTACATTTACATTGCAATGTCATAAATTAAACACACACACATATATATATAAATATATATATATATATATATATATATATATATATATATAAACACCATTAAAATTCTCCTGGTTACTGTTATAAATTTTTTGAATTTTAAATATTTGTCCCTTTGGGATTGGCTTATTACACTCAGCATAATGTTTTACAAATTCCTAACAGGGATCACTTTTCAGTTAAAATTTAAACACCTAACAATAATTGTGTGTTAATTACAGAGTTCAACCAATGTACTAGAACAAAAAAAATACTAAAATGGATAAAGTATTGCATTGTACATCAACCGTAAGGACAAGAGCTGATCAAGTCACTGTTTCTCGTAGTGTCCATTTCACTTCAACAAGTTTCCCCTTTGGTGCTCTTAGTTGTCGCTGATCAGGGAGAACATATGATATTTGTCCCTTTGGGACTGGCTTAATTCACTCAGCATGATGTTTTCCAAATTCCTCCATCTTGTTGCAAATGACCAGGTGTCATTGTTTTTGACTGCTGTATAGTATTCGATAGAGTACATGTCCCATAATTTCTTTATCCATTCTGCGCTTGATGGGCATTTAGGTTGGTTCCATGTCTTAGCTATTGTGAATTGAGCTGCAATAAACATTAATGTGCAGACAGCTTGTTTGTTTGCCAATTTCATTTCCTTTAGGTATATTCCAAGGAGTGGTATGGCTGGGTTGAATGCTAGGGTTATATTCAGGTTTCTGAGGAATCTCCAGACTGACTTCCATAGTGGCTTAACCAATTTGCATTCCCACCAACAGTGGGTTAGTGTCCCTTTTTCCCCACATCCTCGCCAGCATCTATTGTTGGTAGATTTCTGAATGTGAGCCATTCTAACTGGGGTGAGGTGAAACCTCATTATGGTTTTGACTTGCATTTCCCTGATTGCTAGTGATCTTGAACATTTTTTCATGTGCCTGTTGGCCATTTGGATTTCCTCTTTTGAAAAATGTCTATTGAGGTCCTTGGGCCATCTCTTAAGTGGGTTGTTTGTTTTGATGTTGTGGAGTTTCTTGATCTCTTTGTAGATTCTGGTTATCAACCCTTTATCAGTTGGATAGTTTGCAAATATATTTTCCCATTCTGTTGGTAGCCTCTTCACTTTCCTGACTATTTCTTTTGCAGTACAGAAACTTCTCAATTTGATGCAATCCCAAATGTTAATTTTGGCTTTGACTGCCTGTGCTTCTGGGGTGTTTTCCAAGAAGTCTTTGCCAGTACCTATATCTTGCAGGGTTTTTCCAATGCTCTCTAATAATTTGATGGTGTCAGGTCATAGATTTATTTTTTTTTTTTGACAGGCAGAGTGGACAGTGAGAGAGAGAGACAGAGAGAAAGGTCTTCCTTTGCCGTTGGTTCACTCTCCAATGGCCGCCGCGGCCGGCGCGCTGCAGCCGGCGCACCGCGCTGATCCGATGGCAGGAGCCAGGAGCCAGGTGCTTTTCCTGGTCTCCCATGGGGTGCAGGGCCCAAGCACCTGGGCCATCCTCCACTGCACTCCCTGGCCACAGCAGAGAGCTGGCCTGGAAGAGGGGCAACCGGGACAGAATCCGGCGCCCCAACCGGGACTAGAACCTGGTGTGCCGGCGCCGCTAGGTGGAGGATTAGCCTAGTGAGCCGCGGCACCGGCCCAGGTCATAGATTTAAATCTTTAATCCATGTTGAGTGAATTTTTGTGTAAGGTGAAAGGTAGGGGTCTTGCTTCATGATTCTGCACGTGGAAATCCAAATTTCCCAGCACCATTTATTGAATAGAATGTCCTTACTCCAGGGATTGGTTTTGGATCCTTGATCAAATATGAGTTGGCTGTACATGTTTGGATTGATTTCTGGTGTTTCAATTCTGTTCCATTGGTCTATCCATCTGTTTCTGTACCAGTACCATGCTGTTTTGATTACAACTGCCCTGTAGTATGTCCTGAAATCTGGTATTGTGATGCCTCCAGCTTTGTTTTTGTTGTACAAAATTGCTTTAGCTATTCGAGGTCTCTTGTGCCTCCATATGAATTTCAGCATCATTTTTTCCAGGTATGAGAAGAAGGTCTTCAGTATTTTGATTGGTATTGCATTGAATTTATAAATTGCTTTTGGGAGAATGGACATTTTGATGATATTGATTCTTCCAATCCATGAGCATGGAAGATTTTTCCATTTTTGGGTATCCTCTTCTATTTCTTTCTTTAAGGTATTGTCATTTTCATCATAGAGATCCTTAATGTCCTTGGTTAAGTTTATTCCAAGGTATTTGATTGTTTTTGTAGCTATTGTGAATGGGATTGATCTTAGAAGTTCTTCCTCAGCCATGGCATTGCCTGTGTATCAAAGGCTGTTGATTTTTGTGCATTGATTTTATACCCTGCTACTTTGCCAAAATATTTTATGAGTTCCAATAATCTCTTAGTAGAGTTCTTTGGGTCCCCTAAATAAAGAATCATATCATCTGCAAAGAGGGATAGTTTGAGTTCTTCCTTCCCAATTTGTATCCCTTTAATTTCTTTTTCTTGCCTAATAGCTCTGGCTAGAACTTCCATAACTATATTGAATAGCAGTGGTGAGAGTGGGCATCCCTGTCTGGTGCCAGATCTCAGTGGAAATGCTTCCAACTTTTCCCCATTCAATAGGATGTTGGCTGTGGGTTTTTCATAGATTGCTTTTATTGTATTGAGGAATGTTCCTTCCAAACCCAGTTTGCTTAGAGTTTTCATCATGAAAGGGTGTTATATTTTATCAAATGCTTTCTTGGCGTCTATTGAGAAAAATCATATGGTTTTTCTTCTGCAGTCTGTTAATGTGGTGTATCACATTGATTGTCTTGCGCACATTAAACCATCCCTGCATACCAGGGATAAATCCCACTTGGTCTGGGTGGATGATCTTTCTGATGTGTTGTTGCATTCTATTGGCGAGAATTTTATTGAGGATTTTTGCATCTATGTTCATCAGGGATATTTGTCTGTAATTCTCTTTCAATGCTGCATCTTTTTCCGGCTTAGGAATTAAGGTGATGCTGGCTTCATAGAAAGAATTTAGGAGGACTCCCTCTTTTTCTATTGTTCTGAATAGTTTGAGAAGATTTGGAGTCAGTTCTTCTTTAAATGTCTGGTAGAATTCAACAGTGAATCCATCTGGTTCTGGGCCTTTCTTTGTTGGGAGGGCCTTTATTACTGTTTCAATTTCTGTCTCAGTTATGGGTCTGTTTAGGTTTTCGATGTCTTTCTGTTTCAATTTAGGTAGGTTGCATGTGTCCAGGAATCTATCCATTTCTTATAGGTTCCCCTGTTTGCTGGCTACAAGTCCTTGTAGTAATTTCTGATGATTCTTTTTATTTCTGTGGTGTCTGTTGTTATGTTTCATTTTTCATCTCTGATTTTATTGATTTGGGTCTTTTCTCTTCTTTTTTTAGTTAGTTGGGCCAATGGGGTGTCAATTTTGTTTATTTTTTCAAAAAACCAGCTCTTCGTTTGGCTGATCTTTTGTAATGTTTTTTTGGAATCAATCCTGTTGATTTCTTCTGATTTTGATTATTTCTATTCTCCTACTAGATTTGGGTCTGGTTTGCTGTAGGTTTTCTAGATCCTTGAGGTGAATTGAAAGCTCATCTATTTGGTGCCTTTCCAATTTCTTGATGTAGGCACCTATTGATAAAAACTTTCCTCTTAACACTGCTTTTGCTGCATCCCATAAGTTTTGGTATGTTGTGCGGTTATCCTCATTTACTTCCAGAAAGTTTTTGATTTCTCTTTTGATTTCTTCTATGACCCATTGTTCATTCAGGAGCATGTTGTTCAATCTCCATGTGTTTGCGTATGCTCTAGAGATTCCTGAGTTGCTAATTTCCAGCTTCATTGCTTTACGGTCTGAGAAGCTGCATGGTATGATTCTAATTCTTTTGAATTTGCTGAGACTTGCTTTATGGCCTAGTATGTGGTCAATCCTAGAGAAGGTTCCATGTACTGCTGAGAAGAATGTAAAATCTTTAGCTGTAGGATTGAAAGTTCTGTATATATCTGTTAGATCCATTTGGGCTATAGTGTCATTTAAATCTACTGTATCCTTGTTGATCTTCTGTCCTGTTGATCTGTCTATTTCTGAGAGTGGAGTATTGAAGTCCCCCAGTACTATTGTATTGGGGTCTAAGTCTCCCTTTAAGTCCCTTAACAAATCTTTTAGATAAACTGGTGCCCTGTAGTTAGGTGCATATACATTGATAATCGTTATATCTTCAAGTTGAATTGATCCCTTAATCATTATACAGTGTCCCTCTTTGTCTCTCTTAACAGTTTTTGTGGTAAAGTTTATGTTGTCCGATATTAAGATGGCTACGCCCACTCTTTTTTCATTTCTGTTGGCATGGTATATCTTTTTCCAGCCTTTCACTTTCAGTCTGCATGCATCTTTGTTGGAAAGATGTGTTTATTGTAACAGCAAATAGATGGGTTTTGTTCCTTAAGACAGTCAGCCAATTGGTGTCTTTTAACTGGACAGTTCTGACCATTAATGTTCAATGTGGCTAATGATAAGTGGTAAATTTGCCCTGCCATTTGCCAAAGATAAGTTCTAATATATGCTTTGAATTCCCTGTGATCTTTTGCTGTGAGCTTTCCTTCCTTTGCCTTCTTTCATATTGATGACCGTGTTTCTGTGTTTCTGTGTGCAACACATCTTTAAGCATCTTTTGCAGGGCTGGACGAGTGGCAACAAATTCTTTCAATTTCTGTTTGCTATGAAAGGTCTTTATTTCACCTTCATTCACAAATGATAGCTTTGCAGGATATAATATTCTGGGCTGGCAGTTGTTCTCTCTTAGTACCTGGGCTATGTCTCGCCATTCCCTCCTAGCTTGTAGAGTTTCTGATGAGAAGTCAGCTGTGAGTCTGATTGGAGATCCTCTGAGAGGAATCTGACGTTTCTCTCTTGCACATTTTAGGATCTTTTCTTTATGTTTCACTGTGGAGAGTTTAAATACAACATGTCGTGGTGAGGATCTCTTTTGGTCGTGTTTATTAGGGGTTCTGTGAGCTTCCTGTACTAGGATTTCTCTGTCCTTCTCCAAACCTGGGAAATTTTCTGCTAATATCTCACTAAAAAGGCCTTCTAATCCTTTCTCCCTCTCCATGCCTTCAGGAACTCCTAGAACTCGAATGTTGGGTTTTTAATAGTATCCTGAAGATTCCCAACAATATTTTTTAGATTTCTAATTTGCTCTTCTTTTCTTTGGTCTGACTGTATCCTTTCCTGTTCTCTGTCTTCTAAGTCCGATATTCTCTCTTCTGCTTCACCCATTCTGTTTGTAAGGCTCTCTAATGTGTTTGTCATTTGATCTATTGAATTCTTCACTTCATTATGATTTCTCATCACTATCACAGTTTCCTGTTCTACTAGTTGTTTCATTTCATTTTGATTCCTCCTTAATATTTCATTTTCACGAGAGAGATTTTCTATCTCGTCCATTAAGGATTTCTGTAGTTCAAGAATTTGTTTTTGAGAACTTCTTAATGTTCTTCTTAACTTTTTGAGATCTGCTTCTTGCATTTCTTCTATCTCATCATCTTCATAATCTTGAATTGGGGTATCTTTTTCATTTAGGGGCATCATAGTGACTTCCTTGTTTTTATTACCTCGGTTTTTGCATTTGTTATTTGGCATATTGGAGATATTTGGTTTCTTCACTGTGGTGCTTTTTCTTATTATACTATGACTCTAGATTAAGTGGACTGTCTGTTTTTGATGGAGCCTTAGAGGCTTGAGATGGGTGTGGCCTGAGAGCTCTGTTTGGTGTGCCAAAGGTGACACTCCCAGGTTAGGCGTGGTAGATCTCTCTCTCTCTTTCTTTCTTTCTTGATTCAAAAGGGAAGTAATTCCGCACAGCTGAATGAAGTTGGAGGTAGTTAGCAGGCAAATGATATACCCACAGGAGCCAGAGATCGGAAGCTCTTTCCCAAGGACCACACAGGGAATCTGTTCTGCCCTCAGAGTGGGCTCAGATTCTCCTTCAGTCTCCCACTGGGTTGCCAAAGTTACGGAATTGTAGCATCTCTGGTGAGTACTCATGTGAATTCCATGAGTTCTCTCCCCCACCGTCTCTTTTTTCACAGTCTCAGCTCAGTAGCACCACAAATTCACTAGGTCCTAATCTCCTGTTAATTCACCCCACCCAGAGTCAGGTTTTTCTGCTAGGCTCAGGGCCGGTGCAGACCAGAGGTCGCTCTGCTTATGACGTTGTGTCCAAGATGGCGCCTGCTCTTTGTCTTGCTTGTTTTTGAGAGGTGAGCAGAGAGAGAGAAACCCGTGTCCGTATCGGTCACTTTCTCTCTCTCTCTCTCTCTCTTCTAGTTAGCCTGGTGAACTTTTCCCCCCGTGGTCATTCCCTCTAGTCTCCTCTTTCTGCTTGCCTGCTGGTATCTCAGGCTATTGCAGCTCAGCTCACCTCGCATTCCAGCATTGGTGTGTTGAGTCTGCTGCTGGTTTCCCAAACTGTGGCCTCCCACGCTCTCCACGCAGGTCCACTGTGAATCACTCGTTCCGGAAGAGTTTCTTCTGCTGTTTCTTCCCCTACTCTTCCTTGAACCTGCAGTATCTCCACTTTTATTAAACTCTCTCTCCCCGGACTATCAGTGTGCTCCCTTCCTATTCTGCCATCTTGCCTCTGGCTCTTTTGTTTTAACTTGAACAAGCCAGACAGGAAAATAAGGTCATTTGACATCCACTTTTTGTCTTGCCTCTGGCCCACCATCACCTTTGGGAACTGTCTGGCAGCTGCCTGAACTTTTTGTTTTAGAGGCAGTCCCAAGTGGCTGACTATAACATCATGGGCCTAAGGTGTTCTTAGGGAAAAAAGCAACTGTAACTAGACACTGAGTTTGAAGAAATTTCTCTCTTCAAATCTAGGAAGATCACTACCTTTAAAAATATTGCTTTGTAACTTGTTGAACTTATTTTGCAATTTATTTTAACAGATTTCTGGGTATTCAGTATTCAATGAAACATCAATAGGTTATTAGTACTTATTTTAGATTAATGTAATTTTAATTTTAATAGATTTCAGATAGAGATGTATTATCAGCATCTCAAGTCATTTAGATGTAACTGTTAACAAAAAGGTTTTAAAGATTTTTTTAAATAAAAGCTATACTGAAACTGCTTTATTGTTGTTAGCCATCACAAAACACACCAAACACTGGAGTAAAGGAAAGGGTTTATTGGGGAAAACTCAGTAGACCAGAGGGAAGAGGTGAAGAGGGAAAAAGAGAGAAGGAGACGGTAAGAGAGAGACAGAGATGAGAGGGAAGAGAGACAAGAGGAGGAGAGGAGCCAAGAAAGAGAGCCAAGAGAGAAGAGAGAAGCCAAGGAAGCCATGTGTTCAGGAACAGGTCCTTTTAAAACTTTGCCTGAGGGCGGGCAAGGAAGCAGGAGCAGCGAATCCCATTAGGATGGGGGTGGAGCTTGACAACAGAGGTTGGGCCATGTGGCCACCTGGCTTCCAGCAATGGTGGAGGAGGCTAGAACTTGGGATGTAAATCAGGGTGTAGATCGTGCCATGGATAAAACTGCACCAGTTTCCTAACAATTGTTCTATCCTGTATGCTGTCATATGTGTACATATTGTATGTCTACATGGAAAAAGTTATTAAGAACTCTGTTTCAATTGGCTTATAGATAAAACATGGTTCATCAATTTAAACTGCTAAAGTTAATCAGATATATTTTGATTCATGTGACCTGAATATCTGTATCAAATGTTTTTAACTTTTTGGTAAAAAGAAATTAAAAACATTTTATATGTTTGTGCTTGCATTTAATGGCTAAACAAGCTATACCATGTTAGATATTTAAGACATGTTTCCAAATACAAGTGTTCTTAAAATTTATGGAAGGCATTGGATCTTCCAGCAAATGTTTTCCTAAGTTGTTATCTAATGGTTAAAATTGCTTGCTAAGTGTTCATTTGATATTGCTATTGTCAGTAAGCAATCTGGAACTGCTCTGGAGTTGAAGGAGGCCTAGGTCAGAGCCACAGATCTTTCTGGCTCCAAGCTGAAAAGCCCTTCACTTGGCCCAGCTTCTAAGGTGACCACTGCTGCTGAGGGGACAGCCAAGTAGTCAGTGACATCGCAGGCAGAACTGTAAATTTCCTGTTAGAGATGCCACCTGCCTTTACCTGGCCAGCTCTCCTCCCAGGCCAGCTAGGTAATGGAAGTCAACAGGGTGCCTTCCCCAAGGAGGTTCACACCTCCCTTAGGATGTACCCCATGTGAAGAGATAGATAATTCTGAGCCTTATAACTGACAAGATCTTAAATCCCACCAATTTATTATCAAGCCCCTTCTGTCAGTTTATATTTGCCTCTCAATAAGAAAACTTAGTAGTGGCTTAGATAGCACCTTTCTTAAGTCCTCTAATAATGACTCTGTCCTTTGTATCTAGCCCACTTGGGGCCTCATGCTTTGTTACCATAGCCTCTACTCTAACACTGATGGCTCTACTCCCGACCTGTGTGTATTGATGGTCCTCTCCCCGACTTAATGCATGATTTTTCAGAATTTTTCTACAGACAAACCCCTCTACCTGCAAAAATTGAGTGACCTTTCTCCCAGTCTTGGCTGGGGTCAGCTTTAAACCACATCCATCAAACTGTCCTCACAAGGGTCCAGAGAACCCCCTCATTTCCTCTGCTCTATTAAATCCTCTCATTACCTGGTTGATGTCACTCTTAGGATCATTGGTTGCTGTTCTCACCCTGTCTTTTATACTACAGTGTCTGTTTAAGTGTTTACAGCAGGTGATAATGGAACACACCAAAGCCTTCAGCAGCCAGGCGGTCAACCAAATGCTGCTACTGGGATATACTTGGCTCTTCACCCAGGAGACAGCAGCTTGAGACATCACCCCATGCCAGCGAAGAGTATCTCATCACCCCATGTCAGCAGGAAGTAGCTCTAAAGACAGATCATCATCCCTCTACCCCTCCTGGACTTTTGGGACTAATGTAATCCCATACAACTCTTGCTTTATAAAAAAAAAAAAGGGGGGGGGGAATGTTAGGAAAATGGTGCAGTCGTATCTATGGCTCTATCTACACCCTGACACCATCCTAAGCTCTAGCCCCCACCACCATTGCTGGAAACCAGGTGGCCACATGGCCCAGCCACCGGTGTCAAGCTCCACCCCCATCCCAATGGGATTCGCTGCTCCTACTTCCCTGCCCACCCCCTTGCAAAGTTTAAAAGGACCTGCTCCTGAACATGTGGCTCTCTTATTTCCTCTCTCTCTCTCCTCTCTCTCTCCTTCTCTCCATCTCCTGATCTCTCTATCTCTCTCTTGATCTCTCTCTTATGCTCTCCTTCTCCCTCTTTTCCTTCTTCATCACTTCCCTCCAGTCTGTTGGGTTTCCCCCAATAAACTCTTTCCCTTTAAAAAAAAAACACTGCTATAACCCAGATGCAAGACCTAGCACAGGACTCAATATTTAAACATAGGAAAAGAATGTCTACTTAAATCCTTCTGACTTTGAGTAAGCAACTCAGCTGATCTAGGGCCTTGATTTTTCTTATGTATTATTCTTAAGTAATAACAGGGCAATGACAAATGAGTTAATTTGTAAGAGCTAGCTATTGTGGTGCAGGAATTTAAGCCACTGCTTAGGATGCAGGTACCCCATGTCAGAATGTGGGTTTGAGTCCTGGGCCCTCTGTTTTCAATTCAGGTTCCTGCTAATGCACCTGCAAGGCAGCAAATGATGGTCCAAGTGTGTGGGTCCCTGCCATCCACCTGGGAGGCCCAGATGGAGTTCCTGGCTGCTGGCTTTGATCTGGCCTGGACCAGATCTGGCTGTTTTGGTCAATTGGAAAGTGAACCTGCGGAGAAAGATCTCTGTTGTTTCTTCTGTGTCACTTTGCCTTTAAAATAAATAAGTAAATGTTTATAAAAATATGATCTTTTTTTTCCTTTTTAAAAGTTTTATTTATTTATTTATTTATTTGAAGGACAGAGTAATAGAGAGAGGGAGAGGAGAGGGGAGAGAGACAGATCGATCTTCCATCTGCTGCCCTAAACAATGGTTTAAGAAAAAATTACTTACAATAGAAAACTTCTACAATATTTAAAACTGTATCTTAATTAAATTGTGAAGCTACATTCATGTTTTGTATTTATTTTGGAACTTGTAGTAAACTGCATTTGGAATTTTTTTTTTTTTTTTTTTTTTTTTTTTTTTTTAGTTTTAAAGAGTTATACTACCACCTTGTGGCAAAATGGTTGTAGAGCAAAGACAAAAACCTACCAGATTCTTAGGTTTTAGGGAGTAAAAAATTATTTATTCAACTGGGGAAATGAACTTTACACGTATTTGTCAAAAAATATAATGAATGAGTAAAGAAATAAACAAAAAATCCAGAAAAAAGAAGAGTAAAGTTTAGAAATAAAATTATAACTTGAAAATTGCAATTCTTCCATATTTATTTATTTATTTAAGAAATAGAGCTACAGAGAAAGAGAGAGGGAGAGACAGAGAGAAAGGTCTTTCATCTGCTGATTCACTCCCCAAATGGCTGCAGTGTCCAAAGCCAGGCTGATCTGAAGCCAGGAGCCAGAAGTTTTTTCCAGGTCTCATGAGAGTGTGGGGACCCAAACATTTGGGCCATCTTCTACTGTTTTCTAAGGCCACAGCAGAGAGCTGGATCGGAAGAGAATTAGCCAAGATTCAAACTGGATCCCAAATGGGATGCCAGTACTGCAGGCTGAAGCTTAGCCTTTATTTTTTAAAAAATGTATTTTCATTTCATTTGAAAGACAGAGAAATGGAGACAGAGAGAGATCTCACATCTGATGATTCATTCCCCAAAGACCTGCAATAGTCAAAGCTGTGTCAGCTGAAGCTGGGAGCCTGGAATTCAGTTTGGGTTCTATATGAATGGCAAAAACTTCAGTAGCTGAGACATCACCTGCTTCCTCTCAGGATGCATAGCTGTAGGGAGCTGGAATTGGAAAAAGAGTCAGGACTTGGACCCAGACCCTCCAAGGTGGGATGTGGACATTCCAATTAGCAGTTTAACTTTTTTAGCCAAATGCCTACCACCAGAATTGTAAATCTTCTAGAAGCTGGAAGCTTCCAATTTAATAAATTGCCAGGTGCACAGATTTCTTCTGGGCCAGTAATGAGCCTCAAGAGTAAACAAAAATTTGAGTTTCCAAAATCAGTGCTACCAGGGTTCTTGGTACCCAGGTGAGAAGCACTTTCTGCTGTCTCAGACATATATGGAAGCCAATGGAGTATGCTAAATATATTTGAGATTTGTACTTTACAGATTGGATGCAATTCTCAAAATTACTTAATACGTATATTTTAAAAACAGAAAAAAATCAATGCTACAAACAAAAAATTCAAGACTAACTTTACATGGAATCCCATTGTTCTACCGTCCCTTCCTAACTTGACAATTTTCAAAGTAATATGATAATCTATTTACAATGCAAGCCAAGAATTCATGAAAATTTTATGCCTCAATTTCATTGATCAAAACGAATACCCAAACATTTATGCAATCTGTCGTTAAGTGAAGCATATGGATAGGGATGCTTATGTAGCACTGAACTATTTCACTTATGTCAAATTTCCTTAGTTCCCTTGTAGATTTTACTAGTATTGATGTTTTCTGTCAAGTTAACAGCATGAACCAGCTGGAATTAATTCTAAAAATCCATTTGATATAACAATTAATTACTAACAAGATCCTTAGCATTTCCCTGTTTTACATTTGATGAAACTTCTCTGAACACACTTTGACATTCCTTACCCAATTCTCACCTACAGGTATTCAATTACCACTCTATTAACTATACACTAATAATGGCTTCCTTAAACTACTTCATCATTCTAGTCATTAGATTGCCTCCTGGACAGGAGGGAAAAGGAGATTTTTCTTAGTAGGCAATAGTTTGAATTCAGGGAATCATGATAGTCCTGGGGTTAATATAATTTATAACAATTTTCTTATCTAAAAATTCATCTTAAAAGTAGAATATAGGGGGGGCACTCTTGGCATAATAGGCTAAGCCTCTGCCTGAGGAGCCAGCATCCCATAAGGATGCTGGTTCCTATGCCAACTGCTCCACTTCTGATCCAGCTTCCTGCTAATGGCCTTGGATAGGAGCAGAAGATGGCCCAAGTGCTTGGGCCACTGCATCCATGTGGGAAACCCAGAAGTAGATCCTGGTTCCTGGCTTTGGATAGGCCCAACTCTGGCTATTGCAGTTATTTAGGGAGTGAACCTGCAGATGGAAGACCCATCTCTTTCTTTCTCTAATTCCACCACAAATAAATAAATAATTTTTTTAAAAAATAGAATATGGAGGGGCCAACAGGTAAAGCCACTGCGTGTAGTGCTGGCATCCCATATTGGTTCAGATTCAAGTCCCCAATGCTCCACTTCCAATCCAGCTCTCTGCTATGGCCTGGGAAAGCAATTGAAGTTGACCCAAGTCCTTGGGCTCCTGCATCCACATGGGAGACCTGGAGGAAGTTCTTGACTCTTAGCTTTGGATCAGCACAGCTCCAGCTGTTGGCGGCCATCTGGGTAGTGAACCAGTGGATGGAAGACCTTTGTCTCTTTCTGCCTCTGCCTCTCTGTAACTCTGCCTTTCAAATAAATAAATAAATCTTTAAAAAATAGAATATGGAGAGATGATTAAACATAACAAGAATATTAAAGATACTTGTCTATTGTGTGTTTGGTAATGTTGTGATACAAGGCTTCAACAAAGTTTGCTGTTAATCACTGATTACTAAAAAGGCCTTAGATGTTTGCACCAAGTCATCCACACATATTGCTCAAGTTGCCTATTATATATGGGGTCCTCACTGGCAGTACCAATTTCAGTACAAATAAGTTTGCAATGTGACTCTCTTCCCACAGTTCTCAGGCTCAAATGATGCCTCCACAGCCTTAGACAGAATTGTGTAGTGCTACATTTCATGTCTCTATCTCTGGCTTTACTCATAACAGATAAAAGGATGTTAAAGAAAGATAAATATGTTTGTGGAAATATTTTTCAAATTTAGAAATAAGACTACTTAGTTTGCTTTTGAAGTTTTCCCTTTAGGACCCTTATATTATAAATTTAAATAACAAATGTAGCTTTATACACTCAGAAGTGTATGCTGTTTTTCCTGAGTTTTTTTAGTCAAAAGTATGAAAAATGCAACCACAGACCAGATTTCCTTCCAAAATTGGTCAGAGAGGTTGGAGGCTTGTCTAAGAAGTAGAGCCAATAAGATGGGCTATGAAAAGTGGCATCAGACAGTGAATGTTTGGCACAGCATTTAAAATGTTTCTTGAGATGCCCACATCTCATTCTGGAGTGCCTGGACTCAAGCTCAGGCTTCCTTTTGATTCCTGTTTCCTTCTAATGCACACTCTGGTCAGAGGCAGTAGGTGATGGCTCAAGTACTTGGGTTCCTGGCACCCGCAGGGAGACCTGCACTGAGCTTTGGCCTGGCCCAGCACCAGCTGTTGTGAACCTTTGGGGGGTAAACCAACGGATAGATCCATGTGAGTGTGTGCATGCACACATGTGTGTGTGTGTGTGTGTGTGTGTTTCTGTTGTTCTGCCTTTTAAATAAATTTAAAAATTCTAAAGTAGTCATTAGGTGCAAGAAGTGGCATGTACACAATTTTCAGAGAGACAACCAAAATAAAAAGACAATCAAAAACACAGGAAGACTAAACTCTTCTTATTTTCCAAAACTTATGACTGATGTCAAAATATCAATTTCAAAAAAAAACTTAAAATGAATTAATAAAATAATGGATGCAAATCACAATCTGGCAGAAGTAACACATTCCAGTGTTCTGTAGTACAGTGGGGCAACTATAGTTCACAGGAATGTGTTATGTACTGTGTACACAACTGGAGGAGATGTGCTGGTAAGTAAATGAGAAGTCCAGTCACCTTGCTTGATTGCCTTATGCCTTAAGTCAAAATATTGCTCTGTATGCCATAAAAATGTACAAGTGTTGCATGTGAATCCAAAAGTTTCAAACATTAAAAAAAATGACTAATGCCTTGAACGTCCAAACCAGTGAATTATATTAACCATTCTACAAAGGACTGTTATTATGACCTATAATAAAAGTTAGTAAAATTCATGTGTACTCATAATTTTATAATTGTTCAATATAAAAATATTTATTATTTATTTCCTGTATCTTTTGAATGAAGAAGATAAAGAGAATAAAATATGACATTACTAAAAACATGCAGTGTCTGCCTCACCATTCTTGGGGGAATCTCAGAAGGGATGACCATTTTCTACTGATTATTCTCACTGGATGGGGAGATCACTGCTGAGATCTTGTCCTTTGACCATGACCTGTGTAGAAAGGAGTCTGTTTCTGAGAACATTTACATTTACACCATGGTCTTATTGTGTCTTCCTGCCTCCAATCTCAAGAGTGGATATAGGAAATGGTATTTGGAGGACTTGATTCCTAGCAACTCAATGAATAATTTAGGGCCTTTTCTTTCAGTGGATAAAGGAGGAGTAACTTAGGATATGGATTCATAAATTTCCCCACTTTGAGACTGGAGAAAAAGAGCCACACGCCTACAGAATAACATTTATCTGTTCCATGCTTTCCTTGCTAATTGGCAAGGTTTTACATAATACCTGCAAAGAGCAATTTCTCAAAAAGATAGCTAGATTAGGAGTACAGTTGAACATACACAATGTTCGATATCATCACCTTGTCACCTATCTATAATCTAATTGTCATGCTTCCAGTTTTTTTTTTTAACCTTGGGTGTTTTAATAGAGGGATCTTAATCACTATGTACAGATTCCCTAAAGAATGTGGGTCAGTTGCTAGCCAGGTGACCCAAATGACCTCAAAATCCAAGGATTGCTCAAGGGCGCTAAACGTCGACAGTCTTGGCTGGCTTTGCATCCTCAATTTCAGACGACAGCCAGCGGTAAGTGCGATGACGCCGCAGTACCTCGATGGCCTTGAGTTCCAGTGGTGTTGCCTGAATACAGGAATCAGATTTTCTACTGTCTTCCTAAAGTTCATTAGAATGAGAGTGAAATGATCATAAAAGGCACAAACTGGTAAAGAAAATATGAAGAGACAATAGTAGCAATATTTTAGAAACAGAAGACAGACCTCAAAATGTATGTTCCAAGCAGGAGGGAGCCTTAAAACAGTAGCAACGCCCCCTCAGAGGCCTGAGATTCTGTGGTCCTAGGTATGTCTGAAAGTGGAAAATAAGGAAAAACTAGAACAGTCAAACTAGATGAGTCGTGTTTAGGAAGAAGCAAGTTCCCAGATTTCTTCTCTAGCTCCAGTTGGGAGAGCATCCTCTTTCCAGTGCAATGAACTGAATGCTTGTGTCCCCCCACAAATTCATATACTGAAATTCCAATCCCCCAAAATGATGGGATTAGAAGGTGGAGTTCTGGGGCCAGCACTATGACTTGGCTGGTAAAGCCACTGCCTACAGTACTGGTATCCCATATGGGCGCCAGTTAGAGTACTGGTTGCTCCACTTCTGATCCAGCTCTCTACTACGGCCTGAGAAAGCAATGGAAGGTGGTCCAAGACCTTGGACCCTTGCACCCACGTGGGAGACCCGGAAGAGGCTCCTGGCTTCAGATTGGCTCAGCTCCAGCCATTGAGGCCAATTGGGGAGTGAACCAGAGGATGGAAGACATCTCTCTCTGCCTCTCCTTCTCTTTCTGTGAAATTCTGCCCTTCTAATAAATAAATAAATCTTTGATTCTTTGGGAGGTGATTAGGTCATGAGGGTAGAGCTCTCATGAATGGGACTGGTACTCTTATAAAAGAGGCCTCAGAATGCTGCCTTCACCTTCCACAGTGTGCAGACAGAGTGAGAAGGTGTGTATGAGGAAGAAGGCCCTTATCATACACTGAATTCACTAAAGCCTGAATCTTAGAATTCCTGGACTCCATTATTGTAAGAAATAAATGTCTTTTTAAAATAAGTCACTCTGTGAAATTTTTGTTACAGTAGCCAAAATAGAAGCAACTCTGCAAAATATTAGAGATTAATACTCTGGGGAGGGTAAATTAAAAGACTTGTTTAAAGAACTCAAGACACAAACCAGGGAGGTATTATCCTACTGGGAGCAACATGATTAAGTAATAGTTCACATACTAATATGAGACCTCAATAATTCCCCCACAATAGCTCTGTAACTACCAGAATTTCCTTAGACTTCACTTGGGAATTCCCCAGCCAGATCTCCTTATAATGAACAGCACAGTTGAAAGCCTCATTGACACTCAGGGCTTCCAAGTGGATTTACTGAAATGGGCTCATTAAGCAGAAATTTTGTATTTCAGGCTGCAGCTCAGGGAGTTGGGAAGGCCTCTAACAGCTTGGTTGGTTGGCTGACACATGAGCCAAAATGTGGCCCACAGTGAGAGAATTAGAAACGCTGGGTCTGGGGGCTGGTGCTGTGGCATAGCGGCTAAAGCCACCACCTGCAGTGCTGCATCCCATATGGGCACCGGTTCAAGTCCCGGCTGCTCCTCTTCTGATCCAGCTCTCTGCTATAACCTGGGGAAGAAGTAGAAGATGGCCCAAGTCCTTAGGACCCTGCACCCACATGGGAGACTGGGAAGAAACTCCTGGCTCCTGCCTTCGGATCGGCACAGTTCCAGATGTTGTGGCCATCTGGGGAGCAAACCAGTAGATGGAAGACCTCTCTCTGTCTCTACCTCTCTCTGTAACTCTGCCTTTCAAATAAATAAATAAAATCTTAAAAAAAAAACTGGGTCTGCTTTGTTTTAATGAAGAGGAAATTTGATGGCTTAGGGAGATTAGAGTTGGAGTAGAATTGTCCTTCAAGACCTACTCACACACACTGGGAAGGTCCAGAAAACATACTTTTCACCACCACTGTGAGAAGTACAATTACAACTTTCTTACAAGGAAATGTCAGAATCCTGTAGGCCAGAGCTTTCAGTGAGCATTATGATAACTGAATTGGGAAACTCATGTATACTGAAAGTGATTGCGTACTGATGTTTCATGAATGAGATGGTGGTGAATATGATCAGTGTAGGGGGACATAGAGTCGAGGCAGCAATTGGAACATTCTGACTTGCATAGATTTATAGTAGTGTTTGCTTGTTAATTATGGTATTCCTAGAAACGAAATAGATAGGAAGCTTATTAATTCTTACCTGGTCTGTATGAGCAAAATACTTCTAGGTCAACTGAATCAAGCCTTACATGAATCACAAAACAGAATCGCAGTTCCTCAATCAACACCCAGACTTCATAGAAGTTGGGTCTCCTCAAGGAAGGACCTTGATACAAAGCCCAAAATGTTTACTATCCACTTTTTACCCAGCCTTCTCCAAAGGGTTTTTGTTTTTCCTCTAAGGTAACTGCACTGAGGAAAGGAAACCATCAGAACTTTCATGGACTATTGGACACCAACTCTAAGTGGACAGTAACTCCAAGAGACCCAAAAATGTCACTATGGTCTACACATTAGAATAAGGGCAGAGTTATTTAGCCCATATCTGTCTCACAGTGGGCCCAGGGGGCCCTTAAACCAATCCTAATACCAGAATGCAAAATTGGAAGAAATACACTTAGCAGCTGGCAGAGTGCCTACTTAGCTTTCCTGCGTGTAGTTGAGGGATATTATTACTATTATTCCAATGGAAACCACTGGAAATATGTCTTCCTAGGAAAATAGTAAACCAAAACCATATCATATGCCTGTTGGACTCACAGATATTAGTGCTACCACGGAGGCCTTACAAGATATTTGTGCAGTGATTTCTATCACATATCCATTCAGTTCTCTTATATGAGCTGTATAGAAGACACACAGATCTTGGAGAATAAAAGTGGATTTTTGTAAGCTTAAAAAAGTAATTGTAGTTGCTGTACCAGTTGTGGATTCATTGATTGAGCAATTTCACATATCCCCTTGTACTTGGTATGCAGCTAATGATCTGACAAATTGTTTTTTTCTCCATGCTTGCTTTTAGCTCAGAAGGCAATAAGCCTTCACTGTTCTATATACATTCTCCAAGTTTATCTTATAATTTAGTTTTTAGGGACCTTGATTTCCTTTACCTCCCACTGAATATCACATTAGGCCATTAAACTGACAACGTTATGCTGCTTGGACCTGATAAGGAAGAAGCAGTAGCTAGTCTACACTTATCAGTAAGAAATGTATGTGTCAGAGGGATGAAATAAACCCAAAAATCATTCAGGGGCCTTCTACCTCAATGAAATACCTAGGGGCCCAGTGGTATGGCACATGTTGAGATATTCCTTCTAGGTAAAATTTAAGTTGTTACATATGGGATGCTGGTTCAAGTCCTAGCTGTTCCACTTCCGATTCAGCTCTCTGCTATGGCCTGGGAAGGAAAATGACCCAAGTCCTTGGGCCCCTGTACTAGTGTGAAACACCAGAAAAAGCTCCTGGATCCTGGCTTTGGATCTGTCCAGCTCCAGCCATAGTGGCCATTTGGGGAGTGAACCAGCAGATGGAAGACACCTCTCTCTCTCTCTCTTTCTCTTTCTCTCCCCTCCCCCCAACTCTTCCATTCAAATAAATAAATAAATCTTCTTTTTTAAAAAAATGTTGTTGTATGTGGGCATTCCTACAGCCCAAAAATGAGGCACAGTGCCTGATGGATCCCTTTAGATTTTGAAGGTAACATATTCCTTATTTGGGTGTGTTATTCCAGTCAACGTGGGATTTTAGAGCAAAGTCTGCCATCCTCTGTACAAAACTACACTCCTTTTGAGAAATAGCTCTTGACTTGCTACTGGGTCCTAGTAGAAACTGAACACTTAACCATGAGACACCAAGCTACCATGATACTTGAAATGCCCATCATGACCTTAACATTATCTGATCACCGAGCCATAAGATTGGAAGAGCACTGCAGTACTCCATCACTAAAGGGAAGTGGTAGTCATTTGATAAGGTGTAAGTAGGCCCTGAAAGCACAAGTTCATTATAGAAAGAAGAAGTGGTCCAATTGCCCATGTCCTGTGCTATTGCTAAATTGCGTTTTCTTATTCTTTTCTTTTTAATTTATTTATTTGACAGGTAGAGTTTAAGACCGTGAGAGAGAGACAGAGAGAAAGGTCTTCCTTCCATTGGTTCACTCTCCAAATGGCCACTATGGCCAGAGCTGCGCTGATCTGAAGCCAGGAGCCAGGAGTTTCTTCCTGGTCTCCCACGCAGATGCAGGGGCCTGAGCACTTGGGCCATCCTCCACTGCCCTCCCAGGCCACAGCAGAGAGCTGAACTGGAAGAGGAGAAACCGGGACTAGAACCGGTGCCCATATGGGATGCCAGCGCCACAGGTGGAGGATTAACCTAGTGCGCCATGGCGCCAACCCCTAAATTGCAGTTTCTTACCCAGACTGAACATATAGTTGTATAAGGGGCTCCTGATAATCAGCTGACAGAGTAAGAGAAGACTTGGGCCTTACTTACAAATAGTTCTGCACAATACGCAAGGCACCACCTGACAGTAGACAGCCTTGGCACTGCAGCTTCTTTCTGGGACATTTCTGACAAAGCATGTCAAAGAGAAATCCTCTCAGTGAGAAGAATTTTTAGTAGTGTATTTTCTGGTTCAATCTTCTTGGAAAGAAAAATGGCCAGACATGGGATTTTATGCTAATTCACGGGCTATGGCCATAGCTGGATGGACACTTGAAGAAAACGTGATTGTAAAACTGGTTACAAGGAAATCTTGGGGAGACAAAAGAAAATGTGACAATATACTAGTATGAGTCCCATGTGAATGCTCACTAAAGTGTGACCTCAGCTGAGGAGCATTTAAATAATCAAAGGAATAGGATGACCCATTCTGTTGATGTCGCCTCTTTCCTTAGCCTTTCCAGTCATCACCTAATGGGCTTGTGAACAAACCAGCCACGTATTCAATGGTGAAGGTTATGCATGGGCTCAGCAACAAGAACTTCCACTCACTGAGGCTAATCTGACTATGGCCACTGCTGAGTGCAAAATCTGCCAGCAGCAGAGATCAACACTAATGTAAGGACAGCTCTTTAGGATGGGGAGGCTTGTGTCCAGGCTTGGCTCTAGTAAGCAACTTGTCACTGAGTGACCTTTCTCAGTTCCCTGGAACCTAGCCAGTCCCTGGGAGGAGAACAAGGCAGAGCATGGCATGTACTTAGGGCGGAAGTCTGAGAAACTTCTTGAAATGTGACTGCCGCCTCGGCTCTCTGGCCAAGGTCTGGGACGGAACGCACTGCCTGCCATGAATCTTAGCAATGAGACACCTTTGTTCTTGGGGCTTTTTTTTTTTGACAGGCAGAGTTAGACAGTGAGAGAGAGAGACAGAGCGAAAGGTCTTCCGTTTTTCGTTGGTTCACCCAAGTGGCCGCTACGGCTGGCACTATGTGACCGGCACACTGCACCGATCCGAAGCCAGGAGCCAGGTGCTTCCTCCTGGTCTCCCATGCAGGTGCAGGGCCCAAGGACTTGGGCCATCCTCCACTGCACTCCTGGGCCACAGCAGAGAACTGGACTGGAAGAGGAGCAACCGGGACAGAATCCGGCACCCCAACCGGGACTAGAACCTGGGGTGCCGGCGCCGCAGGCGGATTAGCCTAGTGAGCTGCGGCGCCAGCCTCTTGGGGTTTTAAAAGGAAGTCAGAGCAAGCCTCTGCTGCTGCTGTTTCATCCCAGGAGAACACGCAGTCAAGCTGAACATTGAACGTGCCCATGATGATTACTGATGATGTTTGATTCTCAGTATTGATCCTCCTCTGGTGCTGTGTGAAGACTGCCTAGTGGTAAATTCCCGGGTTGAGCCCCTACTCTTAGGGACTCCCCCCACCCATTCTTTCTCTCTCTCTCTCTCTCTCTCCCTCTCTATCCCTCTTCTGCTTCTTAAAATTTGCTACTTAAATAAACTGCTTGTTTCTTTATACTACAAGGCTTGCAGCATATTTCTTGCGGATCGAACTGAAAGTAACCAAGTCTCTGCACAGCAGATGTCCGAAAAATAATTTGCCATCACAGCTGACCCCACCATTCCCTGAATCTGATCAGCGAGATGTAGGTTGATTTTATCAGGCTACTTCCATCGTGAAAGGAACTGTGTTTTGCTCTTATTAAAATAGATGATTACTTTGGATACAGATTTGCCTTACTCACATGCAATGCTTTTATCAAAACTATCATTCAAGGATTTACAGAATGATTTGTGTACCATCATGTCATTTCATCAAGCATTTCTTTTAAGCTAACAGCTCACTTTATCTCCCAAGACAGGTGGCAATGGGCCCATGCTCAAGAAATTACTATTCTTATCATGTTTCTCACATTCTGAAGCAGCTGGTTTGATATGGCCTTGTGAAGATTTAGTTACAAAAGGTGGCTCTGCAGCGTAGTGGATAAAGCCACTGTCTGTGGCACCATCATTGCATATAGATGCCAGTTGGAGTCCTGGCTGCTCCACTTCTGATCCAGTTCCCTGCTAACACACATAGAAGAGCAGTGGAGGATGACCCAAGTGCTTGGGTCCCTGTACCCACATGGGAAACCCAGAGGAAGCTCCTGGCTTCTCTCTCTCTCTTTCTCTCTCCCAACTCTGGCTTTCAAATAAATAAATAAATAAATGACAAAGACTCAGTTACAGCATCATCTAGGTGCAATACATCACATGACTGGGATGGTTTCTTCAGAAGGCAGTATATGTTCTGAATCAGTGTCTGATAGATTGTGTTGCTTCTCCAATAACTAGGACTCATGGATCCAGGAATAAATGGGGATAGGAGAGCACTATTCACAATTACCCTTAGTGACCCCCTAGCAAGACTTCTGATTTCTGTTCTCACTACTTTGTGTTTTGCTGGTTAAGAGGTCTTAGTGCAAGAGGAGTAATGCTTTCATTGGCAGACACAACAATTATTACATTGGAGGTTAAGATTGTCACCTGGTGTCTTTGGTTCCTTATACTTCTGAATCAATAGACAAATAAAGGAGTTACTGTATAGGTTGGAATGATTGATATTGAAATGAGACTAGTATTACACAGTGACAAGAAGGAAGGGTATGTTTGAATTATAGGAACTTCCTTACAGTGTTTCTTAGTGATACCATGAAGGCAAACTACAAATCCTAGTCTAACCAGGACTATGAATGGCCAAACTTCAAGAATGAAGTTTTGTGTTATCTGCCAGATAAATATTCTCAAGAAGCTGAGATACTGCTGAAGGCAAAGAGTAGGTATACAAAATGAATAGTGGAGGAATATAGCTATAAATGCTAGCTATGACCACATGCCCAATTACAAAACTGAGGATTACAACTGTCATGAGTATTTCTTCTTTACCTTGGTGTGTGTGCATAGACATGTCTGTATGTGGTAGGTAGGCAGATAGATGATAGACAGATATAGATGGATGGACCAAATGCTATGGTTTGAATACAGTTTGTTCCCACCAGAACTGATGTTGAAGCTTGGTCCTCAGTGGGACACTGCTATGATATTTGACTTAAAAGGAGGTGTTTTGGTCAAGGAGATGGAGCCCTCATTAATGGATTAATGTCTTTCTTGTATGAATGAATTCTTGCAGTTGTGAAATGAGGTTAGTTACTTTGAGAACAGGTTGCTATAGAGCAAAATTACTCCTGGTGATTGCTCTTCCTCTTGCTTCCATTTGCCCATCCACTTTCTGCCATGAAATGAAGCAGTGTGTGGTCCTCATGAGATGCAGCCACTCAGTCTTGATTTTCCAATCTCCAGAGCCATGAACCAAGATAAACCACTTTTTTTTACAGACTATCCAATCTCAGGCATTCTTTATATCAATACAAAATGGACTAGGACAGATTGATTTACCATAAGGAATTGATTCATGCAATTATAGAGGCTGAGGAATACAAGATTTAGAGTTGGTGAGCCATATAAGTCTCTTTGTTTTCTTTCCCCTCTTACCTCCTATCCAAATAATGTAAAATATATTGATTTTATAGCAAAGTATTTAAGTATTGTTAATTTCACATCACAGTATTTAAGTTACAGGATACAAAAGAAAGAATAAACATCATTCAAGGACTTTACTCCTTTTCTGAGGAAGCGGTTAATACATTTCTACTGGTACACAAGGTACTTGTATGAGTTAAAGAGTCTTGACCTTGTTATTGATTTCATTCGAAGATGAGATATGCTTTCTTTTCTTTTCTTTTTTTTTTTTTTTTTTTTGGACAGGCAGAGTGGACAATGAGAGAGAGAGACAGAGAGAAAGGTCTTCCTTTGCCGTTGGTTCACCCTCCAATGGCCGCCGTGGCCAGCACACTGTGGCCAGCGCATTGCGCTGATCCAATGGCAGGAGCCAGGTACTTATCCTGGTCTCCCATGGGGCAGGGCCCAAGCACTTCGGCCATCCTCCACTGCACTCCCGGGCCGCAGCAGAGAGCTGGACTGGAAGAGGGGCGACTAGGACTAGAACCCCGTGTGCCGGCGCCGCAAGGCAGAGGATTAGCCTAGTGAGCCGCGGCGCCAGCCGAGATATGCTTTCAAAGGTAGTGGACATCCAGCCTGTGTGCCATATAATGCCCATGAATTCACTGGGTCTGGCCCTGTCAAGGCAACTTCAGGCAGAACTTTGTCTTTGAGCGGGGACATTGATCTATTTCTGTCTTTGGACTCAGTCTCAAGCTAGAATTTATGCTATCAGCTCTACTAGACCTTGGGACTCAGACTATAACTATGCCATCAACTCTCCAGTGTCTTCAGCTTGCCAACTACAGATCATGGGCATTTCAGACTTTATAACTATGTGAGCAAATTCTTTATAGTAAATCTACTGGCTTGTCTATATATCTATCATCTATCTATATCTCTCTAGCATTTACCATATGCCATACCCCTATCTACTTGATGTCCTATTGGCTCTATTTCTGCAGAGAAGACAAATTGTATGGATTTGAAAGGAAAAGAAGTGGATATTAGCACACTCAAATTTTCTAAAACATTAGATCTTTTTATATTGATACAGATTGCGTATATTTTGACATAAAATGCAGAAGAGCAGTATTGGGGTCATTTGAGCACACTTTAAACAACCTACTTTGTGCTATCCATAGGAACTACTTTGACAAGCCTTTTGGACAGACTGAGTGGTGTAGTGCTGGTATTGAAGGAGATAAAGCAATGCTTTGGGTTGATACGAAGTGCAATTTTCTTTGAACAGGAGGTTCCTTCCCATTCTACTACACTGTTACACCCTTTGCATAGAAGGATCTTTTTTGAAGGACAAAAATCTCTAAAATACTTGGAGAAGCTGAGAAGGGTGCTTTTGTACAGGATATGCATTTTCTATATCTACATAGGTAGAAGAAACTAAAACACTTTTAATATAGACTGTGCCATTATGGACAGGGAATGAAGAATGCTGAAAGCTGAGAACTCAAAGCTGTCAGAAAAATCTGACTTAGCCTCATAAGTTATTTAAGAAGTAAAACATAAATAGATCACAAAAGAAAGGTTCTCTTCTCTGAGGACTGCTGAGCACATGTTTCGCATATCTTCTCCATTAGTAGGGATCATGATTGATTAAAGAGTTCTTCTTAGTGCACTTGGTATAGCTATACAATATTGATCAAACTGAACTCATGGGGCCCCAGAAGACGGCACGATTCACAAGTGTTCAAACAGGGGATGCTTTAGTAATCCAATAATATGACTAAGATGGCTCTACAATTTCCAGCCAGTTTCAACCACAGATCCCTTTCCATTTGCAGCAGGATGGATTGAGGTAGTCAGTAAATCAAGATAATGCATTTATGCTTTTTAACCCCTTTTTGAAAGGGCAATGAGAGACAGAAATATTATCTTTTTTGAAGAGAGATTATTTACTGAATAAGATTTTTTAAAATAATCATTGAAAGATAATTTTTAAAGCACATTTTTCTTTAAATTTCTTGTGAATGTGTCTGTATTTTTTTTGACAGGCAGAGTTATACAGTAAGAGAGAGAGAGACAGAGAGAAAGGTCTTCCTTTTTCTGTTGGTTCACTCCCCAAATAGCTGCTATAGCTGGAGTGTTGCGGCCGGCGCGCTGCGCCAATCCGAAGCCAGGAGCCAGGTGCTTCCTCCTGGTCTCCCATGCGGGTGCAGGGCCCAAGGACTTGGGCCATCCTCCACTGTACTCCCGGGCCACAGCAGAGAGCTGGACTGGAAGAGGAGCAACCGGGACTAGAACCCAGGGTGCCGGGGCCACAGGCGGAGGATTAGCTACCTAGTGAGCCACAGCGCAGGCTGAATGTGTCTGTATTGATATGAGCTGCTTCATTGGGCTCAAAATATGAGGGAGGAAAAAGAAACATTTTCTTTAATGAAAAGTCAACAGCATATCCCAGGGGAGAAAAGTGACTGTAGTGAGAAAGGATCTACAGCTTGATAAGAGGCCTTAATAGAGAGTTCTACATAGCACCATATAAGCACTGCTGATTAATAATTGACTTTGCTTCGTGAATGAGTGTCTTAAAATACAGATGTTGTACTCATAAAACATTCATAATGTCAAAAATATCCAGGACTGCTAGGAATCTATATCCATCGTCAGGTTTTCTTGGCTTCCTCATGATCTCAGAACAGCTTCCTTCAAAATCTGCCACTGTGATTCGGTATCAGTGCTCTCCACGTCCAAGTCAATCTCAACCGCATGATGCATAGAAGAAAAGCTTTCCCACAAGCTCTTCCTCTTTTACTTCCTGACTCAAGACCACAACATTTGGCTGCCATGTTTCTGAGAAGAATCTTAAGTTCTAGATTTCAGCTTTGATTTGGAAGTATTGGGACCTCAGTCCTGACTCTGTCCTGCTGTGCGTGGGAGACTGCACACATTACCCCATAGGACAATGTTCAACATAGCAAAAGCAAAGTGATACTTTTAATGATGACTTTTGTTAATGATAGTGATGATGATGAATACTGTACAAAGAGTAATAAAAGTGAGCAAATTCAGAAAATAAATATCAATAGAAAGGAAATAGGCTAGATATGTTTCAACTAAGGCACAACCTCCATAAAAGCGGAATCATTTTTATCCAAGATATCTGTCTCATTGTATTTAGATCCAGAGGTTTCTTGGCTTCCCTGGGAGCAGGCACACTTTCATATCCTACTTTGTGAGAAACAAGTGCTGAGCAAGCAGCTCTGAGCCTTTCTTTGAAGTGTGTGCTAAGGAGGTATTTCAAGCACCATGAAAATTATGCCACACAATCATAAAAAGCTGATATCAACATTCAAGAACCAAATGCCTATTTACACCAAGCTAAACCATTTCCCTCCACACACAGAAAGAACACTAAGCTATGCAAATTGACTTAATTAGAAAAGTCTTTTCTCTTTATTTGCCCATCAACTAACAAGCCACCAGCCAAAAATGTTCCATTTCTCTTAGCATCTTCAGTGTTCCTTTCCTGTAAGGTTTTTAAGAGGTAAAAGCTTACAAATACAATATTGTATTTGGTGTAATAAATTGGCCAAGTAAATCAAAATTATACTTAAAAAGGCAAAAAAAATAATGTCATAGTGCTCTGCAAAATGGAACAGAATATAAGGTATGTTGATCTCTAGTTCTAAGCTTACCCCCATTTTTCCCTATGGTTTTGAGTTTTAATTGACATTAGATTTCCCTTGCCTACATTCTGTATTTTATAGTGGATTTTTGCACATTACCTCTTTTGGGTTTCTAAGTGCCCTTCTCAAATCTCCTGCATAAAAACCTACTATGGGGAGGGAAGTTGACCCACAACTCTAGTGGCTACCCTCATGAGCACTGAGGCTTATGCACCCCACAAGATGCTCTCTACCTATGACTGAGCACTGCAATGGTAGCAGAGCCATCCCACACTTGCCTAAAATGATGCTTCCTCTAAAGACCAAGCTTCTTTGGAGTCTTTCCTCAGCCTCTCCAAGACCTTCTCAGAACTCTTAAATGGTCAGGGGCTTTCTACCCAGTCCTTTCTTCTTTCTTATCCTTTACAGGTATTCTTTCCCTATCTCAGTCTGAGTGTTCTCCCTGTCTATTTTTATTCTCCTCTGCTTTATCATGCACAGCCAGGACTACAATAAATCTCTTATATTATGTCCACTTCCTGGAGGAGCCAATTGAAACAAATTATACAGGAGGTAGACTGAGAAAATAGGATCCAAGCTGGGATGTGGGGACCCTAACACTCACTGTTTAGTTGGCATCATCATGGGTGAAATGTGAGGCATGGGCTGTTCCTGCAGGAGGTGGCAGCCCAATTGCTGATAGTTGCAGAAATGGTGACCTAATTCCGGTAGAGAGGGATGTCCTGGTTTGTCTGATGAGCAAGGCATTTGGAAGACACAGAGTGCACAATGCTTGTAAGGACAGCAGAGTAGATTGTTGAACACTAAGTTCAATTGGATAAAGGATCAACTGGGGGCAGCTGACACACAACTAAGTTAAGTGTGTGAGCCAGAGGGTCTCTGTGAATGTTTGTGTGGGAGCCTTGTCTTCCTTCAATGAAAGAGCAGATGAGGCTGAGAAGCACACTCAGGATTTTATGGTTAGAATTGCAGTGAAACACAGATATCTGAATATTCAGTAGCCAGTACTGATCCCCTCTAAAATTTGGGCAGTGGTTGGACAAAATAGGAACTCTATCAGGGAGAATTCACATGAGTGAATGCTGGTCAGGAAGGCCTACATAGTCTCCAAATTCAACTAAACTTCAGGCAACCTCTTCTTGACTTATTTTTGTTATAGCATTTACTTTAGAAATCCTACAATTGTAACCTATTTTTCCACCACTTTGGGAAACAAAGCATTTTCAAAGCTTTCTGTCAGCTTTTCCAAACCAGGAAAAAGTTTCAAGGACTTAGAAACCACCTTTTTGAAATATAATCCCAAGGAAAGACATTATACCTATCTCTGTCTCTGTGTCTGGGCAGGATACTATTATGGTTTGGACAGGACTTGTCTCCCCAAGATCATGCAGACATTTAAACCCTGAAGTCCTAGGTTATAGAGTAATGGTTAATAGATTAAGGGAAGAAGTGTAATCCAATGACATAATCCAGTGTCTGAAGATGGGGCCTTTGGTAAATGATTGAATTAGACTACATTGAGAGGTAAGAGCCCCATAATTGGATCATGTTTGCTTTAAAAGCCTTCTAGAAGGTAGATGAAGAAGGCACTGCATGTGTCTCTGCTCCACCATGTGATTCCCGTTCAGAATGCATTCTGCTCTCATCAGATGTCAGATTAATGGGGCAGCCTAATCTTAGACTGTGAATCTCCAAAATTCTAAGCTGAAATAAACCTTATGTCTTCCTAAGAAGCTTCTCACAGGCGTTTTAGTTGTTGTAAGAAAAAGCTGACGAATATAGAGCCTAACTGCGATGTGTGCTATTTAGCAAATGCAGATGACCTAATGATCAAGAAAAACATTTGTGAAATCAGGAGTATCTCATCTCATTAATCAGCTCCCCTCCTCCTAATCCCACTTCCTTAAGTCCCCCTCATTTAAAAAAAAAAAAAACATTTATTTCTTTATTTTGAAAAGCAGAGTGACAGAGAGAGAGGGAGAGACAGAGAGATCTTCCACCTGCTGTTTTACTGCCCAGAGGGTTGCATTGGACTGGGTCTGGGCCAGGCCAAAGCCAGGAACCAGGAGATTCATCCAGGTTTCCCATGTGGGTGGCAGGGGCCCAAACACTTGGGCCATCCTTCATTGCTTTCCCAGGCCATTAGCAGAAAGCTGGACTGGAAGTGGAGCAGCCTTGTCACAAATTGGTGCCCAAATAGGATGCTAACACTGTAGGCAGTGGCTTTACCTGTTATGACACAACTCAACCCCCCTTTATCCCTTTTTCACTAGCTCACCTTAGTCTCCTAAATCCCTCCTACTCTTTGTTTCAATGGAGCAGAGATCAGATTGAGTTCTAGCATATTTTAATGATTTTGGCAGCCTTGAATGAAGACTGCATTGTGCCCTCCTCCCTATCCCTAAACCCCCAGCTCACCCCAGTGCAATTTTTGGCTTGGCAATGTAGCCAAAGAATTATGACTCTTTAGATCCCAGTGACTCTCATAACACACAGGGGGAGGTTATCCTTTTATGGTAAGGGGTAACACTTCTGCCTACTCAGGAAGAAACTGCAGAAGTCTGGCCTTCTCAACAGCTACCCATTCTCCTTCTCCCAGATACAGGACGATAACTATGTTTAAGTTCCAGCATAATCTAACTACAGATGTACTGGATCTGATAATGGAGAAAATGACATTATGTGTTGAATTAGCCACAGTGAATAAGCAGTAGTCAATGGAATAACCCTGGAATTAGGTTTTGAGGATGTTGATCAAGGGGGACAGAATAAAAGGTTGCATAAGAACAATTTATTGACTTGGCAGCAGTTTCTTGAAACATTTGGCTTCACATCCTGATAAGGACCCCAGAAAATAGAATAAAATCGCTGCTTACCTCAAACGGTAGAGTTAGAAACATACCAAGGGATTCCAATTCAATCCCATCGAGGTGGCATGTACCAATGCCATCTCACTAGTCCCAGTGATCAATTTCTGTTCACAATTGATCATAATGATAGGACTAAGAACCTAAGGGATCACAGAAATAAGAATAGTGTCTGCAAATACTAGCTGATAGAATCAAAAAGGGAGAGAATGATACAACATGGGAAGTGAGATACACAGCAGACCCATAGAATGGCAGATGTCCTAAACAGCACTCTGGCCTCATAATCAGCCCTTAAGGCATGTGGATCCAGCTGAAATGCCCATGAGAGTATTTCAGGCATGGAAAGCCAAGACACTCTGGGGAAAAAAAAAACCTAAATGAAAGATCTCTGTGAGTGAGATCCCAGTGGAAAGAATGGGTCATCAAAGAAGGAGGTACCTTTTTCTGAAGGGAGGAGAGAATTTCCACTTTGCCCATGGCCTTGTCTAAAAATTATCAGAGTCAGTGAACTCAGGGGGCTTCCATAGCCTTGGCAGCTCATGACAAGAGCCTAAGGTGATTACTGATGCCATAAACAAGAGTGTCAATTTGTTAAGTCAACAACAGGAGTCACTGTGCACTTACTCCTCATGTAGGATCTTTGTCCTTAGTGTGCTGTACATTGAGATTTAATGCTATAACTAGTACTCAAACAGTATTTTTCACTTTATGTTTCTGTGTGGGAGCAAACTGTTGAAATCTTTGCTTGATGTATGCTGAACTGATCTTCTATATATAAAGAGAAACGAGGATGAATCTTGATGTGAATGGAAGGGGAGAGGGAGTGGGAAAGGGGAGGGTTGCGGGTGGGAGGGACATTATGGGGGGGAAGCCATTGTAATCCATAAGCTGTACTTTGGAAATTTATATTCATTAAATAACAGTTAAAAAAAAAAGAGTGACTCTTGGACTGAAGTCAGGAATAAGTCATGGCTTACACAGAGAAAAGTGAAAATCCCTTCATTGTCTGGCAGATTCTACAAAAAGAGGGAAAAGGCTCAGGAGTATGGGCCTCAGTGAAACAGTTACTGTGTAAGATCAGAAGACCTACTGGAAGACATCACAGGATATCCTAGGTAGTCCAGTATTCATCAGAGCCATGGAGAATGAATTGGCGAGGGCACCAGAAACCCTAAATTCAGTGTCAGCTCATGTCAGAAGGATAGGGCAGTCAGCAGGAGAGGTGCTCACACAAGTCTGGTCTGGTTAGTATCCATGAAGATAAGGAGGCCCTGAATAATTACAGCTGGGCAACAGTGCTTAACTTTCAAAGAGGCAAGGGGCCCACACAGTGGTATTAGTATCTGAGATGGAGCTTGATCTCGAGAGAGTCAGAAAAATGGTTAATGAAGCATGACATCCTAGACAAGCTAGACTGGAAAAGCAGAAGGCTGAGTGCAGTTACCTGCAATAAAAAGTTGTAATAATTTGCCCAGTTCTCAAAGCTAAACCAATCTTGTTTTCTGGAAACCACTGATTGAAGAGACAATCATGTCCCCAAGAGGAATGAGTCTGCAACACCACCAGGAATTGTAGCTATTATACTCATATGACCACAAACTATAGAAAGGAAAACACTTGGAGAACTATTGGACTCATTGCTAGTTGGAGACTCCGTGAATCATTACGGCATCTACTTGGGTTGGAGATTACAGAGATCATTAATAAATGGAACCTGGCTGAAGTCTGGTTTAAAGCACATCTTCTGCTTTCACAGATATGTCTGGTGATCATTTTTTGATCTTCAAGTAGGAATTGGTATAGTTACCTGGCAGTTACATTCCTCATGTTGAGTCCTTGGATTTATTGAAAAGGCCAAATGAAACATCCAATATTATACATCCCCTCCCACCTGAGGAAAGGTTGCAAATCAAAACTTCTTTGGAGCACAGAAGAGAATGGTAGAAACTAGCATACCTTTAAAGATTTTTTTTCTCTTTTTTCTTTTGTTTTATTAATAATAAATTCCAGCTTTTGGTATCTTTGTTGATTTTCATTTCTGAGTTAACTTTGACCTTATTCAAATTGAATCTAGATATTAACCTACTTTGTAAACCTTCACAATCAATCCATTAAATATAAGCCCTCTAAATATGACATGATTTACCAAAATTTTGTTTTATTTTCATCGTGGTCACCCAAACCTCCTCTGTATTACTTAACTCAAGGCACCTCCTTAAGTGTGGTTTCATAATCTTAGCAGGCTTAAAGAAATACAAAATAAACTATATGAAGAATGTAAATCAAGGTTTAGTCATGGAATTTTATCTAGAGACCAGGAAATATTTAAGTGAAGCCCAAGTGTCATAAGATGTATTACTAAAGATAATTCTGGTTGGAAAATAGATATTGAGATTATGGTGTTTTTTTTTTCTTTGCTTTCAAACTTTTATTTAATGAATATAAATTTCCAAAGTACAGCTTATGGATTACAATGGCTTTCCCCCATAACGTCCCTCCCACCCGCAACCCTCCCCTCCACTAAAAAGGCCTTCTAATCCTTTCTCCCTCTCCATGCCTTCAGGAACTCCTAGAACCCGAATGTTGGGTTTTTTAATAGTATCCTGAAGATTCCCAACAATATTTTTTAGATTTCTAATTTCCTCTTCTTTTCTTTGGTCTGACAGTATGTTTTCCTGTTCTCTGTCTTCTAAGTCCGATATTCTCTCTTCTGCTTCACCCATTCTGTTTGTAAGGCTCTCTAATGTGTTTGTCATTTGATCTATTGAATTCTTCACTTCATTATGATTTCTCATCACTATCACAGTTTCCTATTCTACTAGTTGTTTCATTTCATTTTGATTCCTCCTTAATATTTCATTTTCACGAGAGAGATTTTCTATCTTGTCCATTAAGGATTTCTGTAGTTCAAGAATTTGTTTTTGAGAACTTCTTAATGTTCTTATCAATTTTTTGAGATCTGCTTCTTGCATTTCTTCTATCTCATCATCTTCATAATCTTGAATGGGGGTGTCTTTTTTCATTTAGGGGCATCATAGTGACTTCCTTGTTTTTATTACCTCGGTTTTTGCGTTTGTTATTTGGCATATTGGAGGTATTTGGTTTCTTCACTGTGGTGCTTTTTCTTGTTATACTATGACTCTAGATTAAGTGGACTGTCTGTTTTTGATGGAGCCTTAGAGGCTTGAGATGGGTGTGGCCTGAGAGCTCTGTTTGGTGTGCCAAGGGTGACACTCCCAGGTTGGGCGTGGTAGATCTCTCTCTCTCTTTCTTTCTTTCTTGATTCAAAAGGGAAGTAATTCTGCACAGCTGAACAAAGTTGGAGGTAGTTAGCAGGCAAATGATATACCCACAGGAGCCAGAGATCGGAAGCTCTTTCCCAAGGACCACACAGGGAATCTGTTCTGCCCTCAGAGTGGGCTCAAATTCTCCTTCAGTCTCCCACTGGGTTGCCAAAGTTACGGAATTGTAGCATCTCCGGTGAGTACTCATGTGAATTCCATGAGTTCTCTCCCCCACCGTCTCTTTTTACACAGTCTCAGTTCAGCAGCACCACAAATTCACTAGGTCCTAATCTCCTGTTAATTCGCCCCGCCCAGAGTCAGGTTTTTCTGCTAGGCTCAGGGCCGGTGCAGACCAGAGGTCGCTCTGCTTATGAGGTGTGTCCAAGATGGCGCTTGCTCTTTGTCTTGCTCGCCTTTGAGAGGTGAGCAGAGAGAGAGAAACCCGTGTCCATATCAGTCACTTTCTCTCTCTTTTAGTTAGCCTGGTGAACTTTTCCCCCCCGGGTCGTTCCCTCTAGTCTCCTCTTTCTGCTTGCCTGCTTGTGTCTTGGGCTATTGAGGTTTGGCCCACCTCGCGTTCCAGCATTGGTGTATTGAGTCTGCTGCTGATGTCCCAAACTGTGGCCTCCCACGCTCTCCATGCAGGTCCACTGTGAATCACTCGTTCCGGAAGAGTTTCTTCTGCTGTTTCTTCCCCTACTCTTCCTTGAACCTGCACTATCTCCACTTTTATTAAACTGTCTCTCCCTGGACTATCAGTGTGCTCCCTTCCTATTCCGCCATCTTGCCCCGCCCTCCGAGATTCTTAAAGATTATTTTTTAAGATTTATTTTATTTATTTGACAGATAGAGTTACAGAGACAGGTAAAGACAGAGAGAGAGGTCTTCCCCCAGTTAGCCGCAACAGCCAGAACTGCGCCAATCCGAAGCCGGGAGCCAGGAGCTTCTTCTGGGTCTCCCACACAGGTGCAGGGACCCAAGGACTTGGGCCATCTCCTACTGCTATCCCAGGCCATAGCAGAGAGCTGAATCTGAAGAGGAGCAGCTGGGACTAGAACTGGCACCCTTGGCTGGCACCGCGGCTCACTAGGCTAATCTTCTGCCTTGAGGCACCGGCACACCGGGTTGTAGTCCCAGTCGGGGCACTGGATTCTGTCCCGGTTGCCCCTCTTCCAGGCCAGATCTCTGCTGTGGCCCGGAGTGCAGTGGAGGATGGCCCAAGTGCTTGGGCCCTGCAACCCATGGGAGACCAGGAGAAGCACCTGGCTCCTGCCTTCGTATCAGCGCGGTGTGCCAGCCGCAGTGCGCCAGCTGCAGCAGCCATTAGAGGGTGAACCACCGGCAAAAGGAAGACCTTTTTCTCTGTCTCTCTCTCTCACTGTCCACTCTGCCTGTAAAAAAAAAAAATAAGAACTGGCACCCATATGAGATGCTAACACTTCAGGCCAGGGCATTAACCCGTTGTGCCACAGTGCCAGCCCCACCTTTAAAGATTTAACGGACGGCCGGCGCCGCGGCTCACTAGGCTAATCCTCCGCCTAGCGGCGCCGGCACACCGGGTTCTAGTCCCGGTCGGGGCGCCGGATTCTGTCCCAGTTGCCCCTCTTCCAGGCCAGCTCTCTGCTGTGGCCAGGGAGTGCAGTGGAGGATGGCCCAGGTGCTTGGGCCCTGCACCCCATGGGAGACCAGGAAAAAGCACCTGGCTCCTGGCTCCTGCCATCGGATCAGCGCGGTGCGCCGGCCGTAGCGCGCTGGCCGCGGCGGCCATTGGAGGGTGAACCAACGGCAAAGGAAGACCTTTCTGTCTGTCTCTCTCTCTCACTGTCCACTCTGCCTGTCAAAAAAAAAAAAAAAAAAAAGATTTAACGGACAAGATGGGGCCCTGACATATCTCTATTTAAGTTACCATTCTGGTCCCTGGAGAAACTGACTGAATCCTGGAGAAATACAGACTATTATAAAGCTCAGCCAGATAACTATTCTGGTTGCAGCTGCTATACCATATATGGTATTTTTAGAGCTAACCAGTAACATTTCAGGTTCATGGTATGTTGATAGATTTCACAAGAGTATTTTTAAAACTCTGATCAGGCCAGCGCCGCGGCTCACTAGGCTAATCCTCCACCTAGCGGCGCCGGCACACCGGGTTCTAGTCCCGGTCGGGGCGCCAGATTCTGTCCCGGTTGCCCCTCTTCCAGGCCAGCTCTCTGCTGTGGCCCGGGAGTGCAGTGGAGGGTGGCCCAAGTGCTTGGGCCCTGCACCAGCATGGGAGACCAGGAAAAGCACCTGGCTCCTGGCTCCTGCCATCGGATCAGCGCGGTGCGCTGGCCGCAGCGCGCCGGCCGCGGCGGCCATTGGAGGGTGAACCAATGGCAAAGGAAGACCTTTCTCTCTGTCTCTCTCTCTCACTGTCCACTCTGCCTGTCAAAAAAAAAAAAAAAAAAAAACTCTGATCAGAAAAGATGAAAAAGTTTTATTTATGTAGACTCGACAATACTATTCATGTATAGCTTTTCCCCAAGGACTTCGTTAACTTTCTCAAACCTGTAATTATATATTCAAAACTGACGTGAACTATACAGGCATTTCACATGTTATCCTACTGATTTATCACACTGAGAACACAATGCTGATTTAGGAAGTAATAAAAAGCAATTGGTTAGTAGTTTCAAGACCTTAGTAAGACATATATCAGGGAAATGGGATTTCACTCAAATTTTAGGGTCCCAATGGTCAGGGGCTATTGAGATATCCGTTGTGAAGTACCTGTGTAAGTCATATTGGTACATTTTCCAATCTGTGTCACAGAAAAGGAAGCACCCCCAACTGATGCATCTTTTAGACTTCCGGCTGGAATACATTGTGCATGCACAAATACTGTTTGGCTCTTTATTATTTTTTTTTAATTTTTTTGTTGACAGGCAGAGTGGACAGTGAGAGAGAGAGACAGAGAGAAAGGTCTTCCTTTTGCCGGTGGTTCACCCTCCAATGGCCGCCGCAGCTGGCGTGCTGTGGCCGGCGCACTGCACTGATCCGATGGCAGGAGCCAGGTACTTATCCTGGTCTCCCATGGGGTGCAGGGCCCAAGCACTTGGGCCATCCTCCACTGCACTCCCTGGCCACAGCAGAGAGCTGGCCTGGAAGAGGGGCAACCGGGACAGAATCCGGCGCCCCGGCCGAGACTAGAACCCAGTGTGCCGGCACTGCAAGGCAGAGGATTAGCCTAGTGAGCCGCAGCGCCGGCCCTGTTTGGCTCTTGAGTCCAGTTATATGAAAAGCTGCCAGCTCGCAATGAGTCTTGGAATAAAAAGGGCCCTGCAGCTGGTCTAGACTGTGGTTCAAACAGCTCTGTCCATTGGGACATAGGGTCTGTCAAGTTCTATATTGTAAATGTCAGCAGTGGGAAAAGATGGAATGTAAGTTTATGGCAAACCCCAGTGACAGAATCATAATGTGACTATTGAGATTCTGGAGAAAAGCCAGGCTCATCTGCAGCAGAAAATTATATTCAACTTGAAAATCACCTCCTGGAATGATACTTTGCCCTGGTACAGTTGGTACACTTGATTATGGGGCAAAATTCAGCAAGTGCTGGAACTACTTATAATGATTTATGTTCTCCTAGACACACAGTAGCATGAAGTCAACAGTTTCAGCATCACTCCATCATCATAACTAAGAAGAGGTAAGTTTGAGATAAAAATTAACCAACAAGAAAGGGTACAAACAAGCTGCATGAGCAGATGGCTGAGGACCCCATTTCAATCAGAGTGGTTGTCCAGTGCCCCTTCCTTAGCAAATTCCCTATGCCATTCTAAATAAAGGGGAAAAAATCCAAGTTTGATTTATGGATCAGTAGATTCAGTACAGGTGTTCAAACTAAAAATGGATGATGACAGCAGGCAGTTGTACTAATTGTAAAGCAGTGGAGAGAGAAAATCTTACCAATGCATGGAAAATAAAACAAAGTGTCCATTCAATCTGTGGAAGGAGAATTAGAGAGGAGGATACAGACAGATTTCTGGAATTTGCTATTGGTAAGATAGCTGGTGGGAATCCTGCAAAGAAAAGATTAAAAGATCAGGGACAAGATGCTTTGGGCTAGCATACGGATGTACACATTGGTGTTGGCACAGAGAGTGAAGATGTTTGAATCATAAGTTCATGCCTAACAGAAAGCATCTTCCCAAGAAGAGCCACTGAACAATGAAGTAGACAAAGTAATGTGTCCAGATGACTCTAGCCACCTTTGTCATTGGTCACTGCAGAACTGGTTTGATGAACACATGGATGGAAGGAGTCCTTCATGATACTGTTATTTCTTGATCACAAGCAAAAACTAAGTGTGTTCATGCTGTTTGGTTTGTCTTTAAATTGTCTTCTGAATCTTTCTATTGCATTCAAAACCTAGAATCTAGAATTCATGCCAATTATACACAAAATCATGATGTTAAAAAAATAAACTATCAATACCAGAAATTCTGTAGCTGTGCAAAGTTCTTTCAAAAATATATTGTCTCATTGAGTATGAGCCCTATTTCATTGATTAAATATACACTTAGATTCAGATATTGACTCAGACTGACTATATATTTTTTTTTTATCTTTTATTTAATGAATATAAATTTCCAAAGTACGTCTCATGGGTTACAATGGCTTTCCCCCCCATACCGTCCCTCCCACCCACCACCCTCCCCTTTCCCACTCCCTCTCCCCTTCCATTCACATCAAGATTCATTTTCGATTATCTTAGTATACAGAAGATCAGCTTAGTATACCTTAAGTAAGGATTTCAACAGTTTGTTCCCACACAGAAACATAAAGTGAAAAATAATAGATGATTTTTTTTTAAATAATGATGAAATCAGATCAGACCTATTGTCATGTTTAATCCCAGTGAGAGTCAAGTTGGGAATTGATAGTTTTTTTTTTTTTTTAACAGAACATCAGTTTAGTGTACATTAAGTAAAGATTTCAACAGTTTGCACCCCCATAGAAACACAAAGTGAAATATACTGTTTGAGTACTCATTATAGCATTAAGCCTCAGTGTACAGCACATTAAGGACAGAGATCCTACATGAGGAGTAAGTGCACAGTGACTCCTGTTGTTGACTTTACAAATTGACACTCCTGTTTATGGCATCAGTAATCTCCCTATGCACCAGTCATGAGTTTCCAAGGCTATGGAAGCCCCTTGAGTTCTCCGACTCTTATCTTGTTTAGACAAGGTCATAGTCAAAGTGGAGGTTCTCTCCTCCCTTCAGAGAAAGGTACCTCCCTCTTTGAAGACCTGTTCTTTCCACTGGGATCTCACTCACAGAGATCTTTTTGCCAGAGTGTCTTGGCTTTCCATGCCTGAAATACTCTCATGGGCTTTTCAGCCAGATCCGAGTGCCTTTAGGGCTGATTCTGAGGCCAGAGTGCTATTTAGGACATCCGCCATTCTATGAGTCTGCTGAGTATCTCACTTCCCATGTTGGATCACTCTCCCCTTTATTTATTCTATCGGTTAGTGTTAGCAGATACTAGACTTGTTTATGTGCTCCCTTTGACTCTTAGTCCTTTCATTATGATCAATTGTGAACTGAAATTGATCACTTGGAATAGTGAGATGGCATTGGCACATGCCACCTTGATGGGATTGAATTGGAATCCCCTAGTATGTTTCCAACTCTACCAATTGGGGCAAGTCAGCCCGAGCATGCCCCAAATTATACATCTCTTCCCTCTCTTATTCCCACTTTTATGTTTAACAGGGATCACATTTCAGTTAATTTTCAACACTTAAGAATAACTGTGTGATAATTACAGAATTAAACCAGTCATATTAAGTAGAACAGACAAAAAAAAAAATACTATGAGGGATAATGTATTAAGTTGTCCATTAGCAGTCAGGGCTATGCTGATCAAGTCACCATTTCTCATAATGTCCATTTCACTTCAGGAGGTTTCCTTTTTGGTGTTCAGTCAGTTGTCACCGATCAGGGAGAACATATGGTATTTGTCCCTTTGGGACTGGCTTACTTCACTCAGCATGATGTGTTCCAGATTCCTCCATTTTGTTGCAAATGACTGGATTTCGTTGTTTCTTACTGCGGTATAGTATTCTAAAGAATACATATCCCATAATTTCTTTATCCAGTCTACCATTGATGGGCATTTAGGTTGGTTCCAGGTCTTGGCTATTGTGAATTGTGCTGCAATAAACATTAGGGTGCAGACCGCTTTTTTCTTTATCAATTTAAACTCCTTTGGGTAAATTCCAAGGAGTGGGATGGCTGGGTCGAACGGTAGGGTTATATTCAGGTTTCTGAGGAATCTCCAGACTGATTTCCATAGTGGCTTGACCAGTTTGCATTCCCACCAACAGTGGGTTAGTGTCCCTTTTTCCCCACATCCTCGCCAGCATCTGTTGTTGGTAGATTTCTGTATGTGAGCCATTCTAACCGGGGTGAGGTGAAACCTCATTGTGCTTTTGATTTGCATTTCCCTGATTGCTAGTGACCTTGAACATTTTTTCATGTGCCTGTTGGCCATTTGGATTTCCTCTTTTGAAAAATGTCTATTGAAGTCCTTGGCCCATCTCTTAAGTGGGTTGTTGGTTTTGTTTTTGTGGAGTTTCTTGATCTCTTTGTAGATTCTGGTTATTAACCCTTTATCTGTTGCATAGTTTGCAAATATTTTTTCCCATTCTGTTGGTTGTCTCTTCACTCTCCTGACTGTTTCTTTTGCAGTACAGAAACTTCTCAATTTGATGCAATCCCAATAGTTGATTTTGGCTTTGACTGTCTGTGCCTCCCGGGTCTTTTCCAGAAATTCTTTGCCTGTGCCAATATCTTGAAGGGTTTCTCCAATGTTCTCTAATAACTTAATGGTGTCAGGACGTAGATTTAGGTCTTTAACCCACGTTGAGTGGATTTTTGTGTAAGGTGTAAGGTAGGGGTCTTGCTTCATGCTTCTGCACGTGGAAATCCAGTTTTCCCAGCACCATTTATTGAATAGACTGTCCTTGCTCCAGGAATTAGTTTTAGATCCTTGATCAAATATAAGTTGGCTGTAGATGTTTGGGTTGATTTCTGGTGTTTCAATTCTGTTCCATTGGTCTATCCATCTGTTTCTGTACCAGTACCATGCTGTTTTGATTACAACTGCCCTGTAGTATGTCCTGAAGTCTGGTATTGTGATGCCTCCGGCTTTGTTTTTGTTGTACAAGATTGCTTTAGCTATTCGAGGTCTCTTGTGCCTCCATATGAATTTCAGCACCAATTTTTCTAGATCTGCGAAGAATGTCTTTGGTATCTTGATTGGGATTGCATTGAATCTATAAATTGCTTTTGGGAGAATGGACATTTTGATGATGTTGATTCTTCCAATCCATGAGCATGGAAGATTTTTCCATTTTTTGGTATCCTCTTCTATTTCTTTCTTTAAGGTTTTGTAATTTTCATCGTAGAGATCTTTAACGTCCTTGGTTAAGTTTATTCCAAGGTATTTGATTGTTTTTGTAGCTATTGTGAATGGGATTGATCTTAGCAGTTCTTTCTCAGTCATGGCATTACTTGTGTATACAAAGGCTGTTGATTTTTGTGCATTGATTTTATATCCTGCCACTTTGCCAAACTCCTCTATGAGTTCCAATAGTCTCTTAGTAGAGTTCTTTGGATCCTCTAAGTACAGAATCATATCGTCTGCAAAGAGGGATAGTTTGACTTCTTCCTTCTTGATTTGTATTCCTTTGATTTCTTTTTCTTGTCTGATGGCTCTGGCTAAAACTTCCAGAACTATGTTAAATAGCAGTGGTGAGAGTGGGCATCCCTGCCTGGTGCCAGATTTCAGTGGAAATGCTTCCAACTTTTCCCCATTCAATAGGATGCTGGCTGTGGGTTTTTTATAAATTGCTTTGATTATATTGAGGAATGTTCCTTCTATACCCAATTTGCTTAGAGTTTTCATCATGAAAGGGTGTTGAATTTTATCAAATGCTTTCTCTGCATCAATTGAGATAATCATATGGTTTTTCTTCTGCAGTCTGTTAATGTGGTGAATCACATTGATTGATTTGCGAATGTTGAACCATCCCTGCATACCAGGGATGAATCCCACTTGGTCTGGGTGGATGATTTTCCTGATGTGTTGTTGTATTCTGTTGGCCAGAATTTTATTGAGGATTTTTGCATCTATGTTCATCAGGGATATTGGTCTGTAATTTTCTTTCAGTGCTGCATCTTTCTCTGGCTTAGGGATTAAGGTGATGCTGGCTTCATAGAAAGAATTTGGGAGGATTCCCTCTTCTTCGATTGTTCTGAATAGTTTGAGAAGAAATGGGATTAGTTCTTCTTTAAATGTCTGGTAGAATTCAGCAGTGAATCCATCTGGTCCTGGGCTTTTCTTTGTTGGGAGGGCCTTTATTACTGTTTCAATTTCTGTTTCAGTTATGGGTCTATTTAGGTTTTCGATGTCTTCATGGTTCAATTTTGGTAGATTGCATGTGTCCAGGAATCTATCCATTTCTGATAGGTTTTCCTGTTTGCTGGCATACAGGTCCTTGTAGTAATTTCTGATGATTCTTTTTATTTCTGTGGTGTCTGTTGTTACGTTTCCTTTTTCATCTCTGATTTTATTGATTTGGGTCTTTTCTCTTCTTTTTTTAGTTAGTTGGGCCAATGGGGTGTCAATTTTGTTTATTTTTTCAAAAAACCAGCTTCTCGCTTGGCTGATTTTTTGTAATGTTTTTTTGGATTCAATCCTGTTAATTTCTTCTCTGGTTTTAATTATTTCTCTTCTCCTACTAGATTTGGGTTTGGTTTGCTGCAGTTTTTCTAGGTCCTTGAGGTGCGCTGAAAGCTCATTTATTTGGTACCTTTCCAATTTCTTGATATAGGCACCTATTGCTATAAATTTGCCTCTCAATACTGCTTTTGCTGTATCCCATAAGTTTTGATATGTTGTGTTGTTGTCTTCATTTACTTCCAGAAAGTTTTTGATTTCTCTTTTGATTTCTTGAATGACCCAGTGTTCATTCAGGAGCATGTTGTTCAGTCTCCATGTGTTTGCATACTTTCTGGGGTTTCCTGAGTTGCTAATTTCCAGCTTCATCCCGCTGTGGTCTGAGAAGCTGCATGGTATGATTCTAATTCTTTTAAATTTGCTGAGATTTGCTTTATGTCCTAGTATGTGATCAATCCTAGAGAAGGTTCCATGCGCTGCTGAGAAGAATGTGAAGTCTGTAGATGTAGGGTTGAAAGTTCTGTAGATATCTGTTAGATCCATTTGGGCAATAGTGTCAATTAAATCTGCTGTTTCCTTGTTGATCTTCTGTCCGGATGATCTGTCTATTTCTGAGAGTGGAGTATTGAAGTCCCCCAGTACTATTGTATTGGAATCTAAATCTCCCTTTAAGTCCCTTAACATATCTTTTAAATAGACCGGTGCCCTGTAATTAGGTGCATATACATTTATAATAGTTACATCTTCCTGTTGAATTGAACCCTTAATCATTATATAGTGTCCCTCTTTGTCTCTCTTAACAGTTTTTGTATTAAAGTTTATTTTGTCTGATATTAATATGGCTACACCTGCTTTTTTTTGGTTTCTGTTGGCATGGAATATCTTTTTCCAACCTTTCACTTTCAGTCTGCATGCCTCTTTGTTAGAGAGATGTGTTTCTTGTAGGCAACAAATAGTTGGGTTGTGTTCTGTGAGCCAGTCAGCTAAACGGTGTCTTTTAACTGAAGAATTCAGACCATTAATGTTCAATGTGACAATTGATACGTAGTGACTTTGCCCTGCCATTTTCCCGGAAATATTTTCTAGTATATGCTTTGAGCTTCCCATGTTCAGACTGACTATAAATTCTAGCTTGCAACCTTGACCTTTTTTTGGAACAAATTATGTACAAATAGGCAGCAAAGAAGACAACAGAAGAGTTTTATTTAAGGAATGTGATTATGTTCTTATTTCTATTAGGTCTCTAGGGAATCCTGTGGATTATGTGGCTCTACTCTATAATATGGGAAAACTGAGGCCTTGAGAGGAGACACCAGCCTAATGGGATATTACTATTTAATGGCAAAGGTTAGATCCAATTCTTCTGACAGATCGATTCATGTTTTTCCCCCATTTAGACATGTAGTGCCTTGGGCATTCTTTGACAACACAATTTTATCTGTGATAACCCAGATGTAATTCATATACCTGGAAATAACTGATTTAGTCATTTAAATTTATGTTAATGATACCATGAATAACTCCTGCTCTTTGTCCCTCCAATAATGAACAAAATAATGAAATGCAATTTGAGAAAGTGGTAGTAATACTAAAAAGTGTGCAAAATGATGGAAGACTGAAAATCCCCAAATTACTAACTTGTTCCATCTATTTACTTAAAAATTTTGCTTACAAAATATCTTTTGGAAAATGGTAATTAACCATTTCATCTCTGGGCATTTTTTGTATTTCCATTTCCATTCTTAAGAAGAGGTGGTACGTTTAACTGATCTCTTTTTCATTCTTGACTCTGAGATCCCACTTAAAAATTTAATACAGTTTTGTCAGCTTAATGACAGCAATTCACTTTCAGGGTTATTTCCATTTCAGCTTCTGAACTTCAGATTTTTTCTGAGTACCAGATAATGAAAATTTCATGTCAATTTTCCTTTAACTTTCTTTTCTTTCTGAGATTGCAACTAATGCAAATCTTACATCACCAAGATGATAAAGTTGATAAAATCTTATCCAAAAATAATTTTCTACTCATCTTTATAGTTTTCGAATTCAATAGTCTTTCACTGTAAAATATTTGCATTATTAAAACTGTACCTTATCCAAGTGATGACTTTATATTAAATTCATTGACAAAAATACTGAATTACAAAAAGAGGTCTTTCAGAATTTATAAAAAGGAAGGTTCACTTGCTTAAAATTTGACCAATATGAAAATCAGGAAGAGACTCTTACATATTCCTAAGAAAATTTGATTTTTTGCCACTCTTTTCCTCTAGAATGTTGAATCCCATGGAGGTTCTTTAATATTATACCAGTGCCCTGGTTCTTTTCCTCTCTCCCTTTCCACACCACACTTTCTGACAAGCTGTCTCCTCACTCTCAGCCCAGCACTTTATAAAGTTCAGAGGAAGATATAGTTCTTTGTTCTCTTGGTATTTCTTCTGATTTGGAGTCGACCTTTTCAGAACAAAAGACAAAGAAAAGGCAAGTGTGAGCGTGTGTGTGTGTGTGTGTGCGCGTGCGTGCGCACTGTGTGAGTATTTTGGAGATCAGATGTGAGTGAGAACTAAGCAGGTGACTCACGACCTCAGGATTTTCCTCACCTTGACCAAACTTAATACAGACTTCTAAATGACAGGCTTCCTTCCCTCTAATGTCTGTCTCATAAGCATTGGTGCAATCTCTCTCTTTTTAAGATTTATTATTTGAAAGGCAGAGCGATAGAGAAGGAGAGAGAGAGACAGACAGACAGACTTCACCAACAAGCGGCTGCAGTAGACAGGTATGAGCCAGGCTGAAGCCAGAAATCAGAAACACCATCCGGGTCTCTCACATGGGTGGCATGGCCCAAGTACTTGCACCATCATCCGTTACCTTCCCAGATGTGTTAGCAGAGGCTGGATTGGAAGCAGAGCAGCTGGGGCTCAAACTGATTCTCTGAAATAGGATACCAGCCATGCAAGCAGTGGCTTAAGGAAGACAATGCTCTGGTCTCCCAGTCTCAAGAGGATGGGAACCTAACATCTATGGACTTCTGGCTCCAAGTCATAAAATTATCTCCTGTTACAAGGATATGAGAAATATTTTTGTAGTGGGAGAAGAGAGGAAAGAATTTGCTTAGGTACTGAAGTTAAGTATTTAAGTATTCCTTCCTCTCTTCCTCCCCTCCTCCTCCACTCCTTCCTGTTTACCCTTCCTTCCTTCATTCATGGCTTCTTTTCATTTCCTTACTTTCCCTTCCACTCATGGAGTGTTTTTGCAATCTGTTTTGTGATATAGTTGTGTTTAATTTTTATATAAACACCGTATGTTAAATTATTTTCCACTGAAGGAAATGGATGCATTAGAAGAGACTGCCTGCTTTCCACTGTCTGAAAAACATGACTCACTTAATATTCACTTTGTGCTTTATCTGTTCCAGACACACAGCTTGGAAATGAGCTTATAATGATCAGAAAAATAACCATGGTTCTTGTACTCATGAACTTTATAATCTTACATTAGTCAACTAATCAAAAAATAGTACAGTTTATGGCAAGTGCCAGATTGGAAAATAGCAGTACAGGAGTGCTGCATGACCGTAGCATGTGGGACCAGTCATAAGATTCAGTGGTGGTGATGATTAAGGGAAGCAGGACCCAGGCAGCAGCTCTAGAATATAGGATGAAGGTCTTCATACAGGTCAGAGGGTAGCATTGCACAAACATGGTTTTGGCAATGGGAACCATGAAGTTTCAAGCAGGGGGAGGGTCAGATGTCCATTTCAGTTATGTCGTAAGGATCTATGTGAAGGATACATTTGTCATAAGGAGCTGTGGATAAGACAACATGGCTGGAAAAAGATGCTATGGAAATCCAACTAAGTATTGACAGGATCTGAACAAGGCATAGCTGAATTGCATATTCTAGGAAGCTACATTCATTGAGTCAGCAAATGCTAACTACCAGTACAAGGAACTAATCCACCAGTATGGCTTTCCTTTAAATGTCTGTTACAACAGATATGAATAGCCCTTTCAAAGGTTGTATTTGAACCATTGGAAGGTTCCAAGAGGTATTTAAATTTCACAAAGGAAGCAGAAAATGTAAGTAAATCCTGCAGTAAAACAGTCTGCCTCCACAAGAGAAACTTCATCACTGAAAGCAGAAATGTCATTTGAACATCTCTAGGTCAGTATGAGCTTAGTAAAACACAGGGCAGGAAAGAAAACTGGTACATTTTGTTAATAAGTTATTGCCTCTGCTTCAGCTATCTTTTTCAAAGGTTCAGGTCCAATTCTAAGTATACTGAAGAAAACGATAGCCTCTTGTTTTTTGAAACATGCTGTAAAGTGTAGGGGTGACAAAATATGTCAAGGCAATTTGCTTGCAAAAGTTTTAATTGACAAATCAAGTAATCAGATAGTGTTCCTGCTGAATCATGTCACTTACTTTATTGCAGTATCACTATTCAAAAAACTTCAGAATTTATGGCATTTTATGCAATCTATGCTGATCCTTCATAACTCGCCCTTTCCAGTTCTTCCCAGTGCTTGGAAAAATTTCTTGAGACTTCCAAAATAGGCAGCGCATTTTTCACAGCACTTTTGGTTTCTGCTTTCCCTTAGCATTAACTCTATCTTAGCTGATAAACTCTAGTCCCCTTCTAAGACTTGATTCACAGTTCCCTGTACTTTTCAATGTTCCCCAGGGATAATTAATTATTCTGTCCTCTGATTTAATTTTAAAATGTGTTTCTAGTTCCCAGTTCATTAGTTTTTACCTTTTTTTATTTCCCTCTTTTAGTATTATGTATTCTAAGCCATTAACGTGTTCTGTACTTGAACTCTTTTGCATATTTTTAAAATCTATTTCATCTGGCAAGACCAACTCTAATTAAAATTTGCCATGTTCGTTCTCTGCATTTATATATGAGAGTACTTCAACAAATTCATGGGAAAGTGGAATTCAAAATGTTCATTTTGGTGCAGTAAAATTTGGAAATAAATGCAGTTTTTTCATTAACTTTTTGAAAATTCCTTCTATGAATGAATTTCAAAATATTTTTCAACAATGTAAATGTGTATTTCCTTTTTTGTTTGTTTGTTTTTTTTTTTTTTGGACAGGGAGAGTGGACAGTGAGAGAGACAGAGAGAAAGGTCTTGCTTTGCCGTTGGTTCACCCTCCAATGTCCTTTTTAAAATTAATTTTTAAAAATTTACTTGATCAAGTCACTGTTTCCCCTTTGGTGCTCAGTTAGTTGTTGCCGATCAGGGAGAACATATGGTATTTGTCCCTTTGGGACTGGCTTAATTCGCTCAGCATGATGTTTTCCAACAGTGACTGGATCAGCTCTTGTCCTGACGGTTGATGTACAATGTAATACATTATCCATTTTAGTATTTTTTTTGTTCTAGTACCATTGGTTGAACTCTGTAATTAACACACAATTATTCTTAGGTGTTTAAATTTTAACTGAAAAGTGATCCCTGTTAGGAATTTGGAAAACATTATGTTGAGTGAAATAAGCCAATCCCAAAGGGACAAATACCACTTGTTCTCCTTGATAGGAGACAACTAACTGAGCATCAAAAAGGAAACCTGTTAAAGTGAAATGAACACTGTGAGAAACGGTGGCTTGATCAGCCCTCACCCTGACTGTTGATGAACACTTAATATGTTATCCCTCTTAGTATTTTTTGTTTGTTTGTTCTACTTAATACTTTTGGTTGAATACTGTAATCAATACACAATTCTTCTTAAGTGCTGAAACTTAACTGAAAAGTGATTGCTGTTAAATATAAGAGTGGGAATAAGAGAGGGAAGAGATGTGCAATTCGGGACATGCTCAAGCTGACTTACCTCAAACGGTAGAGTTAGAAACATACCAGGGGATTCCAATTCAATCCCGTCGAGGTGGCATGTACCAATGCCATCTCACTAGTCCCAGTGATCAATTTCTGTTCACAGTTGATCATAATGATAGGACTAAGAACCAAATGGATCACAGAAACAAGAATAGTGTCTGCAAATACTAGCTGATAGAATCAAAAAGGGAGAGAATGATCCAACATGGGAAGTGAGATACACAGCAGACCCATAGAATGGCAAATGTCCTAAACAGCACTCTGGCCTCATAATCAGCCCTTAAGGCATGTGGATCCAGCTGAAATGCCCATGAGAGTATTTCAGGCATGGAAAGCCAAGACACTCTGGGGAAAAAAAAAAAAACCTAAATGAAAGATCTCTGTGAGTGAGATCCCAGTGGAAAGAATGGGTCATCAAAGAAGGAGGTACCTTTTTCTGAAGGGAGGAAAGAACTTCCACTTTGACCATGGCCTTGTCTAAATATGATCAGAGTCAGTGAACTCAGGGGCTTCCATAGCCTTGGCAGCTCATGACAAGAGCCTAGGGTGATTACTGATGCCATAAACAAGAGTGTCAATTTGTAAAGTCAACAACAGGAGTCACTGTGCACTTACTCCTCATGTAGGATCTCTGTCCTTAGTGTGCTGTACATTGAGATTTAATGCTATAACGAGTACTCAAACAGTATATTTCACTTTGTATTTCTATGGGGGTGCAAACTGTTGAAATCTTTACTTAATGTCTACTAAACTGATCTTCTGTAAAAAAAAAAAATAAAAGAAATTATCAATTCCCAACTTGACTCTCACTGGGATTAAACATGACAATAGGTCTGATCTGATTTCATCATCATTTAAAAATCATCTATTATTTTTCACTTTATGTTTCTGTGTGGGAGCAAACTGTTGAAATCTTTACTTAATGTATACTAAACTGATCTTCTGTATATAAAGAGAATCGAAAATGAATCTTGATGTGAATGGAAGGGGAGAGGGAGTGGGAAAGGGGAGGGTTGCGCGTGGGAGGGACGGTATGGGGGGAAGCCATTGTATTCCATAAGCTGTACTTTGGAAATTTATATTCATTAAATAAAAGTTTTTTAAAAAATTACTTGAAAGATGGGGTGAGACAGAGAGATAATATTCCCATCAGCTGATTACTGTCCAAATCCCACTATGGTTGGGGGAACTAAAGCTGGTACTTGAGAACTTAATCCAAGTCTCCCACATGGGTGGCAGGAACCATCACTGATGCCTCCCAGGGTCTGCACTTCAAAGTAAATTTAAAGCTACTAATTTGGCTGTACTTAACTGATTCATGCTTACATGAAAATTACATTGCTAACATTTGACTTACTTAGAATAGATTTTTTTACCAGTATAAGATGCATATTATATCTTGCTGTAGTTTAAACTGAAACTTGCCTGAAAATGAATGAGGCTGAGCATCCATTTGTGTTTATTAATCATTTGGATCTCTTCTCATTTTAAGTGACTGTTCAAATATTTTCCCTGTATTTCTATTATACTACTTTTAGGTCTTCTAATTTGTGTTGTTTATATATTCTGTGATTTTTTTAAGATTAATTCATTTATTTGAAAGTCAGAGTTACAGAGGAAGAGGAAGTGACAAAGAGAGGGGAGATCTTCCAGCCACTGGTTCACTCCCCAAATGGTCACAACAGCCAGGAGTGGGCCAGGCTGAAGCCAGGAGCTTCTTCCTGGTCTCCCACGTGGGTGCAGGGACCCAAGCACGTGGGCCATCTTTTGCTGCTTTCCCAGGTACATTAGCATGGAGCTGGATTGGAAGTGGAGAAGCCAGGACTCAAAGCCACATCCATATGGAATGCTGGCATCTAAGGCAGCAGCTTTACCAGCTGTGCCACAGCGCCAGCCCCTATTTACATATTCTTGATAGTAGTTCTTTTTTGTTATCAAATACCTTTTCTAATTTGGGGGTCCTTCCTATCAATCTATAGTGTATGAGGAACACAAGTATTTACTTTTATGTAGATGCATTTGTCAGATCTTTCCTTTTGCTTTGTATGTGTGTGTCTTAAATGTCTTGCATACTCCAGGTTTATGATGATATCTTCCTATATTATTCTCCAGATGTTTTATAAATGTGGCTTTCACTTTTAGGTCTTTAACTGATATTGAATTGTGTGAGATGTCCTCACTACTTATTAAAAGTTAGTGGTTTTAGTGCAGATCTATTTTATTATATTTTATTTTTAATTTATTTTTATTTTATTTTTACTTGTTTATCTATTATATATATGAAGTTTATATATATGAGTCTCCTGATCTCACTATTTTTCCCACTATTCAGCTTATCTACCCTGTACAGAACCATGCACTTTTAATTTCTATACTTTTATAATGAGGTAATATCCAATAGAAAGTACTGTCTTATCTGATTCTTCCACTTCAAGTGTGATTTGATATTCTTGGTCCTTTGCACTTAAATAAAAATTTTATAATTTGTCAAATTCCACACATCTTTACAAAAATTGCATTTAATCTATGTATTTGTAATTTGTGAAGAGCTGGGTACTACTACAATATTCAATTTTTCAATCAATGAACATTTTATTTAGATCTTAATATCTCAATAAAATTTCATTTTTTGTAGACATCTCAAATTTTGTTAATATTTTCCTAGGCTCTTGCTACCTTTGATGATAGAGTATTTGACTTGAGGGGCCAGTGCTGTGACACAGCAGGTGAAAGTCCTGGCTTGTAGCACCAGTATCCCACATGAGCTCAGGTTTGAGTACCGGCTGCCCCACTTCTGATCCAGCTCCATGCTGGTGTGCCTGAAAAGGCAGCAGAATATGACTCAAGTCCTTGGGCCCATGCATCTATGTGGGAGACCCAGAAGAGGCTCCTGGCTCCTGGCTTTGGATCAGCTCAGCTCCTGCCATTGCACCCATTTGGGGAGTAGACCAGTGGATGGAATACCCCTCTGTCTGTCCATCTCTACCTCTCTCTGTAAATCTACCTTTCAAATAAATAAAAAAATCTTTAAAAATTGACTTGAAAGTTTCATTTTATTAATGTTTATTTTTTTATATTTTGATACTTTATTTTTATGTTGATTTCATATTATTTCAAGGGGAACAGATTCAATATAATTCACAGATACATTTCTAAGAATATAAAAGTATTCCCTTTCACCCTTCCTCCCTCTCTCTCTCTCTCACTCTTTTTTAAAGATTTATTTATGTATTTGAAAGACAGAACTACAAGGAGGCAGAGAGAGAAAGGGAGAGGGAGAGGGAGAGGTCTTCCATCTGCTGGTTCACTCCCCAAATGGCTACAACAGCCAGAACTGCACTGATCCGAAAACAGGAGCCAGGAACTTCTTCCAGGACTCCCACATAGGTGCAGGGGCCCAAGGACTTGGGCCATCTTCTACTGCTTTCCCAAGTGCATTAGCAGGGAGCCAGGAAGAGGTGTAGCCAGGACTCAAACCAGCGCCTATATGGGATGCCACCACTGCAGGCAGCACCTTTACCTGCTATACCACAGCGCCATCCCTCACTTTCTTTCTTTTTCTTTCTTCTTTTTTTTAAGATTTATTTATTTATTTATTTAAAAGGCAAAGTTACAAAGAGGTAGAGGCAAGAGAGAGAAATAGAGACCTCCCCAATTGGCAGCAACGGCCGGATCTGGGCCAATCCAAAGCCAAGAGCCAAGAGCTTCTTTCAGGTTCCCATGGGGCTTGGGCCATCTTCTACTGCTTTCCCTGGCCATAGCAGAGAGCTGTATTGGAAGTGGAGCATCCAGGACTCAAACCGGTGCCCATATATGGGATGCCAGCACTGAAGGCAGCGGCTTTACCCACCATGCCACAGCGCCAGCCCCCAAAGGGATAGTCCTTTTTATTTTTTTAACTTTTTTATGTATTTGAGAGTCAGAGTTCAGACAGAGAAAGGGAGAGACAGAGAGATAGATAGAGAGATTTTCCACCAGCTGGTTCATTCCCAAATGGCAGCAACAGCCAGAGCTGGGCAGATCTGAAGCCAGGAACCAGTAGCTTCCTCCTGGTCTCCCATGTGGGTGCAAGGGCCCAAGCACTTGAGCCATCTTATACTGCTTTCCCAGGTGCCTTAGCAAGGACCAGAATTGGAAAAGGAGCAACAAGGACTCGCACAGGCACCAATATGGGATGCCAGCATGGCAGGCGGCACCTTTACACCTTTACTGGCTACGCCACAGTACCAGCCCATCTCTTTCTCTCTTTCTTTTTTCTTTCTTCTGACTTTCTAGTTATTGTGGTAACATATTTTTTAATTTACAATGCAGTCAAATGATTAATACTCTACCAAATAAAGAGTTCCAACAGGTGCAAAGTAAAAAACCCTAGTCCAGCTGAAATATAGGCAAGCATTATAAACAATAACCAAACAGAAAAATGACTAACTCATATATCATACATTTTAAAATGATTAGAGATCATTACAACCATAGTAGTATACCATTTTTATCAATTGGTTTGAAAACATATAAAATGAAAAAGTATTTTTTTACTTAGAATGATTTTATTATAATACATTTTCTTTTTTTAACCTAAAGATTTCTTTATTGATTTGAAAGACAGAATTACAGAGAGAGAAGGAGAGGCAGAGATAGAGAGAGATCTTCCATACACTGGTTCACTTTCCACATGGCTGCAATAGCCAGGGCTGGGCCAAACAAAAGCCAGGAGCCAGGAGCTTCTTATGGGTCTCCCATGTGATTTGCAGGGTCCTAAGTTTGCAGGAGTTGGACCACCTTCTGCTGCTTTCCCGGATATATTAGCAGGAAGCTGATTTGGAAGTGGAGCAACCAGGATTCAAACCAGCGCCCATATGGGATGCCAACATCTCAGCCAGTAGCTATACCCACCACACTACAATACTGACCCCCGTATATTTTCTTGTACCTAATAAACTTGACAAATTTTCTTGAATATTCTAAAACAAATTGTTAGTAGTTTGACTTTTCTCCATCCAGAGACTTACAATTTACAAATAAGTATTATTTTGTCAGTGGTTAAGATACCTGCACCCCACATCTGAGTACTGGGTTAAAATTCCTGTTCCACCTCCTAGCCCAGCTTTCTGCTGATGTGCCCCATATGAGGTAGCAGGTGAAGTATCAAAAGTTAAATCCCTGACAATTGATGTGGGAGACAAAGAGAGTTCCTGGCTCTTGTCTTCAGCTTGGTTCAGCAGGCCTTTGGGGAGTGAACAAGTGAACAGAAGATCTCTGTCTCTATGCTTTTCAAATAAATAAAAATAAATAAAATAAATGAAGAAAAGTCTTCAGCCCTTCACCGACAATAAGATTTTTAGGTAGATAAAAATTTGGTAGATTTAGGAAGTAATATTCATTCTAAGCATGCTATAAAGTGTTTATTATGGATCAACTTTGAATTTCATCAAGTGTTTCCCAGAATTTTACAAGTTTTCATCTTCAATATATTAATGTAAACTTCATTAATTCATTTTCCAATGTTAAGGTATTCTTGTGTATATTGGACAATTAAATTGGTTATTATTCTTATCATGTTTATACATCATTGCGTTGGTATTTTAATTTTTGGCTTCAGATCTTGGCATCAGTGTTAATTTCTCAGATCTGAGAGTGGTAACTTGGTCTTCTTTCTTTTTGTTATTGCCAAAGATTTGTTAATTTTATTGATTTTTGCAAAGACTTATTTTGGAAGTTATTTTTTGCCAAGTAATAAATGGAAAATATTCTTTAATTTTCAAAAATAGGCGGAGCCAAGATGGCGGAATAGTGAGGGCGCGCACCGATAGTCCGGGAAAATTTAGTTTAATAAAAGGGGAGTTATGGTAGCCTCAGAAAAAAGAACCAGGAAAATATTGCAGAGGAAACTCTTCTGGATCCAGTGGTCGTGAATCGGAGGACCTACTGGGAGAACAAGGTCGCCCACCGCGCGAAAGCCGAGCCGCGGGACCGAGCCGCGGGACCGAGCCGCGGAAGCCGAGCCGCGGGACCGAGCCGCGGAAGCCGAGCCGCGGGACCGAGCTGCGCAAGCTGCAGGGTCTGCTCGCAAGTGCTCGAAGGGGAGTGCGTGCCACACAGACAACAGCGGAGAGACTTGGGACGTCCAGGGCTCTGAGTCCACACATCGGCGCTGGAAGGGGAGCGGACCTGCGTGGAGAGCGTGGGAGCCCACAGTTCGGGACACCAGCGGCAGACTCAACACACCAGCGCTGGAACGCGAGGTGAGCCGAACCTCAATAACCCGAGACACCGGCAGGCAAGCAGAAAGAGGAGACTAGAGGGAACGACCCCCGGGGGGGGGAGGGACTTCACCAAGCTAACTGGAAGAGAGAGAGAGGGAAAAAAAAAAGGTGACTGGTACGGACACGGGTTTCTCTCTCTCCGCTCATCTCTCAAGGGAGAGCAAGACAAAGAGCAGGCGCCATCTTGGACATACGTCATAAGCAGAGCGACCTCAGGTCTGCACCGGCCCTGAGCCTAGCAGAAAAACCTGACTCTGGGCGGGGCGAATTAACAGGAGATTAGGACCTAGTAAATTTGTGGTGCTACTGAACTGAGACTGTGTAAAAAGAGACGGTGGGGGAGAGAACTCACGGAATTCACGTGAGCACTCTCCAGAGATGCTACAATTCCGTAACTTTGGCAACCCAGTGGGAGACTGAAGGAGAATTTGAGCCCACTCCGAGGGCCGAACAGATTCCCTGTGTGGTCCTTGGGAAAGAGCTTCCGATCTCTGGCTCCTGTGGGTATATCATTTGCCTGCTAACTACCTCCAACTTTGTTCAGCTGTGCAGAATAACTTCCCTTTTGAATCAAAAAAAGAGAGAGAGAGAGAGAGAGAGAGGTTTACCACGCCCAACCTGGGAGTGTCACCTTTGGCACACCAAACAGAGCTCTCAGGCCACACCCATCTCAAGCCCTAAGGCTCCATCAAAAACAGATAGTCCACTTAATCTAGAGTCATAGTATAACAAGAAAAAGCACCACAGTGAAGAAACCAAATATCTCCAATATGCCAAATAACAAACGCAAAAACCAAGGTAATAAAAACAAGGAAGTCACCATGAAGCCCTAAAATGAAAAAGACACCCCAGTTCAAGATTATGAGGATGATGACATAGAAGAAATGCAAGAAGCAGATCTCAAAAAATTGATAAGAACATTAAGAAGTTCTCAAAAACAAATTCTTGAACTACAGAAATCCTTAATGGACAAGATAGAAAATCTCTCTCGTGAAAATGAAATATTAAGGAGGAATCAAAATGAAACGAAACAACTAGTACAACAGGAAACTGTGATAGTGACTGAAGTGAAGAATTCAATAGATCAAATGAAAAACACAATAGAGAGCCTTACAAACAGAATGGGAGAAGCAGAAGAGAGAACATCGGACTTAGAAGACAGAGAACAGGAAAGGATACAGTCAGACCAAAGAAAAGACGAGGAAATTAGAAATCTAAAACATATTGTCGGGAATCTTCAGGATACTATTAAAATACCTAACATTCGGGTTCTAGGAGTTCCTGAAGGCATGGAGAGGGAGAAAGGATTAGAAGGCCTTTTTAGTGAAATATTAGCAGAAAATTTCCCAGGTTTGGAGAAGGACAGAGAAATCCTAGTACAGGAAGCTCACAGAACCCCTAATAAACACGACCAAAAGAGATCCTCACCACGACACGTTGTAATTAAACTCTCCACAGTGAAACATAAAGAAAAGATCCTAAAATGTGCAAGAGAGAAATGTCAGATTCCTCTCAGAGGATCTCCAATCAGACTCACAGCTGACTTCTCATCAGAAACCCTACAAGCTAGGAGGGAATGGCGAGATATAGCCCAGGTACTAAGAGAGAACAACTGCCAGCCCAGAATGTTATATCCTGCAAAGCTATCATTTGTGAATGAAGGTGAAATAAAGACCTTTCATAGCAAACAGAAATTGAAAGAATTTGTTGCCACTCGTCCAGCCCTGCAAAAGATGCTTAAAGATGTGTTGCACACAGAAACACAGAAACACGGTCATCAATATGAAAGAAGGTAAAGGAAGGAAACCAAGGAAGGAAAGCTCACAGCAAAAGATCACAGGGAATTCAAAGCATATATTAGAACTTATCTTTGGCAAATGGCAGGGCAAAGTTACCACTTATCATTAGTCACATTGAACGTGAATGGCCTGAACTGTCCAGTTAAAAGACACCGTTTGGCTGATTGGGTTAAAAAACAAAACCCATCTATTTGCTGCTTACAAGAAACACATCTTTCCAACAAAGATCCATACAGACTGAAAGTGAAAGGCTGGAAAAAGATATACCATGCCAACAGAAATGAAAAAAGAGCAGGCGTAGCCATCTTAATATCAGACACCATAAACTTTACCACAAAAACCGTTAAGAGAGACAAAGAGGGACACTACATAATGATTAAGGGATCCATTCAACAGGAAGATATAACAATTATCAATGTATATGCACCTAACTACAGGGCACCGGTTTATCTAAAAGATTTGTTAACGGACTTAAAGGGAGACTTAGACCCCAATACAATAGTACTGGGGGACTTCAATACTCCACTCTCAGAAATAGACAGATCAATAGGACAGAAGATCAACAAGGATACAGTAGATTTAAATGACACTATAGCCCAAATGGATCTAACAGATATATACAGAACTTTCAATCCTACAGCTAAAGATTTTACATTCTTCTCAGCAGTACATGGAACCTTCTCTAGGATTGACCACATACTAGGCCATAAAGCAACTCTCAGCAAATTCAAAAGAATTAGAATCATACCATGCAGCTTCTCAGACCGTAAAGCAATGAAGCTGGAAATGAACAACTCAGGAATCCCTAGAGCATATGCAAACACATGGAGATTGAACAACATGCTCCTGAATGAACAATGGGTCATAGAAGAAATCAAAAGAGAAATCAAAAACTTTCTGGAAGTAAATGAGGATAACAGCACAACATACCAAAACTTATGGGACGCAGCAAAAGCAGTGTTAAGAGGAAAGTTTATATCAATAGGTGCCTACATCAAGAAATTGGAAAGGCACCAAATAGATGAGCTTTCTATTCACCTCAAGGATCTAGAAAACCTACAGCAAACCAGACCCAAATCTAGTAGGAGAAGAGAAATAATTAAAATTAGAGAAGAAATCAACAGGATTGAATCAAGAAAAACATTCCAAAAAATCAGCCAAACGAGGAGCTGGTTTTTTGAAAAAATAAACAAAATTGACACACCATTGGCCCAACTAACTAAAAAAAGAAGAGAAAAGACCCAAATCAATAAAATCAGAGATAAAAAAGGAAATGTAACAACAGACACCACAGAAATAAAAAGAATCATCAGAAATTACTACAAGGACTTGTATGCCAGCAAACAGGGAAACCTATCAGAAATGGATAGATTCCTGGACACATGCAACCTACCTAAATTGAACCAGGAAGACATCGAAAACCTAAATAGACCCATAACTGAGACAGAAATTGAAACAGTAATAAAGGCCCTCCCAACAAAGAAAAGCCCAGGACCAGATGGATTCACTGCTGAATTCTACCAGACATTTAAAGAAGAACTAACTCCAATTCTTCTCAAACTATTCAGAACAATCGAAGAAGAGGGAATCCTCCCAAATTCTTTCTATGAAGCCAGCATCACCTTAATTCCTAAGCCGGAAAAAGATGCAGCACTGAAAGAGAATTACAGACCAATATCCCTGATGAACATAGATGCAAAAATCCTCAATAAAATTCTCGCCAATAGAATGCAACAACACATCAAGATCACCCACCCAGACCAAGTGGGATTTATCCCTGGTATGCAGGGATGGTTTAATGTGCGCAAGACAATCAATGTGATACACCACATGAACAGACTGCAGAAGAAAAACCATATGATTATCTCAATAGATGCCGAGAAAGCATTTGATAAAATACAACACCCGTTCATGATGAAAACTCTAAGCAAACTGGGTTTGGAAGGAACATTCCTCAATACAATCAAAGCAATCTATGAAAAACCCACAGCCAGCATCCTATTGAATGGGGAAAAGTTGGAAGCATTTCCACTGAGATCTGGTACCAGGCAGGGATGTCCACTCTCACCACTGCTATTCAATATAGTTCTGGAGGTTCTAGCCAGAGCTATTAGGCAAGAAAAAGAAATTAAAGGGATACAAATTGGGAAGGAAGAACTCAAACTATCCCTCTTTGCAGATGACATGATTCTTTATTTAGGGGACCCAAAGAACTCTACTAAGAGACTATTGGAACTCATAGAAGATTTTGGCAAAGTAGCAGGGTATAAAATCAATGCACAAAAATCAACAGCCTTTGTATACACAGGCAATGCCATGGCTGAGGAAGAACTACTAAGATCAATCCCATTCACAATAGCTACAAAAACAATCAAATAACTTGGAATAAACTTAACCAAGGACCTTAAGGATCTCTACGATGAAAATTACAAAACCTTAAAGAAAGAAATAGAAAAGGATACCAAGAAATGGAAAAATCTTCCATGCTCATGGATTGGAAGAATCAATATCATCAAAATGTCCATACTCCCAAAAGCAATTTATAGATTCAATGCAATACCAATCAAGATACCGAAGACCTTCTTCTCAGATCTGGAAAAATTGGTGCTGAAATTTATATGGAGGCACAAGAGACCTCGAATCGCTAAAGCAATCTTGTACAACAAAAACAAAGCCGGAGGCATCACAATACCAGATTTCAGGACATACTACAGGGCAGTTGTAATCAAAACAGCATGGTACTGGTACAGAAACAGATGGATAGACCAATGGAACAGAATTGAAACACCAGAAATCAACCCAAACATCTACAGCCAACTTATATTTGATCAAGGATCTAAAACTAATTCCTGGAGCAAGGACAGTCTATTCAATAAATGGTGCTGGGAAAACTGGATTTCCACGTGCAGAAGCATGAAGCAAGACCCCTACCTCGCACCTTACACAAAAATCCACTCAACATGGATTAAAGACCTAAATCTACGACCCGACACCATCAAGTTACTAGAGAACATTGGAGAAACCCTTCAAGATATTGGCACAGGCAAAGAGTTTCTGGAAAAGACCCGGGAGGCACAGGCAGTCAAAGCCAAAATTAACTATTGGGATTGCATCAAATTGAGAAGTTTCTGTACTGCAAAAGAAACAGTCAGGAGAGTGAAGAGACAACCAACAGAATGGGAAAAAATATTTGCAAACTATGCAACAGATAAAGGGTTAATAACCAGAATCTACAAAGAGATCAAGAAACTCCACAAAAACAAAACCAACAACCCACTTAAGAGATGGGCCAAGGACCTCAATAGACATTTTTCAAAAGAGGAAATCCAAACGGCCAACAGGCACATGAAAAAATGTTCAAGGTTATTAGCAATCAGGGAAATGCAAATCAAAACCACAATGAGGTTCCACCTCACCCCGGTTAGAATGGCTCACATTCAGAAATCTACCAACAACAGATGCTGGCAAGGATGTAGGGAATAAGGGACACTAACCCACTGTTGGTGGGAATGCAAACTGGTCAAGCCACTATGGAAGTCAGTCTGGAGATCCCTCAGAAACCTGAAGATAACCCTACCGTTCGACCCAGCCATCCCACTCCTTGGAATTTACCCAAAGGAATTTAAATTGGCAAAAAAAAAAAAGCGGTCTGCACCCTAATGTTTATTGCAGCTCAATTCACAATAGCTAAGACATGGAACCAACCTAAATGCCCATCAACGGTAGACTGGATAAAGAAATTATGGGATATGTACTCTTTAGAATACTATACCACAGTAAGAAACAACGAAATCCAGTCATTTGCAACAAAATGGAGGAATCTGGAACACATCATGCTGAGTGAAATAAGCCAGTCCCAAAGGGACAAATACCATATGTTCTCCCTGAACAGTGACAACTGACTGAACACCAAAAAGGAAACCTGTTGAAGTGGAATGGACATATGGGAAACGGTGACTTGATCAGCATAGCCCTGACTGTTAATGAACAACTTAATACATTATCCCTCTTAGTAGTTTTTTTGTCTGTTCTACTTAATATGACTGGTTTAATTCTGTAATTAATACACAGTTATTCTTAAGTGTTGAAATTTAACTGAAATGTGATCCCTGTTAAACATAAGAGTAGGAATAAGAGAGGGAAGAGATATATAATTTGGGACATGCTCAAGCTGACTTGCCCCAAATGGTAGAGTTAGAAACATACCAGGGGACTCCCATTTAATCCCGTCAAGGTGGCATGTACCAATGCCATCTCACTATTCCAAGTGATCAATTTCAGTTCACAATTGATCATAATGAAAGGACTAAGAGTCAAAGGGAGCACATAAACAAGTCTAGTACCTGCTAACACTAACCGATAGAATAAATAAAGGGGAGAGTGATCCAACATGGGAAGTGAGATACTCAGCAGACTCATAGAATGGCAGATGTCCTAAATAGCACTCTGGCCTCAGAATCAGCCCTAAAGCCATTCGGATCTGGCTGAAAAGCCCATGAGAGTATTTCAGGCATGGAAAGCCAAGACACTCTGGCAAAAGATCTCTGTGAGTGAGATCTCAGTGGAAAGAACAGGTCTTCAAAGAAGGAGGTACCTTTCTCTGAAGGGAGGAGAGAACCTCCACTTTGACTATGACCTTGTCTAAACAAGATAAGAATCGGAGAACTCAGAGGGCTTCCATAGCCTTGGAAACTCATGACTGGAGCATAGGGAGATTACTGATGCCATAGACAGGAGTGTCAATTGGTAAAGTCAACAACAGGAGTCACTGTGCACTTACTCCTCATGTAGGATCTCTGTCCTTAATGTGCTGTGCATTGAGATTTAATGCTATAACGAGTACTCAAACAGCGTATTTCACTTTGTGTTTCTATGGGGGTGCAAACTGTTGAAATCTTTACTTAATGCATACTAAACTGATCCTCTGTAAAAAAAAAAAAGAAATTATCAATTCCCAACTTGACTCTCACTGGGATTAAACATGACAATAGGTCTGATCTGATTTCATCATCATTTAAAAAAATCATCTATTATTTTTCACTTTATGTTTCTGTGTGGGAGCAAACTGTTGAAATCCTTCCTTAATGTATACTAAGCTGATCTTCTGTATATTAAGATAATCGAAAATGAATCTTGATGTGAATGGAAGGGGAGAGGGAGTGGGAAAGGGGAGGGTAGTGGGTGGGAGGGACGGTATGGGGGGGAAGCCATTGTAATCCATAATTCGTACTTTGGAAATTTATATTCATTAAATAAAAGTTAAAAAAATTTCAAAAATAATACAATGAAAGATAAAATAATATAGAATAAAAGTTAAGAGTCAAAATGAAAAACATATAAAATGTATTTGGCATTTTAAGTTGAAAAGAGAGAAAAGATTTTAACATTTTTTCAACTGTGGTTTTATTATTACTACTCAGTAGAAAACTATTTGTCTTACTCTACTATGAAATCTTATCAAAAGCCAAAAGTTTACCCTAAATACTTCACATAGAAGTTAATCAGTGTCAATGCTTCCATAAATTTAATTATTTTATAGATTGGAGGACAAAATAAAAATATAATTCAAATTAACTACATTTCCTATCCTGCTTTAAAGATTTTAAAAGTGATAGATAATTTCCTTGCCATAGCCAGAAGGTCATCAAAGAATATATTAAACATATCAACACACTGGCAAAAAAGGAAAATATGAGTACTAATAGAAACAGTAGCTTTAAAGAATTATTAAATATCTGGGGTGGGGTGGGCATTGTGGCACAGCAGTTATGCCTGTTGGAACATCTAAATCCTATATTGGAGTGCTGGTTCCAGTTCTGGTTTCTCCACTTCTGATCCAGCTCCCTGCTAATGTGCCTGGGATAAAATGGATGATGACTCAAGTGCTTGAGTTCCTGACACCAATGTAGGAGGTCCAGATGGAGTTCTTGGCTCCTGGTTGGTGTGGCCATTTGGGGAGTGAAACAGATGAAACAGAGAATGGAATCAATCTCTCTCTCTCTCTCTCTCTCTCTCTCTCTCTCTCATCTTTCAAATACATAAAAATTTCCTTAAGAGGACTAGTAAAAAATCAAACATGTATTTAGCCTCATGGTTAATATGTCCATATCTTATATTGGAACACCTGGATTTTGGATCCAGCTTTGGCTCCTGAATCCAGTTTCTTGTCAATGCACACTCTAGCAGGTAGTAGCAATGACTCAAGTAGTTGGGTTCCTGCTACCCAAATGAGAGATTTGGATTCTGTTCTTGGCTCCTGGTTTTGGTCCGGTTCCAACTCTGGACATTGTGGGCATTTGGTGAGTGAACCAGCAAATGGAGTTTGTCAGCCTACATAGGTGCTGGGTTCAAGTTCCAGCTGCTCCACTTCTGATCCAGCTCCCTTGTCAACTGGGTCCAGCCCTGATGATCGAGACCATTCAGGAACTGAATCAAGAGCTGGAAGATCTTTATCTCTCCCTCTCTCTCTGTAACTCTACCTTTCAAATAAACAAATAAATATTATTTAAAAAGTTATCTGACATGTGAAAACGTATTAACCTATACATCTGCTTAATTCTGTTTCCTGTAATTTTGAACTGAGTAAATAAATGTGAAAGTGTTCTGAAAAGTTCTATTTCTATATTAGGTGCCACTCTATTAAGTTGTTAAACACAAAAAGTCAATGTTGATATTTTCAATATTTATTGGTAAGGCTGAGGCAACAGCCTTTATACAGCACAATTTACATAAGTTATCAAGATACATCTTGTATGCAATCACAAAACCAAGACATATTTTTACATAGAGTAAAACTCAAGACAGATTTACAGGCATTTTTAAATACAATTCTCATGTACTTTCAGGTCAATTTATACAATCTTTAGCCCGAGAATTTTCATTTGTTCATTAGGTTTTTCCAGAGGGATTTGGGTATAACAAAGAACACATTAGCAAATCACCAACATGGCATGCAACATATAGTCAGAAACAAGACATGTCTCCAAGTACTTTATGATTTTTTATTTTGAAATAATTTTAATAGATTTTTATCTTTCAGACAACAATTTTTTTTCTTTAATGTGTTGTTAAGATATTAGCACACACATTTATCAGTAGTGGGAGCACCTGAGCACATCACCAAACAAATACAGACACAATAAAATAATCATATTCACATGCTAAGTGCCAAATGAAATTAATATTTCCACTTTGTCTATTTTACCAAATTTTATAGTATGTACAGGGTAACAAATTAAGAAAATGCTCTCAACTATCTATCAGATAAATTTTATCAGTGATTTCAGTTTAATAAAACAACATGGACATAACAGAAAACATCAATGTGTCATATTCAATGAGAATATCTGCTTCAGTCATTCATTACCCCAAAGGCAAGTATTTATTATTAAAGAAACAGGTTATATAATTCATTGAGTTTTCTTTCACTTTCCTTTCAAGCTCCAAAACAGGGAAAACTCACTCTGTCACACATAGAGTTATAAACACATATATAGTTGTAGTTGGCTGATTTTGGGATATTAGACATTATAGCAATGAAAATAAGTATTTAAAAATATTGTTAGTTATGATTAAAATTATAAAGTAAAAAAATACTATATCTTTATGATATTTTAATGAAATGAGGCATTGATCAAATAATTTCTAATAAATTGGGCACAATATAACATATAATTGTCTTTTACTTCACAGCATCACCATGGCTAGAACCACCAATGCTACCACCACTATCACCACAACCATTCCTATAATTAGAATCAGTAACAGCTGGTTACCAGCTATAATATTCCCACAATATGACAATTTTAATGTGTGTGAGCCACAAAATTAATTCCACTGATATGCTGAAGATATGCACTGAAGTAGTGTGATTTATCAAAATTTGGGCAACACATATGAAGATAATCATCTTGGATATTGTACTTTTAAACTGAAATGGTAAATAAAGGGTTCAGAGTCACCAAAAATCTCCTTTACCTTATGTAAAAATAAGGAAAACATCATCTTTTGCTACAAGTGTTATCTGTGTCCACAATGATTGTTCTGTAGTTCCCTATCTTGTAAAAAAATTCACTCTGTGCTGTTGCTTCTACAGCCAAAGTTTCTCAAGGACCAAATTTTAAATCAAGAGCCAACTTTGATGACTTCATGAAATTGTGAGAAAAATTGATACACTTTTCAAGGTAGAAGTGCTGGAATTGGACTAATCCTGCATTACCTAGAGATTACAAACTCTGTCACTGTTAGGATTTTAAAAAAAGCTAATTCCAATAAAATGAAATAAAAAGTGGAAAATCAGATGGTATGATATATACAAAAAAGTAAAAAAACACCAAGAGCCCTATTTGCAATTTAAAAAGGAATAGTTTTGTTGTAAGAAGGATAATCAACATCATTCAGAAGAAACGCACTCATATAAGGAACAGTGTTGCATAGAATAATTCCAGTACAACCTAGGAGTTCAGTCTGCTGCCAACTTGGCACACTGGCAGGATCTTATGCTCTCTAAATAGGTATGCTGGTGCACGAAAAGAAGCTCTGTTGTTTACTGTCTTGATGGACCTGGCCCAACCACTAGCTCCTTGGAATGGAGGAGCATCTCCAATTGCAAGACTCCTACTCTTTCAAGTGAATGAGCTACTGAGGGATGATTTTTGTTTGGGTAGTCCTTCCATTTGTATTATTCTAAAAGAAATTGCAACTAGCATGAGGTGGGCTAAGTGTTCATATGGCCTCTCATGCAGACCTCTGGATGCAGGTGGCTACAGAAGAGGACCAAAGATGAGCCAGGGTTTCCTTTTAAGGGCAAAGAGCAGAGCCTTTTTATGTCCAGAAGAGATCTTGGTTCTTTTACCTCCCCAATTATGAGTGATGATGATAGGTTTCCTCAAGTGCTAACTTCTGCTGGAAATATCCATGGCAACCATCAGCAGACCTAGTAGTTTCTAAAAATAAATTCCTAGCAACCCCATGTCTCTGATGATTTGCCTCCCCCATGCTCATTTTTGATTAATATCAATGGCATTGCATTGTTAGGATGGGGAATAAAAACAGAGGAGAGAAAGAGATGGTTCTCTTGGTTAGGTTGGAGAAGAGTAAACTTCTCTTCCTTTATGAATAGAATAAAGATTTAGCCTAGGACACATTAGAAATTCCTGTTTTTAGTGTTTTATGTTCTTCTCAGAATTAAAGTATTTTTTCTCTAAAATCTGAGAAAATTCAATACCCAACCAATATTTTGGAGGTGGTTTTCTCTAATCCTATTAAAACCTAATCCTTGTATAAAGCAGCAGCTTTTAAGTTCAGAATGTTCTAACAGGCAATTTAGTGTATTTCGGGCAGGATATGAAAATGGGATAAAATCAGTATTGTTCACTGAATTTAGGATAACAAGATTTGCAAATGAATTTCATTTAATTATTTACCTTCTTTCAGGTAAAATGAACATTTATATTTTAAATAAAAAATAAGTTTTGGAGCTAATTTATTATTTTTGTCCGTGCCAATGCTTGTCATTGGTTTAGAGGATGTTTTTCACATATAAAATTTGAGAATCAAAAAGCTACATAATAATCATTCCTCATTTCTGTGTATAAAACTATATTTGGAAATGTGCTTTCATCTTTCATAGATTTCTTGATTTGATCAACCCAAGAGCCTATTAGGAAGGCTAGTAATATATAATTATTTTTATCCTATAGATAAGGAAACTGGGGTAAAGTGAGTTTAAGTGACATTTGCAAAGTGACATCTGCAAGGTCATAGGCAGGACGAAGACAAAAGCCAAGTTTTGACCCCAGCAGAGTGTGTTTTCCACAACTCCATGTGATTTCCTTTCATCTTGTTGGCTGATGGAGAAGAGAATGCTTCACTTTAGTGATTCAGACATTGGTTGCTTCATTCTATATTATTAAAATACATTCAAAATATATTTTAATCTCAATAAATATTGATTTTAATGTATTTTCCCGCCATCAATTAATTTGATCACCGTAATATTGTTAACAAAGAAAGAATAAAGAGCACTAGACAGAACTTGATTTTGGTGTCAGCATTTTCATCATACAATTGGTTAGTGAATTAAGGGAAAATCATTATGGAAAAGCAGGAAATGACACCTATTTAATTCATCAATGTCATAAGGTTAATATGATTTGTTTGTCAGAGGAAGAATTTCCTTTCTCTGTCAATATATCATTCAAGAGAAAGGAAATATGTAGGACAACACATATATTTGCAGTTCCACATAGAACAAGTTCTCATGCTTCCTAGAACATATCCATTTAATCTAGGTCCTTCGGTGTCTAGATTGAAAATGCTATAGTTTAAGGTTAAATTATGGAGATTTTTATGTTTTAATCCAAGGTTCCAATATTTTGTTGGGCAACATTCCTTGCTAACTGATCATGGTTTTATTTCTAGATAAATGTAACTTCATTTCTACTAGTATGATTTTCACTTTATATTATTAAAATTATAATGAAATAAGTGTGCTTTTACCACATGGATTCCGAAAGTCATTTTTACACTCTTTTAACATTTGACACAGAGAAAATCTGTACTATTGTACAGTCAAGAAGCCATAATTTCTACATTTCCTGTTTCACTTTCCCCGTGAACCCAGCCATCTCACTTTCAGTCCTAGACATATAGTGTACGTTTATCTTATGTCAGAATCTCAAAACCATAAATTATCGAATAGGATATAGAAGGCTGTGTGAACTTTTGAAAACTGAGATTTGTTTCATCACTTTTTTCCTTTCAACCCACGTTTCTTTGCATAAGGATTAACTTTGTGCTGCATTGGGAACCATATTTATCTTTGAGTCTCTGTCTTTAACTACACTTAGCTTTGTGCAAACATATTTACCTTAGGTCATCAAAATTTCTCTCATAGTTTCATTTGACAGCCATCACAAATCCTAGGTCTCACAGCTATATTTAATTTTACAGTCTTCAACTGGTGAGTTCTTTTATTTGAGTCATTTTCTGTGCTCCACATAATAAAATTCCAAGGCTTTAACATATGTTTTTGCCTTCCATTCCCACATAATGTTTGCCACTGAAAACACTGCTTGGCACAATAGTATCCAACCACAGTCTTGATATGAGGTTATGTAGACCAGTTTCTGCACCCTGAGCAAACACATTTCTTCAGTGCGTTTGAGTAGAACTGACCAAAAGTTTGTGCCAGTTGACTATTCTTTTTCTGAGATCCACTTTGTCAAGCCAGATACAAGCTTCACCAATCAAGGTCTTTTTCATAAACTTCCCTCCATTGGAGAAAAGTAAAATCTAGGAAAAAAACAAAGTTATATGTGGGGGGGGGATATGGGTGTATGGGTGTATGGGTGTGTGTGTGTGTGTCTGTGTGTCTGTGTGTGTATTTTTCAACCTCTTTGAAGGAAACTTAACAAAGAAACAGCTCAGATAAGAGAGGGTGTGTGTGAGAGGCAGAGCAGGCATATTTATAAGAAGACGAACAACAAAGATGTCCTCAAAAGATCTGCATAATATAAATTAATTCACGTTAACATTTTTGTTATTTCCCAAAGGAAAAGACACATCCTGAATAATATGAGAGTGCTAGGTAAGTGAAGAAATGTGTAACCAGCTAATTCTAACAAGCTATGTGTTTACACTGCTGGAAAATCTCATTAAATAACTTTGTTAAATATATTTTTATTAGTTTATGAAATGGTAAATAAAATGCAAAGTAATTGAATGCTGGATAAGTAAATAGGAGTTTACAAGGCATTGATTTTATTTAGCATTTAATTTACTGGAGATTTTATTGCAGTACACCACTTCCAAAGTGATTCCTTAAGTCCTATGTAGAACTTACTCCACAATGTCACAGACTAAAGAGATACTAGACATGGATTGAAAGAAAGGTAGTGAGCACTGGTTGGAGCTAACCATTAATCTTTGACAAAAATTACTTTCTTCCTTTAGGTCTTGATTTTCAGAATCACCTACAGTAATACATTTTTATTCTAGGTTAAAACTTTGCTTTTGTGCTTTTGACTTCAAAATTCACATTTCTTGATACTTCTTCTGGCTTCTGTTTTTGAAACTTCAAAGAACATTGTATAGTTTTACATAAACTATATTCATTTCAAAAAAAACTCAAAATTTTCCTTCCTGTAGCGCCTTTCTTTGATTACTTAATCTCTGTGAATGACATACTTGTTCACATAAACTTCAGAGTTTACCATTTAATTTTTTATACCTCTGCTCTAATGTCAGTTAATCCTTTCAATGAGTTTTTGCTTTGTAATATATCATATTTATCTCCAGTGCAAAGCTTTAAGGGCTAGAACCCTGAGGTCTCTTCCCACATTTTTCATTTCTTCCCTCTTTCCTCCCATTTCTTCACTTATTACTTGTTTTTATATCTACTGAAGACATACTTTGTGCAGTGCATTGTGTCAGGCTGTAGGACAAAGAACAATGAAAATTAGGCTTTTCCCTAGAGCAGCTTATAGTATAGAAGTGACAGGTAATCATAAATCCAGACCGACTTGGATTGACAGGGCAAAGTAAGAGCAATCTATATAAAACAAACAGAACAGACAGAATAGAAAACTGTAGCTGTATATTGGATGAGTTGAATGGTCTGTGGAATGCTGAAAACTCCTAGGAAGATCACCTCTAAGAATTATCTTCTCAAATATCATAATACTATGTGATCAGTATATAAACATAGAGTAATATACTGGAAAACAAATATGCTATGAATAGAAATTTAAAAATTGCTATTTAAAAATTAGTATTACTATGTAACCTGCACTTACCTGAAGAGAATGTCCAGCTGGACTTAGACTGAATCTAAAAGTCTCATTGAATGAGGGCTCTCGATCATGTCTACATACTCTTGTTTTTTTCTTGATCACCTTTTTTTGGGTAGAGATGTTCATTACATATAGTTTCACATATAAATCTGAAAATAAAGATTCAGCCTGTTTAGTGTCCATCAATCATCAGAGTTTCTATTGAAAGATTTATAATTGTATGTTGACGGTTTTCCCTAAATTTCATAATAGAGCAGCAGATTGTGTACAATTTGTTTCAGAAAACATACAGTGATTTAAAAATAAACCAATTGTCTTGGCAGTTTATATCTATCTTCCTGTTGTTTAATAAATATATATCTTGGGACAGGCATTTGGCCTAGTAGTTAGCACACTGATTAAGATGGTAGGTGTTCCATGTTGGAAAACCTGGGTTCAATACCTTGCTTTGATGCCAGAGCCCAGGTTCGTGCTATTATAGACCTTAGGAGGCAGTGGTGATAGCTCCAGTCATTGGGTTTCTGTTATCCATGTGGAAGACCTGGATTGAGTTCCTAGTTCCGGACTTTGGCCCTGGCCCAGTCCCAGCCACTGCAGCCATTTGGAGAGCAAGCCAATGGGTGGGAGGAATCTCCCTGTCTAACTGTCCCACACTGTCTTTCAAATAAATAAATTATTTTTTAAAACAGAAAGTAAAGATATCACTCTAATTTCTGCATTAAAATAGTAAAAGACTAGAATAAACAACTTACTCCATATAAAATAATTATTTTTCATATTCTCTGATACATTTGATACACAGATCAAATTTTATTGGCATTTCCCAGAACATTTAAGACATACCATAATAAATTCCTAGGTATATTATATTTATAATTATCATAAAATAAAATACCTGGTAAATGATCAGGAGACTTAAATTTGTAGGTGATGTTTCTGCATTGGAGAATTTCAACTATTAGCTGTTCACCATCTGTTTTCATTTCCTTTTTCAATGCGATCTTAATTTCTCCCATTACCTGAGTTTTAACTGGAAAATTTATTTAAAAAGTTAAGGAATTCTAAACACATTTGCTAAATGTTTAATTATTCACTCCTATATTTACTTATTGAGTGTTTACAAAGTACTAACCATCATTTTTCCTACTGCAGATACCCAGATGAAAAAAATACTGTCCAAGACCTTAAACTACGAATGGTCTCATGAATTAATTGATAAATTCCATAGATACTGAAGCAAAATTTGCTAAACACAAGGACAGGAAGTAACAAGGAAGATGTGAGGAAGTACTAATATATCAATGTTAATTTTAGGTCAAAAGAGGTAATATGTCAGACTACAAGAAAAGACATATACATGCAAATAATAATATTCTAATATAATTCATGGGAATAACAAATCATAAGAAACACAGTAAGTTGTTTGTCAACAATTGCTCATTATCAGGCTTTCTCAAGAGCACTTACTAACACAATTAAGAGTAACTGTTTATTATTTCTACTTTCTTTCTCCTTCCTTTGTAAAAGAAATAGCAAGAATTGGTAGAAACAAAATGTTGTAAGACAAAATATGATGAGAGATATAAACTGGACTTATTTCCCCCAGTGTTTGTCTTGGATCTTTACATTATTGAAGAAGTTATTCATGCTAGGTCAAATCTTTTATTCAGTCACTCATTTCTTCTATCAATTCAACATATTCATTCACTAATTCATTTATTAGGAAGGATTTTATTTCCCATTGCAGTCTGTGCTGAGCTTTCTGCTACAAAGAATGAATAAATGGTGAGCCAGAACATTCCTTCTTATTGGTTTCATGTTTTTTCCATCTATTGAGAAAAAACATACCAGTTAATGTCTAATTAATTAATTAATGTCTAATTAATTAATGTCTAATTAATTAATGCCTACTTAATTAATTAATGTCTAATTGTAAATAGAGGAAAGATTTTGAATTACAAGTGCATGGTTTCTAGAGAGATTATCACTTGCCTGGGGAAATGCTGCTGGAGCTGACACTAGAAGAATGAGAAACATTTAGACAAGTGCAATACATGGGAGAGAACATTTTAGAGAGGAGAAATTCTGTGCTCACAAAAAGGAACATAATATGGGAAATAAAGATCCACAAGATAGAAAATAACTGAGGCCATGTTAAGAACTTGATTGTTTTGGAATGTACTTTTAGCTTAGTGATTAATTTGTCCCAATTTGTATTGACTAGATTTGAACCCAGCTTCCTGCTTATGCCACCCTAGGAGGCAGTGCTGAGGACACAAGTGACTGGGCTCCTTTCATCTGCGTGGGAAACCTGGATTGTTTCCTTGTTTTTGACGCCTGCCTTGGTCCAGTTCTGTCCATGGGCATTTGGGATATGAACCACCAGATGGAGGCTCATTCATGCTATGTCTGTCTCTCAAAAAATACATTTTTTTCCTAGGACTGAAGATTTTTTCTTTCTTTTTTTAACTTTTATTTAATAAATATAAATTTCCAAAGTACAACTTTTGGATTATAATGGCTTTTCCCCCCCATAACCTCCCTCCCACCCGCAAACATCCCATTTCCTGCCCCCTCTCCCATCCCATTCACATCAAAATTCATTTTCAATTATCTTTATATACAGAAGATCAATTTAGTATATACTAAGTAAAGATTTCAACAGTTTACACCTACACAGAAACACAAAGTATAAAGTACTGTTTTGAGTACTAGTTATACTGTTAATTCACATAGTACAACACATTAAGGACAGAGATCCTACATGGGGAGTAAGTGCACAGTGACTCCTGTTGTTGATTTAACAATTGACACTCTTGTTTATTGTGTCAGTAATCACCCGAGGCTCTTGTCATGAGTTGCCAAGGCTATGGAAGCCTCTTGAGTTCGCCAACTCTGATCTTATTTAGACAAGGTCATAGTCAAAGTGGAAGTTCTCTCCTCCCTTCAGAGAAAGGTACCTCCTTCTTTGATGGCCTGTTCTTTCCACTGGGATCTCACTCTTTCATTTAGGTCATTTTTCAAAAATACTTTTAAAAGAATAATTCAGAAAAGATTTTAGTTTTTACTTCTAAAGAACAGAAATATGTTGAAAATCTGTGCACATGGTTCTAGATAATTTGCTTTCAAATATTCTGGTCACAGGCTTTCTTTTCACTCTTAAAAAATTTTGTTTAATTTTCATCTGAAAAAGCAATAGAGAGAGAGAGAGAGAAAGAGAGAAATCTCTCATCTACTGATTCACTCCCCAAATGCCTGCAGCAGCTAGGTGGGTCCAGTCTGAAGCCAGAAGCCAGGAATATGAATCCAGGTTTCTCACATGGATGGCAGGCACCCAAGTACTTGAACCATCATCTGCTGCCTCTAAGAGTGTACACTAGCAGGAAGTTGGATGAGAAGCAGAGATAGGACTCAAAACTAGGCACTCTGATATGGGATGCTGTGATCCCATGCAGCAGCCCAATTGCTGTGCCACAATGCCCACCCTTCTTTACACTATTAAAAACACAGAAGATCTTCAAAGAACCTTGTTTATGTGTATCATAGCTACTGACATCAGAAATTTTAAATGTCTCATTATTAATTTTAAAATAAAATTATATATTTAAAATACGTATTAATTCAGTTACTATAAAATAATGTAATTATAACTATTTGAAAGTGACAAGCCGGCGCCACGGCTCAATAGGCTAATCCTCTGCTTGCGGCGCCGGCACCCCAGATTCTAGTCCTGGACGAAGTGCCGGATTCTGTCCCAGTTGCTCCTCTTCCAGTCCAGCTCTCTGCTGTGGCCCGGGAGGGCAGTGGAGGATGGCCCAAGTTCTCGGGCCCTGCACCCGCATGGGAGATCAGGAGAAGCACCTGGCTCCTGGCTTCAGATCAGTGCAGTGCACCGGCCGCAGCGCGCTGACCACAGCGGCCATTGTGGGGTGAACCAACGGAAAAAAGGAAGACCTTTCTGTCTCTCTTTCACACTGTCTAACTCTGCTTGTCAAAAAAAAAAAAAAAAGAGAGAGAGAGAGAAAGAAACTGACAATATTTTCCAAAACAAAAATATGGAATGCTGTTTTTTTTATTTTAATAAATTACTGGCTTTTAGAAGACAAATGGGTTCTTATTCTTGTTTCTACATTAAATCTAGTGCAAAAGATTATTTTAGTTGCAGTAGATGAGGGAAGTCTGGTCTCACACACATATGCAGTTGTGATTATCTCTGATATTACACTAAGACTTCACAAGTGGTGCTTTCTTAATGGTTTGTGATAATGTGGAAGCTGATACCAAATCAATGGACTTTCTGTACTAATACTTTAAAAATCCATCAGTTCACATTGTATATTGAACAGATCTTTTAATTTTACCTGACTTTGCCAATAGCACATTTTAATTTTGGAAAATACTGATTCACTGAGTTATGCAGGTTTTTAAAATGTTGACACATTTAATATTATATTGAAAGCACATTTTAAAATATCAATACCGGAGTGTCTTGGCTTTCCATGCCTGAAATACTCTCATGGGCTTTTCAGCCAGATCCCAGTGGAAAGAACAGGTCTTCAAAGAGGGAGGTGCCTTTCTCTGAAGGGAGGAGAGAACCTCCACTTTGACTATGACCGTGTCTAAACAAGATAAGAGTCGGAGAACTCAAGGGGCTTCCATAGCCTTGGAAACTCATGACTGGAGCATAGGGAGATTACTGATGCCATAAACAGGAGTGTCAATTTGTAAAGTCAACAACAGGAGTCACTGTGCACTTACTCCTCATGTAGGATCTCTGTCCTTAATGTGCTGTACACTGAGGCTTAATGCTATAACGAGTACTCAAACAGTATATTTCACTTTGTGTTTCTATGGGGGTGCAAATGATTGAAATCTTTACTTAATGTACACTAAACTGATCTTCTGTTAAAAAAAAAAAAAAAAGAAATTATCAATTCCCAACTTGACTCTCACTGGGATTAAACATGACAATAGGTCTGATCTGATTTCATCATCATTTTAAAAAATCATCTATTATTTTTCACTTTATGTTTCTGTGTGGGAGCAAACTGTTGAAATCCTTCCTTAATGTATACTAAGCTGATCTTCTGTATATTAAGATAATCGAAAATGAATCTTGATGTGAATGGAAGGGGAGAGGGAGTGGGAAAGGGGAGGGTTGTGGGTGGGAGGGACGGTATGGGGGGGGGAAGCCATTGTAACCCATGAGTCGTACTTTGGAAATTTATATTCATTAAATAAAAGATAAAAAAATAAATTAATTAAAAAATATATCAATACCGAGCTCATTAAGAAAGTCTTTGCTTTTTAAATATTTAAATATTCATTTTTATTTATTTGCAGAGAGAAAGGATAAAGAGAAAGAGCAAACAGCAAGCAAGAAAGATACAAATCTTCCATCTGTTGGGTCACTCCTTAAATGCCCACAGCAACCATCATCTCTTACTTCTCAGTGCTTTAGAAGGAAGCTGGGCCAGAAGCACAGGAAAGATCTGATCTAAAATATTCCACTATAGGAAGCAGGTGTCCCAGGTAGCAGCTTAATCTACTGTGCCACAATGGCTACCCCAAGAAGTCTATAAATACTGAGAAATTGTCAAACTCGGTGAGGCAACCCAAAGTTAAAATTTAATATAAAATATCACCAATTGTATAGTTTCCTATATTTGTAAAGGTATAATAAGTAAAAGTTGTATACATTTGTGTTGTACAGTGTGCTGTTTTGATACAGACATACAGTGTGAATTGATAAATCAAGCTAATTAATACATTCACCATTTCACTTAATTTTTTGGTGGTAGGAATATTTAAGATCTACTCTTATAACAATTTACAACCATATATTATTAATAACTATAGTGATCATATGCACAGTAAATGCCCAGAACTTAGAGTGACAAATTACTTTGTTAATTTTTGAGTAAATAACAGTCTCAATAAGCACCAAGTCTGAAAAAGCTTGCAATCCATTATTCCTTAATGCAGAAATGAGTGTGATCCAAAATGACTGACTGGAGTGTAGCCATGCTGACTCTGAGATATGAAAGAACAAATGAAGGACGATGCTTCCAAGGATCTGACTGACAGAAATGTTCAGTGGAGAAATGACAAAACAATGAATACTCCTGAGACAAGAGGAGAGAAGATGGAGACACTGCTATGGCTGGCAGCATGGCACCATCAGCTGCTGGCTGTGAGCTGCCATTTTACCAAGTCAAGGTAGGAAGAAACTGCTATGCTCCCCACCAATAACAGCTTTAACTGAAAGGGAATTCCACAGTCACCCACTGACTTTCACTTCATGCTGGGAAGGTGACAGGTCTGAGTAGCTGGCGGGCTTGGAGCAGGGAAACTGCACTGACTTCCTCCCTTCCTCCACACCCAGAGTACTCAGCAGTGAAAGGTTTTGCAGTGGGCCTCTATTCCTCTTACCAGAATCAATCAAAGTCAGAGTCAGGACAATCTGTGGGGCAAAGCACAAATTCTAAGTTTTTGGGCATTACCCCCAGTGCTATGCTCACTCACGTTACATGATCATGCAAGAGGATTCTCCTTAATTTCTGGGTGCTGGCACCAGAAGTAGCCCATAAAAATATTTGCTCTCCCATTGGGATATCTGAAGTGACCTCACTACACCCTGCAACACCAGGGTTGTAACAATTAGTTAGATATTTGTCAATTCCACTGGAATTGATGCAGTGGACTTAGAGAAGAACCTACCTGAATTTCACCTCTAAACTCATGCCCACCAGAGTAAAATCTCTTGTAGACATTATAGTTCCCCTGAAGGACTGGAGCAGGGTTCAGTTCACATCCCCTGGTCCCAGGACTAGGGATGTTGGTGTTATAAGCCACAGCACCAGTTGGGCTCTCCTGTCCGGAGCCACAGAAATTGGTGCACAAGCCTCAGCACCATGAACTCTTGCTGGTGGGTCAAGAAGACAGACACCTTTGTCTCCCTCAGCACCAAGAACAAGATCTTGACTGTCACAACACCCAGGAAGGCTGATACCAAACTCTTTTTATGCTGAAGATACACACACTAGTAAACTCATATTCTTCTCAAAGCCATAGTTTTATCCCTATGAACTGCAGCACTCTAGACCACTGTGTCATTTACAGACAAAGCTGACATTGATGATAGCAAACAAAATAACTCAGAGACCACACTCTGGGAACACATTGAACAAACCCAAAATAACAAGCCAAGTGATACCCAATCCAGCTAACCCATAAACTATTTTCCAATAAAAGCTACTCCATAAAGAAGAAAGACAAATTCTTCAGATGGGTAGATATCAGCCTAGGGACACAGGAGACATGAGGAAATCAGGTAGCATGACACCTCCAAAAGAAAGCACTAATCTTCCAGAATCAGACTTTAAACTAAAGGAAGTCTATGGAATAACAGATACACAATTCAAAATAATGATCATAAAGAAACTCAGTGCAAAGTAAGAGAATAGAGAGAGGTAGATTAAAGAAATGAGGAAATCAATGAATGAAAATATTACTAAGGAGATAAAAATTATTAATAAGAAACAAATAGAAACTTTGAATATGAAGGCTTCAATCAGGGAAATAAATAATTAACAGAAGAATAGACCAAGTGGAGGAAAGAATTTTTGACCTGGATGACAAGAGTTTTGAAATAACCCAATCAGACAAAAATTTTAAAAATTCAAAAGAATTATGAAAGTCTATACCAAATATGGGATACCATTAAGTGACCAAATATTGCATATTTTAAGTATTCCTGAAGGAGAAGAAACAGAGAAAAGCAGTGAAAACCTAAATGAAATAATGAAAATTTCCCAGGTCTTGAAAGAGACATGGGTGTCCAGCTACAAGGAGCTCAAAGAACCACAAGTAGACTCAACCAAAAAAGGTCTTCTCCAAGGCATCCTGTAGTCAAGTTGTCAAAAGTTAAGGACAAGGAGAGAATCCTAAAGACAATAAGAGAAAAGTGTCAAGTCATGTGTATAAGAAAACTAATTAAATTAACAATAGATCTTTCAACAGACCATAAGAGGATGGGATAATATATTCAAGGTCGTACAAGAAAAAACTTGCAGTCAAGATTGTTACAGCCAGTGCAATTAAATCAGTATATGAAAGACTTATTTGTATCTCCATATTTATTGCAGCTCAATGCACAAAGCTAAGATATGGAATCAACCCAGATTTCCATCAACAGATAACTGGATAAAGAAAATGTGGTATATATATACTGTAGAATACTACTCAGTCATAAAAAAGAATGAAATCCCATCTTTTACAACAAAATGGATGGAACTTAAAACCATTATGCTTATTAAAACAAGCCAAATAAGTCAAATATCATATTTTTTGAACTTTTATTTAATGAATATAAATTTCTGAAGTACAGCTTATGGATCACAATGGCTTCTCCACCCCATAACGTCTCCCCCACCCGCAACCCTCCCCTTTCTCACTCACTCTCCACTTCCATTCACATCAAGATTCATCCTCGTTTCTCTTTATATACAGAAGATCAGTTTAGCATACATTAAGTAAAGATTTCAACAGTTTGCTCCCACTCAGAAACATAAAGTGAAAAATACTGTTTGAGTACTCGTTATAGCATTAAATCTCAATGTACAGCACACTAAGGACAAAGATCCTACATGAGGAGTAAGTGCACAGTGACTCCTGTTGTTGACTTAACAAATTGACACTCTTGTTTATGGCATCAGTAATCACCCTAGGCTCTTGTCATGAGCTGCCAAGGCTATGGAAGCCCCCTGAGTTCACTGACTCTGATCATATTTAGACAAGGCCATGGTCAAAGTGGAAGTTCTCTCCTCCCTTCAGAGAAAGGTACCTCCTTCTTTGATGACCCGTTCTTTCCACTGGGATCTCACTCACGGAGATCTTTCATTTAGGTTTTTTTTTTTTTCCCCAGAGTGTCTTGGCTTTCCATGCCTGAAATACTCTCATGGGCTTTTCAGCCGGATCCGCATGCCTTAAGGGCTGATTATGAGGCCAGAGTGCTGTTTAGGACATCTGCCATTCTATGGGTCTGCTGTGTATCTCGCTTCCCATGTTGGATCGTTCTCTCCCTTTTTGATTCCATCAGCTAGTATTTGCAGACACTATTCTTGTTTCTGTGATCCATTTGGTTCTTAGTCCTATCATTATGATCAACTGTGAACAGAAATTGATCACTGGGACTAGTGAGATGGCATTGGTACATGCCACCTCGACGGGATTGAATTGGAATCCCCTGGTATGTTTCTAACTCTACCGTTTGAGGTAAGTCAGCTTGAGCATGTCCCGAATTGCACATCTCTTCCCTCTCTTATTCCCACTCTTATATTTAACAGCAATCACTTTTCAGTTAAGTTTCAGCACTTAAGAAGAATTGTGTATTGATTACAGTATTCAACCAAAAGTATTAAGTAGAACAAACAAAAAAAATACTAAGAGGGATAACATATTAAGTGTTCATCAACAGTCAGGGTGAGGGCTGATCAAGCCACCGTTTCTCACAGTGTTCATTTCACTTTAACAGGTTTCCTTTTTGATGCTCAGTTAGTTGTCTCCTATCAAGGAGAACAAGTGGTATTTGTCCCTTTGGGATTGGCTTATTTCACTCAACATAATGTTTTCCAAATTCCTAACAGGGATCACTTTTTAGTTAAAATTTAAACACATAAGAATAATTGTGTGTTAATTACAGAGTTCAACCAATGGTACTAGAACAAAAAAAATACTAAAATGGATAAAGTATTACATTGTACATCAACCGTCAGGACAAGAGCTGATCAAGTCACTGTTTCTCATAGTGTCTATTTCACTTCAACAGTTTCCCCTTTGGTGCTCAGTTAGTTGTCGCCGACACACATAGACTGAAAATGAAGGGCTGGAAAATGATATACCATTCAAATATAAACCACACACAGTAGGAGAGATTCAAAGAAAAATGATATTGGGTGGTACAAAAAGAATAAGAGAAGGGATTTTTGAAAGATAAAATATTAGTTATTTACTCTAATTACCATATAGTATGTTGTGTGACATACAGTGAGTGCTTAATAGCTACTAACTGAGTGAACAGATTTCTCTTTTTCCCATCCCCCCCCAAAAAAAACTAATTAAAAATAAAAAAAATCCAAGAATTGGATAAAACCAAAAGATAATAAAGTAATTAAATTCTGAAAAATATTTAAAACATGCTATTTCATTAAATAAAGGCTAGTTGAGCTTACAACTCAAAAAAATTTGTTCAAGTTAAGTATCATATTTTGGAATGTGATAAACGTGTTTTTAGTGTATATCCTATTTCATCACCTGGAGTGTTAGAAATACATGAATTTTAAGATCTAGATTGAATACCAATCACGTCAAGTAATTCAGAATTGTATTCATAAGTGAAACTGGCATTTTTTCTTCCTAAGTACATGGTGGGCAATGAATACTTTAATAAACGAACAAGCCCATTTTGTGTCACTGCTTTGATTTGTGCTAAGACATCAGTCCTTTTATGTACCATTGGTTCTATTGATGTAAGTGTCAACAGGAAAATAGCATAAGTATACTTTGAAAATGCTTTTGAACTCATGGACTCACAGTCTTGGGAAATTTTGGGATCCTATGAATCATATTTTATTGCTACAAAGTACTATTGAATTGTTGAGAAGAAACCAAAGTAACAAAAGCACTATGCAAAGTTGTAAAACATATTAGATGATTTTTTAAATTTTTTAAATTTTTTTTTATTTGACAGATAGAGTTAGATAGTGAGAAAGAGAGATAGAGAAAGGTATTCCTTTTTCCATTGGTTCATCCTGCTACAGCCAGCGTGCTGTGGCTGGTGCACTGGGCCGATCCGAAGCCAGGAGCCAGGTGCTTCCTCCTGGTCTCCCATGTGGGTACAGGGGCCCAAACACTTGGCCCATCCTCCAGTGCCTTCCCGGGCCACCGCAGAGAGCTGGACTGGAAGAGGAGCAACTGGGACTAGAACCTGGTGCCCATATGGGATGCCGGGGCCGCAAGGCAGAGGATTAACCAAGTGAGCAACGGTGCTGGCTCCCAGTTGATTTTTATTTATTTTGTGACACTTTTGTTATATAGTTGTCTCATGTGTATCTTTTCTGGGCTAATCAACTCTTTAATTAAATTAATTTTTATTTTTATGTCCAGATACATCCTGACACATAGAAAAATATCTGCCAACACTATATATTGCCCTACTCTCTCTCTTCTATCCAAAAACTACTACAGTCAAAAATTAGAGTGTTTTCCATATTATTTAGGAACTGAAATATAAATTTCCTGACTATAATTGCCACAATATTCAGCAGCCTGATAATTCACCATAGTAGATGTGATTTTACCTTCAGGAACTCAAGAAAATACGGTGTAGATTAAAGATTTTACATCCAGCTAAGCTGTCTTTCCAGTATCAAGCTGATCGTTGTAAGCATGAAAGTATCCAGGACGTACTATATGAAGGTTGACTCTGCTGACAAAGGAGAAGGAGGAAAGAAAGGAGATAGCAGGGTAGGGTTTTTCTTTTCTGTACAGATAATAGACACGAGATCAAGGATACCATTTACAACTGAGAAAAAAGATAATGAGCAGCTCAGTAAAACGAACAGAGATTGCGGCCAGTACTGTGGCACAGTGGGTTAAGTCTCATCTGCAGTGTCAGCATCCCATATGAGTGCCAGTTTGAGTCCTGGCTGCTCCATTTTCTATGCCTACATGAGAGACTTGGGTGTAGCTCCTGGCTTTGGCAGGGCCTAACCCTGCCCCAGCCCTGGCTGTTGTGGCCATTTAGGGGGTGAGTCAGCAGATGGAAAATCTCTCCTTATTTCTCTCTCTCTCTCTCTCTCCCCCCCCCTTTCTCTGTAATTCTGACTTTCAAATAAATAAATAAATCTTTTAAAAAAAGAAGAGGGATTATGATCATTATACAAATTATCAATGAAAAGAACACCACTACAACAAAAGTAAGACTTTCTTAATTCCAAAAGAATATAAAAATGTCCCAAAACATGAAATAGAGCAATTAAATAAAGTAAATATGCCATGATTTATATAATAATTATAAAACACAATGCAAAATTGAGATCAATGTATCTACTTACATCAATAAAAATAAGGAGGTTTTCTGAGCCTAGATTTTTAGATTGCCTCATAAAACAAAGCCTAACATCATATTACAAACAAGAAACAAAACTTTCCTGAAGTCAAAAATATAGAGATTGGCACATATATCAGAAGTATGGAATCACTAAAAGCTTAGAAGATCTTGTTATCAGATAAGACAGAACTGAGGTCAAAATGCAGCAAACAAGACAAGTCTTTAACTCTGTATGAAGCTAAAAGTCCATAAGTCATGAAAAATAGTCATATTACATTATGAAGAAAACATCAATAAGTTCTATAAAATGAAGTTATTATAAACATTATCTAACCATATACACAAAAGCCTTTAATTAAGCAACTTGGATGAATGGTGAAATAGTATGAGAAAATATCAGAAGTTCTGAAAAATAATGATTATGAAAACACTATGTATCAGAATCTTTGACAGGTAAAGTAATGTGCAGACGAAAATAAATCCCCTTAAATTGTCACATCATTTAAAGTAATGATCAGAAGAAAATTCATGTACATTAGAATTGCTATTGATAAAGTGTTTTAAAGACACAATTGATTTAAATTCCAATCCCCAAAACTAGAAAAAGAACAACACTGGAAAACAAAAGAAAGTATAAAGAAGGAAATACCAAAAACACACGTTAAAATGTGGTAGAGATTTCCTGAAAGTAGATAATAAATAAAAAGTCTAGCACTTTGATAAGTATCAACAAAATAGAAAAACAGTAGTGAATTTAGAAAAGGACATGAGGTCTCTTAACTATGATACCACTCTCCTCTCAATGATTTTTTATAAAACAGTGTTATGAGTATACTCATACTAATTGGCTCATATTCTGTTTACACATTCTTGAGAAATAGGAAAACTCAAATGTCATCTAATATATTTCCTGAAACTTGTGAGACTCCAGTTTTGGTTACTCAACCAATTTAATTAAGAGTTAACAAACTATTTCAAGCCCATCTGTTTCTTTTTAAAGGCACTTCCCAGGAAAATCTCCAAACAAAAAGTAAAAAAATGGGAGGGATCTTTAAAACCCCTCTCCTTCTATATATGGAGAAATTAGAAAAAAAAAAGTTAAATTTAAGGAAGTGTTAACCAGTAGAAACCAAAGACAGAAAGGATAACAGCCTCCTGTGCAAAAACACAAGAAGTGATGTCCACACAAAGAACACAAGAAGTGATGTAGGAACGGAAAGGCAGATCATGGTAGGCACAGCCTACTAGAATTCTTAACCCCACGATATATCATTAAATCTTGCCAGCAAAACAGGAATGCATTGAGAAAACTCTGAATCCCCTATCATAGAGAAATAGAATAATGAGAATGTCAGTCCCTGGGAAAAGTCAAGCTACACCTTGGAGAAAGGTGGCCTTGGTTTATCACTACAGAATCAGGAAAAACAGCCAGGACTCCCCACTACTGAAGCTCCAAAATGATACAGAAGAAAGTAGAAAATCTTAGAGTATCTTTTCATAGAAATTAGATACAACTGGGCTTGGTGGAGTGGACAATGACAAAAAAAATTTCATTGAAACCTCAAAGGGGGTCATAAAATCTAATCAACGAAGGCAGCCAACATATCTGTTCTCTCCAAATCCATTGCAAAATAGGACTTCATTTCTCAAACCACACCTAGGATGGAAGGGAAAAGCAGGTTCTAATATGAGACAGAGAATAGTCACTCCCACTATTTGGAGCCAACAGAAGTTGTGGATAGAACTGATCACACTAATGAGCATGAGGAAATGAAACTGCAGGAGACACATTTGTTTTTTTCTGGGAGTAACTGAGTGCTACAGGTCAATTCTTTTAGAGATCTAAGACCCCAACACACCAAGTGTGTAAAACTTGTGACTTCCCACCTTGTCACTTGTGGAGAGAGCTGGTGTTAAAACTTGCCAATTAGCCGGCGCCGCGGCTCACTAGGCTAATCCTCCGCCTAGCGGCGCCGGCACACCGAGTTCTAGTCCCGGTTGGGGCGCTGGATTCTGTCCCGGTTGCCCCTCTTCCAGGCCAGCTCTCTGCTGTGGCCAGGGAGTGCAGTGGAGGATGGCCCAAGTGCTTGGGCCCTGCACCAGCATGGGAGACCAGGAAAAGCACCTGGCTCCTGGCTCCTGCCATCGGATCAGCGCGGTGCGCCGGCCGCAGCGCGCTGGCCGCGGCGGCCATTGGAGGGTGAACCAACAGCAAAGGAAGACCTTTCTGTCTCTCTCTCTCACTGTCCACTCTGCCTATCAAAAAAAAAAAAAAAACTTGCCAATTAAATAGCCCACCTTGTCACTTGTGGAGAGAGCTCGTGTTAAAACTTGCCAATTAAATATCGAGTCATCACATTGCCTGTTTCTTTGAAAGTTTAGCTTCACCTGTTTCACACTGTGATACATGTGAAGTCCTTAATACATTTACCCCTGTCCAAAAGATGTTCGGCTTGCTCTTTTTCTAATAAAGAATAGGACTTGCTTACTGAAGTCATCTCAAAGGAGCTAGTTGTGGCTGGCACTGCGGCTCATTTGGCTAATCCCCTGCCTGCCGCGCCAGCACCAGTCCCACTTGGGTTGCCGGATTCTGTCCTTGTTGCTCCTCTTCCAGTACAGCCCTCTGCTGTAGCCCGGAAGTGCAGTGGAGGATGGCCCAAGTCTTTGGGCCCTGTCCCCGCATGGGAGACCAGGAGAAGCACCTGGCTCCTGGCTTCAGATTGGCGCAGCGCCTGCCATAGTGGCCATTTGGGGGGGGGGGGGTGAACCAATGGAAAGAAGACCTTTCTCTCTGCCTCTCTCTCTCTCATTGTCTAACTCTGCCTGTTAAAAAACAAAAAGCTAGTTGTGTACATTGTGGGTGATTATTTTGTACCCACTATTTATAGGTTTCATGTGACTTTGTCTTCTTAAATTGATATATAATAATTATAAAAGTTATAGGGTTTATTGTTATTGTACACTCTTTACCTGCTACTGTACACTTAGGTTGAGTCCTTATCTTGGTTACTGTGACTACTGCTGCATCATGCATGGGAGTGCACATACTTCTTCGATCTATTGATTTCATTTCCTGTGGATATATACCCAATAGCAGGAGTGCTGAATCAAATGATTTCTATTTCTAGTTTTCTGAAGGAAGTCCATACTGGTTTTTCATAATGGCCATATTAATTTACATGGCCATCAACATTGTATGAGAATTCCCCTTTCAGGGCTGTCATTGTGGTGTAGCGGGTCAAGCTGCTGCCTGTGATGCTGGCATCCCATATTGGAGCCAGTTTAAGTCCCAGCTGCTCTTCTGATCCAACTTTCTGCTTATGGCCTGATAAGAAGCAATGGAAGATGGCCCAAGTGTTTGGACCCCTGCTACCCATGTATGAGACTCAGAGAGGCTCCTGGCTCCTGGCTTTGGCCTGGCCCAGGCCCAGCCCCAACCATGTTGGCCACCTGAGGAGTGAACAAGCTGATGGAAGATCTCTCTCTGTGTGTTGCTCCCTCTGTCTTGGTAACTATGACTTTCAAATGAATAAACAAATATTTTAAAAATAAATAAAATTTTCCTTTTCTTTGCATGCTTACCAATATTTGTTAGTTTTTGTCATTTTGATAATAGCCCAAGTGTCTTTGTTTTTTGAAGCAAATGTGTGGATGGAAACAAATATCTCTGTGTCCACTTTCTCCCCAGGTTGGGCAGCAGATCCAGTGCCACTGGAGCCTTTGAACCAAAAAAGACACCATACACACAGATGATATATGATGATGACGATTTGTAATTCAGTTTTGAATAACCAGTAGAAAAAATACTTTCATTATCCTCCAGGTCTCTTATTGTGCTGAAATGTATGCTTCTTTGGTTACATTAAAAAATGAAAATTGGGAGAGTGTTTGGCCAGGGGGTAAAGACTGTTCCATGTAGGACAACCTGAGTTTGACACCTGCCTCTAGATCTTGATTTGGCTCCCCAGTGAGTGCAGAACTTGGGAGGAAGCAGTGATGGCAGAATTAATTGGTCCCTGCCATCCACATGGGGGCCTGAATTGAGTTTCCAGCTCCCAGCCTTCGCCGGGTCCAACCCTGGCTATTGCAGGTAGTTTGGGTGCTGAACCAACATATGGGAGTTCTCTCTCTTGCCTCTCTGCCTCTCAAGTAACTAATTTTAAAAAGAGAATAAAAATTAACCCTACTCTAAGGAAGATATTAATTCCAAAATGTGGCACAAATCAATCAATATATAGGAGAGGAAGGGATAGAGGGATGTCAAGGGCATAGTACAAATGAGGCAATAAAATAATAGATGAAGCAAAAATGAGGATTACAGAGTGAAAGACACAAATGATCTAAAAACTATCATTGAATTAGAAACATCATAGAACAAAATTAGATAATATAGAAATGAATCTTATTTACATGGAGGAAGAGATGGTTTAAGATAATTCAGGGAAGAAAACAGATTAAAGAAGTTAGAGAATAAAGGTATGTAGAACAAAAAATACAATCCAGTATAACTGATTTTTCAGAAAAAGCATTTTCAGGAGAATGGAAAATTATACCCATTTAAAATCTTGGAAAAAAGTCCTCCCAAATGGACAAGTTTGCAGATTAAAACAGCATATTACTTTGCTAGAAATACCAATAAGCTGATACATTGATATATCTCATTTAATATTATACTTCAATGATACAAACATACTCTTAACGGATGCAGGGGAGGGAAGATAAGTCCTGTGAAAGAGCCCATTGAAGCCAGTGCCGCGGCTCAATAGGCTAATCTTCCGCCTAGCGGCGCCGGCACACTGGGTTCTAGTCCCGGTCGGGGCACAGGATTCTGTCCTGGTTGCCCCTCTTCCAGGCCAGCTCTCTGCTGTGGCCTGGGAGTGCAGTGGAGGATGGCCCAAGTGCTTGGGCCCTGCACCCCATGGGAGACCAGGAGAAGCACCTGGCTACTGGCTTTGGATCAGCGTGTTGCGCCAGCTGCAGCGCGCCGGCCGCGGCGGCCATTGGAGGGTGAACCAATGGCAAAAAGGAAGACCTTTTTCTCTGTCTCTCTCTCTCTCTCACTGTCCACTCTGCCTGTCAAAAAAAAAAAAAAGAGCCTATTGATATATAAAAGAAACTCAGTTATTCTGAGATATTTATAAGACACGGCAGGGGATACTCATATAGCAAAGAATGAGAGAAAGAAAGAAAAACAGAGGGAGGGAGGAAAGAAGGAATGAACAGAGGAAGGGAGAAAAAAAAAAACAGGAAAAAAGAGTGAGGGGAAAATTGAAAATGAAATCCTGGGAACTCCATGAAAAATTAAAGAAGAAAGTGTAAAAACTAGAAGATGATAGATTTCTTTACATTTTAAACAAGAGTCAGTAGAATTTAAAATTGAATGTAGTGTTAAAAATCATAATCACTCAACATCTTCATGTTCTATTTCTTAAAATGAGTGAGCTTTTTCATAAGCTAAAATGTGTCTAAAATATTTATTGCAATTAATTCATGACTTTGTTTTTACTTTTATATAGTCTCTTCATGAAGTTAAACCAATATAATCATTTTTAGACAATGAGTATGAATAATTCAATACCATTTTAACAAAACTGGGTCTTACTATCTCCTTAGATGAACTGTTCCAACAAATGTAATTTTCAGACTGGCTTATTTTTATCTTCTAAGCCTTTTTTTTTTTTTTTTTTTTTTACTATTTCTGGTGCTTTCATTGAGGAAGATATGCAGCATCCATCCTACTTTTCGTTTTCTGAGAAAAAGTCTACATATACTCTATTTTGAAAAAATATATGTAGATTATTTTATATTCACACATTTATTATCTATATTTCTACCTAACTTACGGTTTAGATAATTACTCAAATATTATAATAAATCATTACAATTACAAACATAATCATCTCACAAAGTAAATAAGGTTGGTATATTCATTTTACAAATGGAAAAGCAATGAGCAGTTTGGATTTTTTAAGTAAATTGCCAAGCTGTTAAACAGCCCATCCAGAACTTTATTCCAGATTTTCTGATTTGTAGATCTGGACCCGACTCTCGTGTGAACACCCTTATTTTCTAAGAATATGATTCTGAAGTATTCACAGGAATACTCTCTTTAAAATGTTTTTGCAACAGCATCAGAATGAAAGGATTTTCAGAAGCTATTTGACTGTTTTATTTTAGATTTAAAAGAAGTGACTATTGATTGAGAAAATATTTCTTTTAATTACATTATCAGTATCCGTAACACTTGCTGGACATCATGTGAACTGAGCTGTACTGTCTCTCAGAATTCTAAGAGGTCTACTACAATTTCAGCAGCTTTTGCCAATGCAAGATCATTTTAGTCAAAGATCTTTCTAGAGGTAAAATATAAAAATGTGGAAAAAAGGAAAGGAAAGAATAATTCTGTATCAAGAGAAAGTCTGTTGAAGGAAAAAAGCACAGAGTGAACAAAATTCTAATCAACACTTAGATTTCTTTGCACTTGCAAATGTCCATGAGTAAGCAGTACACACCAATGGTGTTAGCTAATGAAGTCAGAGTTGGTGTTAGCTAAGAGGTATATTTATCTCTGACAGTCTCTCACCTCCTCACTGTTACCCAGCTCCCAGGACTCACTCCAGATCCAAGAGAACTCTAATGTGGAATTAAGATGGATTCTAAAATCAGAAACTTCTGGTTTCTAGCCCTGTGGGATGGTGGTCCTGTCATTAGAGCTCTCTAGTTTGTGTTTCCTCATATGTAAAATGAAAATTTGCAATAAGGTTATCTCTCTCAACTTTGTAAGATAATAGAACATCTAGACTTTTCTTGTATTTACTGAATACTATTTTGTTCTGGCACTTCACCTATTAAACACCTTCTGTTTTAAACATTTTTACCTGATTATACAGCATTTCAAATCCAGTCATTAGGGAAAGTCTTATTATTTTATTATCATTCTTTTTTATTTTTTTATTTTGCTAGCTTCAGATCTAAGTGATTTTTTGTAATATGAAGATTACAAAGGTAAACTTTACAATGCCAGAAATGGTAATCACTCAACAAGCATGGATTCTTTTTAATTTCTCAACTTTCTTTTGAAACAAAATATTATTTTAATTAATAACAGGGTACAATGTGATGTCTTGCTATTGTTTATAATGTGAAATGATTAAATCAAACTAATTAACAAAACCATCGCCTCACATATGTGTATACTCCAACATTGTTGATGTAGTAGAAGGTCAACCTCAGAGCTAATTGATGATTTACACCTAGCAAACATGTCTACACTATTAGGCTGATTGCTCAGTTCTTTCAGAGTAAAACAAAACAAGATAATCATGTCCTGAAATATGCCATTATGTTTTAAATAGAAAATTCATAAATAACCAAAAGAAATAACATGGATCATTTTCTACTTTACTGAACTTGTTAAAGAGGAAGTAAGTGCTCTATAATTTGTACCATTTGCCAATGTCTCTATAATTTTCAATTGGCTGTCTTAATGTTAGTAATTTCACTTTCCATGCTGAAATTGTAAATCTTTCTTTTAAAAGCTCAAAGGTGTTTTTGACTGTCGGACCCAATAATTCTCTGTAATTATCATTTAGCTTTATATCATATATTAGAGTTTTAATTACAAGTCTGGTAATCAATGTTATATTGAATTTTATCTTCTGCTATATTATTTTCCAAAGGATAGATTAACTTACTGAGATGTTCTAAAATTTAGGAGAGGGATGAGAAAGAAGGGTGGCAGTGAGGGCGGGAGGGAAGTATCACTAACGGTGGGAACTAGCACTATGTTCCTAAATCTGTATATATAAAATACATGAAATTTGTATACCTTAATTAAAATTTAAAACAAAACAAAACTTAACTTTCAGAAGTATTGTCTGGACAAATTTCGTATGTGTACAGAACAGTTTATATGTAAATGAAACAGAAGTAATCAAGAGCTATATTTTTGAAGGTTTATCCTACTTATTTGGTGTTCGAAAGAGGGAAGTAGAATGGAAATTGTTTACTGCTTTCTATAGTGTATTAGATTCTATTCCAAAGATCCTGATAGTAAGCTCTCATGATATCCATTCCTGACAAAGCATCCTGGGTACACAATGAAAGTGCCACTGTGGCCAGTTGCATTATCTAGCTCCCTTTCTACCTGAATGTCTAACAGAGACTGGAGATGTTTGGGTCCAGTATTATTTACCAACACATACTGTGAATAAAGAAAACTCCTAAGATACAAATGATGAAAAGATTTTGGATTAGATTTAATTTATTTAGAGTGCAAGTCATTTGTAAGTAAAGAATCTTCATCTACCAAACATAAGGGGGTCTTCAAAAAAAGTTCATGAAAAACGTGTAATATGAAAAAACAGCACAGATTTCAACTGTTGCTATACCCAAATGAATTTAACTTTCAGTTCCATTTTCCATTAACTGCTTGAAGTGCCCTCATATTTCAAGAAATGCAGTTTCCTATTCTCTCATAATAATCAAGTGAATAATACTATACCAAAGACTTACCAATGAATGATAAATATGAATGAAATCATTTAAAAAATTATATGCAAACTGTAATATCATTTCATTTTTCCTTAACCATGTGAAATAGAGTATCTATTACTATTCTCACTTTAAAACTTTAAATTTTGGGGGCCGGTGCCATGGCACACTATGTTAATCCTCCATCTGTGGCACCGGCATCCCATATGGGTGCCAGTTCTAGTCCTGGTTGCTCCTCTTCCAGTCCAGCTCTCTGCTGTGGCCTGGGAAGGCAGTGGAGGATGGCCCAAGTGCTTGGGCCCCTGCACCCATGTAGGAGACCTGGAAGAAGCACCTGGCTCCTGGCTTCAGATCGGCGTAACTCCGGCCATTGAGCCATTAGGGGAGTGAGCCAACAGAAGCAAGACCTTTCTCTCTGTCTCTCTCTCACTGTCTGTGACTCCACCTATCAAATAAATAAATAAAATCTTTAAATAAAAAAAGACGGTAAATTTTGAGTTGACTAAATTGGCAAAAGTCACACAAGTGGATTGGATATTTCCAGCAAGATAGCTCAAGGATTTGAGGGAAATTGTGGTTTTTAATTTATCTTGTGATAAAAATTGTGTCAAAATGATGTGTATATTCCACTGTGTGCATGTGTTGGGAGAAGTGACTTGGAACTTAGAGAATGGGCATAAGTGTGCATATGTGGATTAGGGATTCATGATTTGTGGGAAGATTGTGATGTCAAGACAGGAAATGAATGCTTGCCTACTTCCTTTCAAATTGTTCACTTACTAGAGTCTATATCTTTATTTGTTACTTTTGAGATTGTGATTGACTTGAATGACCTCAACTTTTTGCACAATTATTGTGTTCCAGGAACTATGGATTGGTCTATGGCCTTTAAAGTTTTCAAGAGTTATTTATCCTTGTCTTCCTAGCCTATGAGGTAATAACTGGTGATGGTGGAGGCATCTGGTCCACATTAGATGTTTAATGAGTGAATTTGTGTAATTTATCTAATCTGCATAAAAGACCTATAAGATAGAAACCATTTCCACCTAGATCTGAAGAAAGTGATTTATCGGTCTGACTCAGAATCCATGCTTATTCTACTTAGCCACCAATGACAGATAGTTTGGGATCTTTTCCAAAGCTGTGGCTTCAAATAAATGAATGAGTGCATGTCGGTCTTTAATTCCATTCTCATTCATGTGTGTATCAGAGTTGCTGCTAGTCAAAGCTACAGAGTAGCATACTACTACATTTTCATGCCTTGGGCCAAAGTGGGGCCTCAGGGAAGAAACATTCTGCTGTATTTTTATTAAATTGCTTTTTCCAAGGAAAAGTTCTGTAAGCTTTCACTAGGACTTTTATTTGAAGTAACCCAGATTCAAGGAGATATTTCATACAATAAGGCTGGCATTCTGGTCTGAAAAGATTTAAGAGTTCTATGAAAATAGGACAAGCATGCACCTTCTCTGTATTCTGTAATATAAAGAAATCTTTTCTTTCTGAGATAAAGCCAGAAAGAACATAATTTCAGGAAGAAAAATATATTGTTCTGATCTTCAATGTTTTTGGCATTTTTTGTCTTTTGATGCATGCTTCTCAGCATTCATTTTACTGTGACTCAAAATAACCAGAGTTCTTTCTCAAAAATTTTAATTGAAAGCCTCCTATTATCTGGTTTGAGACAACAATAACAAAAAAGTCACTATTAGAGAAGAAAAACTGAAAACTTAAATGGATATTACATTCAGCATGTTTAGGGTTTTGAAAAAACTCCCCCAAACTTCGGCAGAACAAATCCCAGGAATGAAGCAAGAGAGCAGATATGATAGAACAACACATTCATTAAGTCCTTTTCCAGAATAGAATCAAGACAAGAAAAAGAAGACAGGGTGAACTGTGGAGTTCAGGCGACCTGGGCTAGAACTCTCACATAGTTTGAACCTTCCACTTAAAAGGAGTGGGTAGCATGTGGCACAGCAGTCAAGGTGCTTGGGACACATGCATCCAATATCAGAATGCTTGCTTTGAGTCCTAGTTCCTCCTCTTCTGATTCAACTTCCTACTAATTACACCCTGGGAGGAAGCAGATGATGGCTCAAATACTTGGTTGTGTCTCTGCAACCCACACGGGCAGCCTGGTTTGTATTCCAGGCTCCTGACTTTAGCTTGGCTCGGCTCTGACTGATGTGGGCATTGGATGAAATATTTCTCTTGTCTGCCTCTCTGTCTGTCTCTGTTTCCCTTTCAGATTTAAACAAGTAAAAATCGTAAAAACAAATAAATAAAATCAGACGGTTTACTCCCCAGGAAGAGTGTTTGGATACAGAGAAACATTAGCATCACCATATAATGAATTTAGAAAATAAAACCAGGGCCATCATTGTGCTGCCATGGATTAAGCCACCCCTTGCAATGCCAGCATCCCATTTCAAACATTGGTCTGATTCATCTCCCTGTTAATGTGCCTGGGAAAGCAGTAGATGAAGGACCAAGTACTTGGGCCCCTAAACCCACATGGGAAACCAGGATGGAGTTCTGGCTCCTGGCTTTGGCAGGGACCAGCCCGGGCTGTCCAGGCCATTTGGTAAGTAAATGATTGTATTGAAGATTCTCTCTCTCTCTCTCTCTCTCTCTCTCTCTCTCTCGTTCTGTCTTTCCCGCTCTCTCTCTCTTACTTTGCCTATTAAATAAGTAAAATAGATCTTTTAAAAAAGAAAAGTGTAATGTTAAGGAAACTCCCATGAAAAAAAGGTCTGTTTCTGTAACAGCCCAGCCTCAATAACTATAGAAGAACTTCTTGCTTCGTAGAGCAGCAGGTAGACACCACGCAGCCAGCTCACCTCTGCATTAACTTGGGAGTGTCTCCTGAAGAAGGGTAAACATCTGGTGGGAGTCAAAGGTTCCCCTTAGCCCTTTATGTTATGTGTATCATGTCTCCTTTCATCCTTAGACTTAATTCTACTTATATGGTGTTAAACTTGGTAGTTAGAATTTATGAGAGCTGAAAGCTCTTTTTCCAAAGATTTAATTATTTTATTTGAAAGGCAGGATCATATAGAGAGATCTTACATCTGCTGGCTCACTCCCTAAACAGCTACAATGGAAGCTGGGAGCCAGGAAAGCCATCTGGGTATCCCATGTGGGTGGCAGGGGCCCAGGTACTTGGAACATCTTCCATTACTTTTTCAAGTGCATTAGCAGGGAGCTACTTGGAAGTAGAGCAGCTGGGATCCAAACTGACATTTATGTGGGATGCTGGTGTCAAAGGCAACAGTTTAACCCACTGTACCCAAAATTCTGGCTCCAAACTGTAAACTCTTGCATCCCTGCAATGTAACCTTATTTCTTTAATGTCAATTTGATACACTCATCTTCCCAAGGTGTACCTGTCAAATCCAGGGCCAGGATACATGCTCTGATCCCACCCTAGCTGTATATGCAATTGGGTTACCACTCCCTTCCTTATAAAAAGAGGTGAAAGGTGGTAGAGAGCTTCCTTTCCAGTGTGGAATGACTCCCATGCGCCTGACCCACTCTTGGGTAGATCTCTCCAATACTTGCTTAGAGGTACTGTTTTCATTTTTTCATTGTCTCACTTACAGATAGCTGTTCAGCTTAGTCATGCTGGGTATTTCTCTGTGTGGGGCAACCCCTCCAACCCCTACATGAATGTGTATTTATACCTTTACTGTTAAATAAATTCTGTTCCTATTTGTACACAATACTAGATTCTGCTTAGTGTTTTTACCTCTATGGGAGACAAGAACATGGTTTGGAAATGAATATATTCATTGCCCACATGATTATCATTCTGAAAATACACAAGTTTTGAACCATTCCTTCTGACTTTCTAGCTAGGTTTTTGTAGTAAGTGCCAGCAGGAGATCTTGGGGTTAGGGTATTTATTTCCCTCTCTCTCCCATTCCTGATAACAGCCTACCTCCCAGGCTGCACTTGATCAAGGAGTGGCCAAGATTTCCTGTGGGCAACCGGTGCCTCACCTTTCCTTAGTGATTCCTTCCTCACTTTGTATATGGTCTTTTCATTAAACTCTTTTTCATTATTCCCATGGGCATGTCAACTTATTCCTGCTAGGATAGGAATTTAAATCCTGTGACATCCACTATTGCCCATGAAGTTAAATAGGAATCCAGGATTTCTTTTCTTTCTTACAGGGAGACATTCTCCGGATTCCATTTCTGAGACGATCTCCTTTGATGGATGATGCCACTCTCAGTCCATGTTTCTCTGGGTCTTTCTTGGAGCTTTGTGTACGATATGGCACTCCCCTGATCTTGCTCAAGGACCAGACTTGTTATCATGATATGACACCTTACAGGGTAGCTTCACCCTTGTGTCAACCAGGATAGAGCGTCAAGAGTAGATTCCAGTGCACCAAAAGGCACTACCAAAATATCAGTGACTTAAATTGCAAGATTTAATTTTCACTCATCTTACATATCCATGAAAATTTACAGGGTCCCTGCTCTTCACCCTCACAAATTCTCATGCTATGGGACAGCCCTTCTCTCCCCCTTTTCTGATTGTCATGCCTGGAAAAAAAGCAGAGTTCACAGGTCTCATGCCAGCAATTAAATGCTCAGCCCAGATGCTGCTTATTATCACCTGTGATTCATTGGCTACAACTAAATACTCACTATCCCATGAGTCTGGAAGACAGAGAAGTGCAAATAGTGAGCAACACTAACGGAGACCAAAGCCTTCTGTGTCACTTCTTTTTTTTTTTTTTTTTTTCAAAATTTGGCTTCACTACTGGAAGATCTCTAGAATTTCATAGGAGCATTTGAATACATATATTGAGTTCCTAAAAAATACCCAGCTGATAATTTGATTAGAATTTCATGGCATTCATTCTGATCATTTTTAAGTTTGTTGTTTTTTTTTTTTTTTACAGGAAGAGTGGACAGTGAGAGAGAGAGAGAGAGACAGAGAGAAAGGTCTTCCTTTGCCGTTGGTTCACCCTCCAATGGCCGCCACGGCCAACGCGCTGCAGCCGGCGCACCACGCCGATCCGATGGCAGGAGCCAGGTGCTTCTCCTGGTCTCCCATGGGGTGCAGGGCCCAAGCACTTGGGCCATCCTCCACTGCACTCCCTGGCCACAGCAGAGAGCTGGCCTGGAAGAGGGGCAACCAGGACAGAATTCGGCGTCCTGAATGGGACTAGAACCCGTTGTGCCAGCGCCGCAAGGCGGAGGATTAGCCTAGTGAGCCACGGCACCGGCTGATCATTTTTAATTTTTTAATGAAGTCTCAGAATTGTTATTTTTGTAGGTATTTTATCAATTAACTCCAGGATATTAAAAAATTCTTTTGATGACTTTAGAGCAGTTTTAGGTTCACAACACATGGATAGGAGGGTCCAGAAATTTCATGCCCCAGAACCCTACCCCACCCCACCCTTATCAACAACTCCCACCAGAAAAGTGAATTTGTTCCACTGACATATCATTGTTCCATTGATGCATCATTATACTTTTTATAACCCAAAGTCATGTGATTTACATGAGGATTTGCTGTGATGAGCATTCTATGGGTTTAGACAAGTGTGTGGTGGCAAGTTTCTTGCATTATAGTATCACATGGATTATCTGACTGCACCAAGAGTCCCCTATTCCTGTCTTCTGTCCGCAATCCTTGGCAAACACTGATCTTTTTGCTTTCTTCACAGTGTTGCCATTTTTGACATCATATATTGTAATCATATGGTATATAGCCTTTTTTATTGACTGGTTTCACTTAATATTAGGCATATAAACTTCCTCCATGTCTTCTAGGGCCAGATAGTTCATTTCTTTTTAGTGCTCAATAACATTTCTTTTCTTTTTTTTTTTTTTTTTGACAAGCAGAGCGGACAGTGAGAGAGAGACAGACAGAAAGAAAGGTCTTCCTTTGCCGTTGGTTCACCCTCCAATGGCCGTTGCAGCCAGCATGCTGCAGCCAGCACACAGTGCTGATCCGAAGCCAGGAGCCAGCTGCTTCTCCTGGTCTCCCATGGGGTGCAGGGCCCAAGCACTTGGGCCATCCTTACTGCACTCCCTGGCCACAGCAGAGAGCTGACCTGGAAGAGGGGCAACCGGGACGGAATCCAGTGCCTCAACTGGGACTAGAACCCAGTGTGCTGACGCTGCAGGCAGAGGATTAGCCTATTGAGCTGCGGCGCTGGCCCAGTGCTCAATAACATTTCATTGTCAGGATATATCAAAGTGTTTTTAATCCGTTCACCTACTGAAGGACGTTTTGGTAAACTATACACATTTTCACTTCTAGCTTTTACTGTCTGGTTGGTCTTCACAGTATGCATACCAATATTCTCACGGATCTTTTGTCAGAAATATACAATACCATTTTGCCATTATTTCTCTGAATTCTGGTGTTTTCTTGATGACTTTTAGAAACACAATATATAGGCACATATATCTGAATTTTGATCTATTTCCTTTTTTCATAGCAAATATCTGATATAATCTTCATATTCTGTTTTTCATTTATGTCATTTGTTGAACAATGTTTTTGCCTTAATAATAATGTAGTGAAATTTATGTCTTTATATACTGATTTTGGTTTCATGTTTTAAAAATCTTATTATTCTGACATCAGAGAGATATTTTCTCTTTCCTTCTGAAACTTCAAAAATTTTAATTCATGTATGCATCTTATTTATGGGATACAGAGTTGTTAGCTGAAATTTGTATACAAGGAGTAATGATCAGATTGAGATAATTATCTTTATTCACTTTTTTTTAAACTTACACATATCAGTCTAATCTATATTTCTGTGTGATTAACATCTTTAGTTTCTATAAATAGTAAAAATATGTGCTATTTGTCTTTCTGTGCCTGGATTATTTCACTTAACATAATGTCCTTCAGTTCCATCCACATTGTCACAAATGATGACAATTTTAGTGCTGAATAATACTCCATTGTGTAGATAATCCACAATTTTGAATCCTTTCACTTGTTCATGGATATTGTGTTTTTCTTGCAAAAGTTTTAAAGTGTTACTCATTTAGAACAGCTATTATTCAAAAATAAAAATGCCATAAATGCTGGTGAGAATATGAGGAAAAAGGTACCCTAACTGACTAAATTGGTGGGAATATAAACTAGTACAGCCATTGTGGAAGACAGTATGGAGATTCCTCAGAAATCTACAATAGATCTATCATATGACCCAGCCATCCTACTCCTGGGAACTATAAATGGTTTATCTATACCCCCATGTTTATAGCAGCTCAATTCATTGTAACTAAGATATGGAATCAACACAGATGTCCATCATCTGATGATTGGATAAAGAAAATGTGGTATAATACACTATGGAATACTACTGAGCCATAAAAAAGAATGAAATCCTGATTTTCACAACAAAATGAATGCAACTGGAAACTATTACACTTAGTGAAACAAGCTAGTTTAAAAATACAAATGTCAGATATTTTCTCTGATATGTGTTGGTTAATGTAGAATACAAAAATGTATAGAAATAAAAAAGACATCTTGTAAGATTGTCACTTTTATACTCCTGTGGAATTGTGGTCTTCCTACCTTTTATTTGTTGAACATTTTGGCTAGCAGTGAACTAAGCTTGTGATTATAGAATGAGTTGAAATTATGTCAAGAAGGGAAGGAAGGAGGAGGATTGAAAGAGGGAGAAGAGGAGGGAGGCAAGTATGGTTATCTTCTTGGACCTGTATCCATAATAAACATGAAACCTGGTCTCTATAAAAATTAAAAAAAAACAAAATTCAATAACATTTTGTCATTGAATGTTCAAGATATTTGCATGTTAATCTGGGAACTAGAATCTTTATAATATTCATCTTTATGTCATGCTCTATATTGTCTGTTCATTCATTTGTTCTATGAACTTCAACAGTATTTTGCAATTTCCACATAAATATGCATTTTGTTAGAATTATTTCCCAGAATCTTAGACTTTCTACTGCTATTGTTAAAAGTTTTTATTAATTATGGTTAATCATATTTTGAAATAGTCATTGCATGCCACATAGGAAAGTTATTTCTTCTTGTGCTGATTTTTCTATTTTGTCAGACTTTGATAGCATCTCAACAGCCTTGTCATGAAAAAAAAATTGCATTATATGAATCTTTTCATATCTTTTTTAACCTTTAAGAGTTTATATTGGCCAGTGCCGCAGCTCACTAGGCTAATCCTCTGCCTTGTGGCGCTGGCACACTGGGTTCTAGTCCCGGTCGGGGCACCGGATTCTGTTCCGGTTGCCCCTCTTCCAGGCCAGCTCTCTGCTGTGGCCAGGGAGTGCAGTGGAGGATGGCCCAAGTGCTTGGGCCCTGCACCCCATGGGAGACCAGGAGAAGCACCTAGCTCCTGCCATCGGATCGGCGTGGTGCGCCGGCTGCAGCAGCCATTGGAGGGTGAACCAACGGCAAAGGAAGACCTTTCTCTCTGTCTCTCTCTCTCTCTTTCACTGTCCACTCTGCCTGTCAAAAAAAGAGTTAAATTATGTATATTTGGGTAAACAATATGTAGTTAAATATATTCAATGTATTTTGATTAAAGAGTCATGTATCTATGGTTTTAATACATCAGCATGAGGTATGGTTGATTTCTAATACATCCTAGTTTCCTTTTCATTCCCCTTTTCATTGTACTTTCCCCTATTCTTTTCCTTCTACATTTTTTTAAAAGATTTATTTATTTATTTGAAAGTCAGAGTTACATAGAGAGAAGAAGAGGCAGAAGGGGTGGGGGTCTTCCATCCATTGATTCACTCCCCAGCTGCCCACAATGGCTGGAGCTGCGCAGATCCAAAGCCAGGAGCCAGAAGCTTCTGGATCTCCACACAGGTGCAGAGCCCAAGGACTTGGGCCATCTTCTACTGCTTTCCCAGGCCATAGCAGAAAGCTGGATTGGAAGAGGAGCGGCTGGGACTTGAACCAGTGCCCATATGGGATTCCAGCACCACAGGTGGTGGCTTTCCCTGCTATGCCACAGCGCCGGCACCTCCTTCGACATTCTTAAGGAATGTTCTCTGCTATCAGCAACAGAAAACCAAATTTAAAATGCTGAAACAGAGAGAGATTTATGTTTGTAATGTAACAAGGTGTGGCACCTCAGAAATGATTTTAGGAACTGGAGGTTTTTTAAATTTCTACTCTGTAATGTTTACACTGCTTTCATCCTTTTTGTCTAATCTTTGCAGGACACAAATGCAAATGCAAGAATCACTCCTACCTTCCAGTTATAATAATATGAGTCAGTAACAAAAGGATTTTAAGTCGCAAGAGTCTTGCAAAGATTAAATGAGTTCATACAGTACTTAGCTTATTAACTCCCAGTAGGTGTTAGTTGTTAACAGTTCTTCCTTCCTGTAATAGAAATTATTCCTTCCTATGCAGTTCAGGTAAATTTAAGTGTTTCTGACATAGAGTATGCTGTACTGCAACTGTTGGGCAAGAGTGGCCCAGTGGTAACTCCAGTGGGTACCATTTGCAGACTGGTTTCTGTGAACAGAACCTCCTGCTTGTTCACACATGACTGGTGCCGGCTTCAGGCTTCTTGGTAAATGAGACATTCAACGTTATCACAGTTCTTGACAAATACAAAACACAATTGCTGTGAAAGTTGAAATGACTAAATATGGAATTTAGAAACTCATCCAGAAAGACAAACAGTAGGATATTTGTTCTGTGGACTCCTTCCACTGGCTCTCCTCCTTCAGAAACCTGCTTCCAACTTCTAATCTTTCCGAATGGCTGAGGTTAGGCATCACCCTCCTGAAATCTTTTTCTAACCAAAAGTAGCCATCAGGGGCCAATGCTGTGGTGTAGCAGATAAAACTGCCACCTGTGATACCTGCATCCAATATAGGTGCCAGTTCGTGTCCCTGCTGCTCCATTTCCAATCCAGCTCTCTGCTAACGACCTAGGAAAGCAGTGGGAGATGGCCCAAATATTTGGGCCCCTCTACCCACATGGGAGACCTGGAAGAAGCTCCTGGCTCTTGACTTTGGCCTGGCCCAGCCCTGGCTATTGCGGCCATCTGGGGAGTGAATCAGTGGATGGAAGATTCTCTCTCTCTTTCTCTTTCTCTTTCTCTTTCTCTTTCTCTTTCTCTTTCTCTTTCTCTTTCTCTTTCTCTTTCTCTTTCTCTTTCTCTTTCTCTCTCTCTGACTTTCAAATAATCTTACACTGTGCACAGTAATACTCTGAGTAAAAATTAGCACTATTAACATTCTTTTAAGCCCACATATGTGAGACATTTTCCTCAAATAGTAGTTAGTATCTGATACCAAAATGTTTAGAATTATTATTCTCAAAATTAATATATATATATATATGATTTTTAGTAGTTAATCTTTAAAGAAGTTTTAAATTACAGGAAATTCATGAATCATAATATTGAGATTGGCCAGCATGCATTGAAAGTATACTCTTAGTACTACAAAGAATTGAGATGTAACTTTAGATCATGATAAAATGACCCTTGAAAACAGACTCAAGGAGCCAGTGCTGTGGCACAGCAGATTAATGCCCTGGCTTAAAGCGCCAGCATCCCATATGGGCACGCCAGTTCAGGACCTGGCTGCTCCACTTCCAATCCAGCTCTCTGCTCTGGCCTGGGAAAACAGAAGAAGATGGCCCAGATTCTTGGGTCTCTGCACCCATGTGGGAGACCCGGAAGAGGATCCTGGATCCTGGCTTCAGATCAGTGCAGCTCTGGTGGCAATCTGGGGAGTGAACCATTGGATGGAAGACCTCTCTCTCTCTCTCTCTCTCTCCTTTCTCTGTGTGTAACTCTTTCAAATAAATAAATAAATCTTCTTTTTAAAAAAGAAAAAGACTCAAATGGAGTACTTCATCAATAGTTGATTGACACAAATACTTTGAGAAAGTTAGAAGATGAGGAAGTTTTTTTTTAAAAAAGCACAATAGATATCCAAATAAATAAAAAATAAGTAGCACTATTGAAAAGATATAAAGGCAGTGGTTCAATATTTTTAAATTGAAATATACTCAAATTAATTTATAAACATTCTCTGATTTAGGTAAGATGAAAATATGCTCTGATGACTGGACAGGCTGGTAGGGCAGAGAGAGATCTCTGCAACCAGAGACTGGGGGAGACTTGTGTGCTGAGACTGTGGGGACTCAGTGTTTCCGTGAGGAGGTGCAGAGTGAAGTTGGGTCTCTGGCAATCACTGGGTGTGACTCCATACACTCGGAGCTCCTTGGTTGCCTAGAGCAGGTCATTGCAGCAGGAACTGTGCTCACAGTGAGGATTGTGCAGGTCATTTGTGGGGTTCATGTGGTGGCGTAGAACACACTGGGGGCTAACACCCAGGCATTGAGATCTACCATGCCCAATGTGGGTGTTACACTGTATACTCGCCCCACTCTGGAGCAATGGTCAGTGCTCCCTGTAGACACCTACCACACACCTCTTGGTATTCACTGATGGTGCAGAAATTCCACTAAGCCACAGAGGAATAGCTCAAAGATAACAGACATCAGAGGAATATAACAAAAATGAACTCCACAAATGACTAAAAATAAATGCAGAAATTTTAGGAACAAGAATAAGGAAGATGGGACCAGTACTGTGGCAAAGCAGGTAAAGCCACCACTTGCAATGCCAACATCCATTTGGGCACCAATTTGAGGCTCCGCTGCTCCACTTCTGAGCCAGCTCTCTGCTATACCCTGGAAAAGCAGTGGAAGATGGCCTAAGTCCTCAGGCCCCTGCACCTGCATGGGAGACCCAGAAGAAGCTCCTGGCTCCAGGCTTCAGATCAGCCCAGCTCAGACCATTGAGGCAATTTGTTGAGTGAAGAGGGACAAGACACAAATCAATAAAATCAGAGATGAAAAAGGAAATGTAACAACATATACCACAAAAATAAAAAGAATCATCAGGAATTACCACAAAGAGCTGTATGTCAATAAACTGGGAAACCTAGAAGAAACGGATAGATTCCTGGACACATACAATCTACCTACCAAAATTGAGTCAAGAAGACAGAAAACCTACACAGATCAATAACCAAGATAGAAATTAAATCAGTAATAAAGACCCCCCCAAAAAAAGAAAAGCCCAAGATCGCTTGCTTCACTGCTGAATTCTACCACATATTTAAAGAATATCTCTGTCCTTAGTGCGTTGTCCAGTGTGAATTAATGCTATAACTAGTACTAAAACAGTATTTTACACTTTATGTTCTGTGTGGGTGCAAACTGATGAAATCTTTACTTAATATATACTAAATTGATCTTCTGTATATAAAGATAATTTTTTTTTTTTTTTGACAGGCAGAGTGGACAGTGAGAGAGAGACAGAGAGAGAAAGGTCTTCCTTTGCCGCTGGTTCACCCTCCAATGGCCGCCGCTGCAGCCGGCGCACCGCGCTGATCCTGGCAGGAGCCAGGAGCCAGGTGCTTTTTCCTGGTCTCCCATGGGGTGCAGGGCCCAAGCACCGGGCCATCCTCCACTGCACTCCCTGGCCATAGCAGAGAGCTGGCCTGGAAGAGGGGCAACCGGGACAGAATCCGGCGCCCCAACCGGGACTAGAACCCGGTGTGCCGGCGCCGCAAGGTGGAGGATTAGCCTATTGAGCCACGGCGCCGGCTCTTTTTTTTTTTTTTTTTTTTTTTGACAATATATAAAGATAATTGAAAATGAATTTTGATGTGAATGGAATGGGAGAGGGAGTGGGAGAGGGGAGGGGTGCGAGTGGGAGAGAAGTTATGGTGGGGGGGAAGCCATTGTAATCCATAAACTGTACTTTGGAAATTTATATTTACTAAATAAAAAAAAGAATAACTAATTCCAATTCTTATCAAGGTATTCAAAACAATTGAAAGGAGGGGATCCTCCCAAACTCCTACTAGAAACCTGCATCACCTTAATTCCTAAGCCAGAAAAGATACAATAGAGAAAGAGAACTATAGACCAATCTCCTTGATGAACATAGATGCTTAATACTCATCAAAACATTAGCTAATTAAATCAAAATACATCAGAAAAAGATCATTTACCCAGGCCAAGTGGGATTTATCTCTGTAATGCAGGGAAGCTTCACAATTCACAAATCAATAAATGTGATACATCACACTAAAAAACTGAAGAACAAAATCCATAGGGTTACTCAATAGATGTAGGAAAAGCAGTTGATAAAATACAACATCCTCTAATGATGAAAATATTAAGCAAATTGGGTATAGAAGGAAGATCCCTCAACGCAATCAAGGCAATATATGGGAAACCCACTGCCATCATCTTATTGAATGGCGAAAAGTTAAGCATTTCCCCTAAGATACAGGATCAGACAAGGATGCTTGCTTTCACCTCTGCTATTTAATATAGTCCTGGAGGTTTTACCAGAGCCATTAGGCAAGAAAAAGAAATCAAAGGGATACAAATTCAAAAGGAGGAAATCAAACTATCCCTATTTGCAGATAACAGGGGATCCAAATGACTCCACCGAGAGACTATTGGAACTCATGAAAGAATTTGGTAAAATGACAGAATATAAAATCAATACAGAAAAATCAATAGCTTTTGTATACACAGACAATGTCATGGCTGACATTTTAAGATAAGTCCCATTCACATGAGCTCCAAAAAGAATTAAATACCTTGAAATAATTTTAGCCAAGGATGTCAAAGACCTCTACGATGTTCATGGATCGGAAGAATCAACATCACCAAAATGTCCATGCTGCCAAAAGCAACTTAAGTTTCAACACAATCCTGACCAAAATGCTAATGACATTCTTCACTGATCTAGAAAAAAATGCTAAAATTCATATGAAACACAAGAGACACTGAATAGCTAAAGCAATCTTATACAATAAAAACAAAGCTAGAGGCATCATAATACCTAATTCCAAGACATACTACAGGGCAATTATAATCGAAACATCCTGGTACTGCCACAAAAACAGACTTGTAGACCAATGGAACAGAATTGAAGCTCCAGAAATCAATCCATGCACCTACAACCAACTTATCTTAGGCAAAGTAGCTAAAATCAATCCTTGTAGCAAGGACAGTCTCTTTAACAAACGGTGCTGGGGAAACTGGATATCCATTTGTAGAAGTGTGAAACTAAACCCTTATCTTACACCTTATGCAAAAATCCACTCAAAATGGATGAAAGACCTAAATCAATGACCTGATACCATCAAATTATTAGAAAATACTGGGAAATTCTGTAAGACATTGGCACAGGCAAAGACTTCTTGGAAAAGACCCCAGAAGCACACAGGCAATCAAAGCCAAAATTGGAAAATGGGCTTATATCAAGCTGAGAAGCTTCTACACTGCCAAAGAAACACTCAACACATTGAAGAGGCAACCAAAAGAATGAGAGAAAATATTTGCAAACTACACAACTGATAAAGTGCTAACATCCAGAATCTATAAAGAGCTCAAGAAATTCAACAACAAAATGAACAACTCAGTTAAGGAGTAGGCAAATGACTTGAACAGGAATTTTTCAAGAAAGGAAATTCAAATGACCAAAGACACTTGAGAATATGCTCAAGATCACTAGCCATCAGGGAAATGCAAATCAAAGCCATGGTAAGGTTTCATCTCACATCCAGTTAGAATGGCTCTCATATAGAAATCAACAAATGACAAATGGAGGTAAGAATGTGAGGAAAAAGGTACCCTGGTCCATGGCTGATGAGAATGTAAACTGGTGCAGCCACTGTGGTAGACAGTATGGTGAAAACTGAATATAGACCTCAGAAAACTGAATATAGACCTACTATATGATCCAGCCATGCCACTCTTGAAAATTTACCCAAAACAAAAGAAATCAGTATATGAAAGAGTTATCTGTACTCCCAAGTTCATTGCAGCACAATTCAGAATAGCTAAGATATGGTATCAACTCAGATGTCCATCAACTGCTGACTGGATAAAGAAATTATGGTATATATATATACTGTGGAGTACTACTAAGCTGTAAAAAAAAAATGAAATCCTGTCTTTTGCAGCAAGATTGATGTGACTGGAAGCCATTATACTTAGTGAAATAAGCCAGTTCCCCCCAAAAAAGACAGATATAATATGTTTTCCCTGATCTGAGATAATAGAGTACCTGAAATGTAATGCATTGGAGTAAAATAGACATTTTGAGATTTGATGATTGTTTCCAGTCTCTTCCATTGAGAAACAGTGCCACTTTTTTTTTCTTCGTACTATTTGTTGAACTCTTTTACTTATTGTATGGTTAATCATATGATCATTAAGTAAACTGAAAATAGATCTTTATAAAAATTAAAAGTGGGAATGTGAGAATGAAGAGAAGGAAGGGTTGAAGCATGGATGGGAGGGAGGATAGGGCAGGAAGTGTCACTAGGTTACTAAATCTGTATTTATGAAATATATGAAACTTGCATAAATTAAATAAAATTAAAATTAATGCTCCTGAACATTTTTATACAACTTTAATTAAACAGCTTTGTTTTATTATGTTTTACAATCTGAATATAAAGGAATTGCCATTTCAATGACTGTATGTAATTACACTCCCTCATCTTCTAGCAACAAACATCTGTATATGAAAGCAAATTACTAATCATTTGCTTTCTTACTATTTTCATTTATTTTGCTTAATCATGTAAATTTTCAAGGATAGATTTTTGCACTGCAACCAAGGCTAAAAATCTTTTTTTTTTTCCGAAAGGCAGAGTGGACAGTGAGAGAGAGACAGAGAGAAAGGTCTTCCTTTTGCCGTTGCTTCACCCTCCAATGGCTGCCGCAGCTGGTGCGCTGCAGCCGGCGCACCGCGCTGATCCGATGGCAGGAGCCAGGTGCTTTTCCTGGTCTCCCATGCTGGTGCAGGGCCCAAGCACTTGGGCCACCCTCCACTGCACTCCCGGGCCACAGCAGAAAGCTGGCCTGGAAGAGGGGCAACCGGGACAGAATCCGGTGCTCCGACCAGGACTAGAACCTGGTGTGCCAGCTCCTCTAGGCAGAGGATTAGCCTATTGAGCCGCAGCGCCGGCCAAGACTAAAAATCTGTTACAGCAACTTATGCTTAGGCCAAGAAGTCAAAAGAAAAGAGTAGAAATGCTGAATTTTTCAAATAGTACTCCTGTCATGTTTGAAACAATATATGAATATCTATCCATTTTTCATTAATAAACTTTGAATTTTTTTCACATCAGTAGAAAATATCATGGAATATCAAAGCATATTTCAGGAATTTATCATGGTTCAGTTGTTTTTCATTTTAAATAAAATTCTTCTATAATACCCATAAAATATTATTGTATTTCTTCCTGTAACTATTATTTGTATGTTTTAGCTATTTAAAAAACCCTACCATTACATTTCTCCCTTCCTTTTACATTTAGTAGGGAATTTTATGGTATCTACCCAAGGGGTTTTGGTGAATATATGTTTGTTTTGCTGTAACCTTGACTGCTCCATTTTGATTTTAATGCATTTTAATAGTGACTTATATTTAAGTACAACCAGAGATACTCTGGCACAGTTTCATATTTTATCTATACAGTCTCTTTTTTTCCCTACCAACACATTGAGAATGCCTGCCCTCTGGTCCTTTTCAGTCAGTTAAGCTGGAAACTCTATTTCCTTTGCCACAGTGATTGCTCCAAAGATGGGCACATGACCCCAGAGGAAGAGGAAGGGTGCTCCACTGTGGATGGTATGAGACAGATTCTCTACTTTGGGTCAAGAGTGTGAAAGGGGTGAGTGTTTAGTGTATGGATTAAGATCATGGTTAGGACACTTGATTCCCACGTCAGAGTGCCAGTGTTTGAATCCTAGCTGTAGCTCCTGACTCCAGTTTCCTGCTAAATGAAGATCCCAGGAGATAGCAGTAATGTCCCAAATAGTTGTGTTCCTTTCACACACATGGGAAACCTGAATTCTTGGCTCTGGCTTCTACCTAGTCGAGCTCCAGTTGATGCAGGCATTTGGGGAGTAAACCAAATGGGAGCTGTCTCTGTCTCTCTGAATCTCAAGTTAGCATAAAATGAGACCAGTAACTCTTCAGTCTCCTGAGGAAGCCTGAGAAAAGGTCAACTTGCACAGAAAAATTCACAAAAATTTGAGCACTAAAACCGGCCAGAGGCTGGTATTTTCTGGGGTCATTTCCTCTTGTGAATTTCTTAGTGACCTCTCTCTCTTCCATCACTCTTCCTTTAAAATAAATAAAAGAATCTTTTTAAAATTATGAACTTTAAATTGACTGGGAAACATCACAGCAGTCTCAAAGCCAAACTAAATTTTGACCCAGTGAATTCATCATTAATTAAAAGAAAATGAACTGAAACTATCAGACTACCAAAAGTAATAAACACTTGAAGAAGCTATTTGCCTTGGGAATAAATTATTGAGACTCTTTTCCTGTTATTTAGACCCTTGTAGGAGCTGAGATAATTTTAAACTACCTTTTCCATTGATGATAACAATTAGAAGCAGCCAAACAGAGCACATCCCTGTCTCATTCAATACAGAAGGTGGAATATGTGATGGACTCAGATATTTCATCACTAAAAGACATATTGCTGTAATCAGTTCAACCAATAAACATGTTTCTTTGGTGTGATAAACATTAACAAATAAAAAATGTTTTTAAAGGGCCAAATAATAACTCAGCTAACTTTCTTATTTCAGAAGATAGGGTATTTTTAAAGCTTACTTTAAAATTTTAGATTAACATACAATACTTACACTTTTTTAACCTCAAACCTTTTATTTAAAGGATACAAACTTCATGCATATAATAAATACAAATTTAGGAACATAGTGATTCATTTTAAGGGCCAACATGCAACTTTTGAACACATAAACACAATATAAACTGAACATACCAGGTAACCAGCCTTTCTATTTTCCTTCTCTTTGTTTTTAGAGCCTACTGATTCCTTTCCTCCAGTTCTTTACATGTGACTATTATACACCATCATAAGCCAGAGTCAATCCACTTTGCTGCAAAACACCAAAACCAGTTGCATTCACCCTATTGTGTTTTAGTACCCAACATCCAACCTTTCTTATCCACCTTTTCCATCTTCCCATCTTCCAGTAATCATTACCATATACATGATTTTTAACTTCCACATATGAGAAAGAGCATGTGGCATTTTTCTTTCTGTATCCAGTTGATCTCACTTAACCTAATGATTTCCAGCCCTATCCATTGTGTTGCAAATGTCAGGATTTCATTCATTTTATGGCAGAATAACACTCCATTGTGTATCGAGAGTGCACTTTATTTGTCCATTTAGCTACTGACGGACACCTAGGTTGATTCCACATCTTAGTGAACAATAGAAGTGCAGGTACCTCTTTTTTATTTTTGTTTTTTTTTTATTGATTGATTTTATTTTTTAATCGGGGCTGGCTCTGTGGTACAGCAGCTTAACGCCCTGATCTGAAGCGCCAGCATCCCATATGGGCACCGGTTCAAGACCAAGCTGCTCCACTTCCCATCCAGCTGTCTGCTATGGCCTTGGAAAGCAGTAGAAGTCGGCCCAAGTCCTTGGGCCCCTGCACCCACGTGGGAGATCTGGAGGAAGCTCCTGGTTCCTGGCTCTGGATTGGCGCAGCTCTGGCCATTGTGGTTAATTGAGGAATGAACCATTGGATGGAAGACCTCCCTCTCTCTCTCTCTCTCTCTCTCTGCCTCTTCTCTGTGTAACTCTGACTTTCAAATAAATAAATAAAATCTTTTTTTAAAAAAAGGTATCTCTTTTATCAGCTATTTTATTTCCTTAGGATGTACACCCAAAGGGGAATGGCAGGGTCACACAGCAGATGTATTTTCAATGTTTTGAGGAGTCCCCACACAAGAATATGACTGTATTAATTTACATTCCCACCAATAGTTTCTAAGGGTTCCTTTAGAGTTGGAGTATTCTGATGAATTCAATTTCATTTGGCCCAAAGAAATCCCTCATGTTCCCTGGGAATTTTGTAAAATGCATATATATGAGGATGTCTTCAAGTTTTCAGGATGAATGGAATTTAAAAATAAGGTGGATTTTCCATGAACTTCTTAAAGATCCTTCACCAATCTTTCCAACTATAGGATTATAACTTTTGATTAAGCCTTTTTTGATACCTTATGTTAGCTTTCTGAGTTTCTAATCTCTTTGCATAATACTCTTCCGCATGCATAAAACAAAACCTATTGAAATAACCTCCCACTGTCTCCACGATATACCCTGGAGGTTTTTATGAAAAAAAAAATCATATCTCTCATCTGAACTTGTTTGCCACAGATTTCTCCCTTCACTCAGTGTGTTCTACACACACACACACACACACACACAAACACACACTCATGCTAAAATCAGGATATAGAAGAATCAGATTCATTAAGCTTTCCCCATTTGGAACAAATCTATACAAATTTAAAAGACCACCATTTAAGCATTCTACCTAATTCAAATTCCATTTTACTCTTTTAATTCATCTTTTAAAATGCACTCCAAAGTATATGCCAGATGGCTTTTTAAACAGACAAGTTCTTTCTTTAAGATTCTGTGAGGCATAGGTTTTCATTTATCATTTCCTCATGGTTCCTCCGAGTTTTACTTTTCACATTGCCTTCTGTTAACACTTTCTGGGTTTCTCCTCTTAACATCATGCGTGTTTATTCACTGATCATTTACAATGATGACAGTTATTGCATCATTTTGTCTGTAGGGTGTCAATGTCCAAAGCAGTTTTATTTACATGGTGATTTGAATCATTTTTCAAACAAAGACAGCCTCATTTGTCTTCTAAGAAAACTCTCAGCACTTTCTGTCCCCCTTTATTCCACCTCTGCCTTTGTCTGCATTCAAGTCCTGACCATTTTTCAGTTGGACTTCTGGATTGCCTTCCCGTGGCTTCCCAGATTGCAGACAGGGAGCCCTATAATTTATTCTTCACAGCACCAAATCTGTGTAAAATTCCTTCTTAAAATCTCCCTGTATCTCCCAATTAGCTTTATATGGTGTAGAGTCTAAATTCCTCTTGACAGCATTGAATGTTTCATAAATTATCTGCACCATGACTGCTTTGCATTTTCTATCATCCACTACTTCATCCAGCACAGAATGATGTCAACAGTCAAGCTGATATACTTCCGTTCACTAATATTATATGTTCTCTCAAGTTGAAAGGGCTTTGAACATGAAGTTTCCCTGCACTGGAACCTTGTCAACCCGACTTCTAGCTACATTACATATTCTTCAATTCCAAGATCTATCCAAAGGGGCGTGCCCTGTGGTGCATCAGGTCAAGCTGCAACTGCCTGGGAAAGCAGGGAAGCATGACTCAGGTGCTTCCTTCCTGCCACCCATGTGGGCAACCCAGACGGAATTCCTGATTCCATGCTTTTACAGCCATTTGAGTAGTAAACCAGTGGATGGAAGATCTTTCTCTGTATCTCTCTCTCTCTCTCTCTCTCTCTCTCGCTGTGTCTTTCACATAAATAAGTAAATGAATCTGTTTTTTAAAAGAACTATCTAAAAATGTATTCCTGTCACAAGACTTTCCTAACACGAGCTCAAACAGAGTGCCTTGATATCCATTGGACATTCATCTCTATTGGAACTCATATCTCCATTGTTCATGAACATGTCTGTCTGTCGCATGAGATGGATTTTCTCTGGTACAACTTAGCATTAATCATCATACAAAGATCCAGCTATGCTTTGTGGAATAAGAAACATAGTCAATAAAGATGTAGAGTTATTAAACTCTGAAATAAATTCTGTCTTTTTTATTGTGATATCAGCTACCTGAAGTCTAGCATAAATATTCTAATGCCCATCACAGAAGGTTGTTGTAAGAACAGGGGCTGGCCGGGTTCTAGTCCCGGGCGGGGCACCGGATTCTGTTCCGGTTGCCCCTCTTCCAGGCCAGCTCTCTGCTGTGGCCCAGGAGTGCAGTGGAGGATGGCCCAAGTCCTTGGGCCCTGCACCCCATGGGAGACCAGGAGAAGCACCTGGCTCCTGGCTTCGGATCAGCGCGGTGCGCCGGCTGCAGCACGCTGGCCGCGGCGGCCATTGGAGGGTGAACTAATGGCAAAGGAAGACCTTTCTCTCTCTCTCTCACTGTCCATTCTGCCTGTCAAAAAATAAAATAAATAAATAAATAAATAAAAGAAAAGGGGCCAACAATTTCTTTTAAAGATCTCAGCAGAATGCTTGGCAAATAAATGGCAGCTGGTTGTTGTTATTTTTTTAATGGCATGTATTGAATTTTCTGGAAAAGGTGAATCACCAAGTAGAATAAATATATATTATAGTATAAGTAATATAAGTATTATAATATACATTATTCAATGGCATTAAGGTAAAAGTCTTGCTACCTCTACTTAGTATTCTGTAACACCAATAACAGTTGTCTGTCCTCAACAGTGCAATGTAATTTACAGAATTCATAATAGCATGCAATTTCCTGGATAAGTAATCATCTGCTTTGGATGATAACAGTCTAAAATTGCATCTGCTTAGTGCAGGAAAATACTCAAATGCGAAAGATGAAGTGAGTTCTTAGCAACTCTTTTTTAAAAGAAAAGGTTTAAACAGCATGATCTTTTTTTTCTCCAAAGTTTTCATTAGAACAAAACAATAATAGAATATATTGATTCTTTTAGGGCCCATCAGTTAAACACTTAAGGTACAGGCAGTGAGTGTTTCAGCTCACCTCTTTGCTACTTTCTTTTCAGATAACACATTTTTAATGCACATTATAGTCAAAGGCTTGGGGACTGGCGCTCTGGCATGGTGAGTGAGGCCACTGCCTGCAGTGTCAGCATCCTATGTGGGCACCGGTTGGATTCCCACCTGCGCCCCTTCTGATCCAGCTTTCTGCTATGGCTTGGGAGGGCAGTGGAGAATGGCACAGGTGCTTGAGCCCTGCACCTATATGGGAGACCTGGAAGAAGCTCCTGGATCTTGGCTTTAGATCCATACAGCTCGGGCTATTGTGGACATTTGGGTGGAAAATCCCTCTCCCTCTCTCTCACTCTCACTCTCTCTCTCTGCTTCTGCCTCTCTGTGACTCTGCCTTTCAAATAAATAAATAAATCTTTAAAAAAACCTCAAAAACAAGTCAAAGGTTTAATGGTCTACTAAATGAAGAGTTCTCCTAATAAAAAGTGAAAAGACCATAGTTCGACAGGAAAATGGGCAATGGCTATAAATAATAAATAATATACATAATACAAATAATAAAAATAAGTGAAAAGATTTTTAACTTCATTAATACAAAATAAATTTTAAAACACTAAGAAAATTATTAAAAAGACAGCAGTATATCATGAATAAGAGTTCATTGTTTGTAGAAATATTTGATATCTTCATTATATATCTTTATTTCCAAGTTATTAAGACGTCCCTGGATGTAATAGTCTTTTCATTCATTGTCTTTTCAATATGGGAAACTGCTTTCTTCAATTTAAGTAAAAAGTATTTTTGTTTTTGAATATTTCTCATCTTTCTTTGGAATTACTACTAGTTGGACTATGAACCTTACCCATCTTCATTTTCTTGTCTTAAGAATTGTGAGTTTTTTGTAACTTTTTTTCAGTGAAAGACAGTTTTCACTGAAATTCCAGTTCTTAACCAATAAACATGCTTTATCTCTATTTTGTCCTTGTTTTGAGCAAACTGTGGAGATTTTTATTGAGAATATAATCGTTAGGCAAACAAAGCTTACTCCTCATTTGTTTGTTGCCTTCATCACTGGTTTATTTTGCCAAGTTGATTTAATTATTATTTTTATGTTCTTTACTCAGGCACACATTGTGGTGCAGTGGGTTAAGCCACTGCTTGCTATGCCTACATCCATATTTGAGTGCTGGTTCCAGTTCTGGCTATTCTACTTCTGATCCAGTGCCTTGCTAATGTTCCAGAAAAAGCAGCAGAGGATGGCTCAAATAGTTGGCTCCCTGCCATCCATATAAGAGACCCAGATGGAGTTCCTGGCTCCTGGCTTCAGTCTAGCCAAGCTCTGGATGTTATGAGCATGTAGGGATTAAACCAATAGACAGAACATTGCTCTCTCTCTCTCTCTGTCCATCTTTACCTGTCACTCTTTCAAATAATAAGTAAATCTTTTAAAAAAAAGTATCTGTTGTTTCTTTGATGGCTTAAGCGTTGGCCTCTTTTCTTGCTTAGAATGTGTCCCCTGAACTAATATCAACATTCCCCTAAATTTGCTTCAAATATTTTTATTTTATTTTTACTCCTTATCTTAATTTCATTTAAGATTATTTGATATATTGAATAACCCAGAAGTCTGATTTTCTTTGCTTAAAGAAGAAAGTTATGACCATCATATTCTACTAAAGAATATAATACCATTGGGATTTATAGTTTATAATAATAATTTACTTTAGAACATTTGTGAACCATGTGACTCCATTTATATAACCGTCCATTTTGTGTTAACACAATGTTGTTTTGAGTTCAGTAACTTTTTTTTAAGATTTTATTTGTTTATTTGACAGGTAGAGTTACAGACAGTGAGAGGGAGAGACAGAGAGAAAAGTCTTCCTTCCACTGGTTCACTCCCCCAATAGCCGCAACAGCCAGAGCTGCACCGATCAGAAGCCAGGAACCAGGTGCTTCCTCCTGGTCTCCCATGCGGGTGCAGGGGCCCAAGCACTTGGGCCATCTCCTACTGCTATCCCAGGCCACAGCAGAGTGCTGGACTGGAAGAGGAGCAATTGGGACAGAATCCGGCACCCCAACAGGGACTAGAACCCAGGGTGCCGGTGCCGCAGGCGGAGGATTAGCCCAGTGATCCGCGGCACCAACCCAGTAACTTTTATAGAAATTCGTATTTATTTACTTTTATTTGAAAGACAGAGAGACAGAGAGAGAGATAGAGAGAGAAGTCTTCTGTCTGCTAGTTCACTCCCTAAATTCCTGCAAAGCCTGTGTGAGCCAGGCCAAAGCCAGGAGCCCAGAACTCAATCTGGATCTCCCACATGGGTGGCAGAGATAAAACTACTTGAGTCATTATCCGCTTCCTCCCAGGGTGTTTATTAGCAAGAAGTTGAAATCAGAGCTGGGACTCTATCCAAGCAGTCCATACATGTGATAATGGTGTCCCAAGTGGCGTTTTAACTGCTGCATCAAATCTACTTATCTGGAAAATTGTAAAATTGGTGAAATAGAATTTTTATTTTGGGGGTGGTAAAATACCAAGGGCCTTTAATATAAACAACATTGATATTAGTTGATTGGCCATAATCATCATCATTACTGGATATTTCTCTTCCCAAATCATTAGAAATTATTTTACAATTGGGCTGGTGCTGTGGTGTAGTGGCTAAACCTTCCTCTGTGGTGCCAGTATCCCACATGGGTACCAGTACTAATCCTGGCTGCTCCTCTTCTAATCCAGTCCTCTGAAATGGCCTGGGAAAGCAGTAGAAGATGGCTCAAGTGCTTGGGCCCCTGAACCTGTGTGGGAGACCCAGAAGAAGCTCCCGTTTCCTATCTCTTGGCTCCTGGCTCTTGGCTCCTTGCTCCTGGCTTAGGAAGGGCTCAGTTCCCGCCATTTCTCCCACCTGGGGAATGAACCAGAGAATGGAAAGCCTTTCTCTCTGTCTTTCCTCTCTCTGTCTGTAACTCTACCTCTCAAATAAATAAATAAAATTTTTTAAGAAAAGAAATGATCTTACAAATTTGTTCTATGCAAAAAATTTTCGTGAAACACTGTAACCATCAACATTGACATAAATGTAAGTATAATGGTAAAAGTTGGGCACTGTTAGATTATCTATCTGTAGAGTCTGAACCTGACTGTTTAATAAGTTGCTAAATAACTCTGGGTGAATGGTTTCATTACCCTGGGTCTGTATCCCTTGCTATAGAATGGAAATTATTATTCCGTTTATTCTACATCTATGCCTCCTATTGTTTTGTGACAAATGAAGCAAATAATGCAAAGGCATTCAGAGTAAAATAAGCACTACCTATTTGTAATATTATACATCTTTTGTTAACTTTCGACATCTTTGATGGAAAATATTCTTGCCTTACATTCATTCAGTCTCTTCATTATATTTTAGAGTCCTTATTTTAACTAAAAAAATCTTTCTCTCTTAAGTAAATCAGTATCAACTCCAAAAGAAAACATTTGTGGAATTTCTAGGCAAAGAAAGCGATTTAAAAAAATTAAAAATCACCAATTGATATATTAATCTCTAAAAGTCTAAAATACTTTAAGCTTTAAATTAAATAATTGCCAATCCTTTGACATGTACTAAGAAATTTTCTTTTGTTTTAAAAGATTTATGTATTTAATTAAAAGACAGAGAGAGAGAAAGACAGAGAGAGAGAGAGAAATGTCTTCCATCCTGCTGGTGCATTTCCAAATTGGCCACATTGGCCGGGGCTGGGACAAGCTGAAGCCAGGAGCCAGGAGCTTCATCTGGGTCTTCCATGTGGGTGCAGGGGTCTGAGGACTTAGGTTATCTCTTGTTGCTTTCCCACAGGCATTATCAGAGAGCTGGATTGGAAGTGGAGCAGCCGTGATTCGAGCCAGCACCCATATGGGATGCTGTTGCCAAAGGCAGCAGCTTAGCCTGCTGCACCACAGCACTGACCCCAGAAATATTATTCTTAAAAATAACTTCCAGGAATTTAATTAATTTCATTTTTTGGTGGTCAGTCAGTGCCTCCAAAGATGGGTAGCTCAGGGATTTTTGTATTTCAAAGATGCTCAGAATATTATTATATTTCAAAGGTAGAGATAATTTTTATATTTCAAGCACTCAGAATATTTTCATATTTCAAAGATGGACAATTTTTCAGTAAATGTCTTCCATTTTAAATTTCCAGTAAATGACGTAGGACTAGAAGTCAGAGACACTGGATGTTACACTCAGGCAATGTAGGAGAGAAAATAAGATTGATGAAACCATGCTCCAGGGCTTTCTACAGAGGGAATCACACATAAACATGAGGTGTTTTTAGAAAAAGAAGAATAGTTTGAAATATTTAGGCACCTTTTGAAACGAACTGGCAAATGTAGGACTCTTTACAGGCATCTTTTCTCAGCTGAGTGTCAAAAAGGAGACTACATGTAATAGAATGTGAGTTTAAAAGGTCACGGAAAAGAAAGTTAGGAGTCACTAATCTGACATAGTGATGAATGGGATGATGACAGCTATAACTGGTTTTGTGCAGTGGCAGTGGAAAGCACCTTATGCTCATTATGAATCCTTGCAACTCACCAAAGTAGGTCCTATTGTTATTCTTGCTTTCGTAGATTAAAAATCAAAGACTTTGAGAATCTGAATAATTTGCCTAATAGCAATGTTTGAAACAATCACCATTTTCTCCTTTAGGACTCTCATTACAAATCCTAATGTATCATTCTACCCTTTCCCCTTGGGCCTGGGCTTGTTCTCAGCATCCTTCAGTAGATGGCATTCCAGGAAGTTTCCAATTTTTGTTTAGTGTTGAAAAAGATGAAACTTGCTTGATACCACTAGCCTAGGATTTTTCTTAAACCAATTCTAGGAAGATTCATTAAACTCTTATTGGCAGTTTCCCTTTTCCCTCACTCTCTAGTATGTGATTATATTCTGCTTATTTTATGAGATTAGCGATTCTGAAAAAAAAAAAAAACAAAATCAAAATTTCTATTTGCTTCTGTCCCAATCAATTATAAATGATGCTTCCGGACACACACTCTTAAACTCACTTGGCTGTCCATTTGATATGGCTACTACCAAACCTGATATGCTACCATCTTTTTCTTTGGTAATATAGTGATTTGGCATAAAATTAAATTTCAATCATCATATTAAAAAACAAAAAGAGTGCCATACCATGTCCATGAATAGGAATATAAAGATGTCACCTCTGTCAAAATTATATTAATTTCCATATAATTTCAATAAATATGTAGAATTTCTTTCACTACTCAACAAGAAGAGCTTTAAAGTTTCTTTAGAATCTTTTTAAAATAAAGATCTGAAAACAGTCCAATTTAGAACAACAGAAAATAAATTTAGAGTAATTGAATGAGTGTGGCATTGACAGAATGGGCACATAAATCAATGGAATACTACATAAAACCCATTATCAGGTACAAATACACTGAATAATTTGTTATCTTCTGTGTGAATAAAGAAATAATAAATAAAACTACTGTAAATTTGACCCTAAATGTTTTTTCATGTAAGTTCAGGGATGAAAGGCTGGGATTTAAATGATCATTTTAAAACATCAGATTCGATCTTTTGTTTATATCCCATGTCATTGATACTAAGGAACAGGGTAGCCCTTTATCTACTTGTTGTTCTTATCAGTAACCAAACAACTTTAAATAACTTTAAATTCCATGCATAAAAATTGGTGAGGCAAGGTTTTAAAATAGTTAAGGGCATGGTTTTAGTATCAGACACAACTGGGTTTGTGTCTTGACTTTGCTCCTAAAGTCACCAAAATCCTCTGACAGTTTCCTTGTAAGTAAATTGCAAGAAAATTAGACTTTTTTTAAAAAAAAAAGATTTATTTAATTATTTATAAGGCAGAGATTTGGAGAGAGAAGGGGAGAGAGAGAAAGAGATGGATTTTCCATCACTGCTTCACTCTTCAAATGGCCAAAATGGCCTGGGATGGGCCAGGCAGAAGCCAGGAGCCAGGAGCTTCATCTGGGTCTCCCACATAGGTACAGGGCCCCAAACACATGGACCATCTTCTGCTGCTTTCCCAGGGTCATGAGCGGGGTGCTGGATCAGAAGTAGAGCAGTGGGAACTTGAACCGGCACCCATATGGGATGCCGGAACTGCCAGTGAAGGCTTAGCATTCCACACCACAGCACTGGCCCCCAAAATAAGGCCTAGTACAGTTGTTAGGGGATTTCCCTTTTTTTGGTGAATGGATATTATAAGAGTTAGTTCTTCTCAGTGCTCTTGGTTCATATTAGGTAAAACATAAATATCTCTACTTTATGACTATGAAATCTAGAGCCAGAAGGAGACCTGCATCCTGACCTCTAGACCTCTGTAGGCCTAGATTTCCTATATGTAACTCACACCCATAAAGTCCAAAATACTTGAATAAATGAAGAAGATTACTTTTTTCTTGTACAGAATCAATATTGAAAATGTTGATATTTCCTCAGTTTCTCATTAACATTTAGTAAGTTCCCATTATTCACAGAAGCCTGGGATTCCCATATCTGATTTAACTTTGTATAAATTTCTAATTATACTTTGCTCTAGTTACACTGAATTTCATTCCCATTTTACACCTTTCTTCCATCTGTGTCTTTACTCAAATCATCCCTTCAATCTGGAATTTGTCTGTCCTATTACTGCATTGCTAGATCTTGTCTATTTTTCAAAGCATGACTCCTAGATATGTAGTCATTTTCATTTTTTATTAATTAATTTATTTTTAAAGAATGCAAATTTCATATGTACAACTTTGGGAATATAGTTATCCTTCCCTCCATACACACCCTCCCACCCATACTTCCACCCCTCCTCCTCCTTGCTCTTCCCTTCCCAGTCCCATTCATTTTCAATTAATTTTGTTCACAGAAGATCAACCTATACTAAGTAAAGATTTCAACAATTTGCACACACACGCACGCAAACTGTTTGAGAACTAGTTTTACAGTTAACTCTCATAACACAACTCATTGAGGACAGAAGTCCTGCATGGGGAGTTAGTGCAGAGTGACTCCTGTTGTTCATTTAACAATTAACACTCTTACGTATGACATCAGTGACCGCCATAGGCTGATGACATGAGCTGCCTAGGCTATGGAAGCCTTTTGAAGTAGTCATTTTTCTAAGGCTGAAATCTCAAGGCACATAATTTGCTCTCTTGCTTACAAATTTTGATCATAATTTTTTGTTTGTATCATGGCTATTAAAGTCTTTCCTCAGGGCAATTTTTAAAATATTTAACAACAGGTTAATTTTCAACACTTAAGAATAACTGTGCATCAATTACAGATCTAAACCAGTCATATTAAGTAGAACAGATGAAAATTAACTGAAATGTGATCCCTGTTGAACATGGTGGTGGGAATGGGAGAGGGAAGAGATGTATAATTTGGGACATGCTCAGGCTGACTTGCCCCAAGTGGTGGAGTTGGAACCATACCAGGGGATTCCAATTCAATCCCATCGAGGTGGCATGTACCAATGCCATCTCACTGTTCCAGGTGATCAGTTTCAGTTCACAGTTGGTCATGGTGAAGGGACTGGGAGTCAAAGGGAGCACATAGACAAGTCTAGTACCTGCTAACGCTAACTGATGGAGTAAATAAAGGGGAGAGTGATCCAACATGGGAAGTGAGATACTCAGCAGACTCATAGAATGGCAGATGTCCTAAATAGCACTCTGGCCTCAGAATCAACCCTAAAGGCATTGGCATTCGGAGCTGGCTGAAGAGCTCATGAGAGTATTTCAGGCATGGAAAGCCAAGACACACACACACACACAAAAAAAAAAAAAAAAAAAAAAAAAAAAAAAAAAAAATTTAACAACAGGTATCCAGCTACCAACAAATCTAAGTGACCACAATTGCACAGACATGGTTAAGCGAGCATCTTCACTTGCTAATTACAAAACCAAATAATATCACATAGACCATATGTTCCCTCAGACCAGTATTTCCATTAAGTGATTTCTGTATCATCCAAAACTTTAGCACAATATCATGAACATACTGGATCTGCTCATATTTAGCACTTATCAATGTTGGAAATATAAAAGAAGCAGTGCATGTACTGGTAAAAACAGGGTGAGCTCACATATTTCTGGAGTGATTATTGGATCCCCTAATAACAATGGTGACTATATTCTAATTGAGTGTCTTCCTTAGTGATTTCACATTTTTCTCTTTGATGTCCCTCTTAAATAACTTAGTTGAATGGGAGGAAAAAGAAATTAAGTGAATATTTTCCATAGAACTCTTAGATACTCCAATCAACAAATCCTTAAACATATAGTGATTATTTACTCCATTTTTCTTTCCTAGTTAAAAGAGAAAGCACTTGTAGAAAAATATTTTTAAAATATTTTTTGAATTTTTTTGAACAAGATAGAGGACTTTAATTCTGAGGCTGTAGATTTTTACCAGTTTAATGCAGATAAACATTTCTGTACTACATTTGTACTATGAGCTTTGCAAAATATGATCATTCACTTAAAGAGGCTCCATATAAATCACTGTTAGAATTACATATAAAATATGTGTTTATATATATTGTAATAGATGTGGAGGTGCTACTTAAAATGTGATTATTGCAGTCATTATAGATTTACAATGTTTTCATATAATGGGTATGCTTTACCATAAAAATGTCCTGTAAGATATTGAATCATATCTGTCCTCTGTCCTTTCCTCTCTCTTTGGGTTAATATTAATGGTGTTGTTCTTTATACTTTCAATGACATGAATACATTTAAGAGTAGAGTTTAGCATATTTCTATAATGATAGATGTTTATTTCTTCCATTCTTAGTGAAACTAAATTGAAACTCACAAAGATAGTTAGGAAAATAAATTATGTATTATTTGCTTTTTAAATGCATACAGCCAAGAAAATTAAACCTCATAGAAGCTTATGAGTGTAACACTTGCTAAAGTTTTTGGTTTAGGAAAATAATTGAATCCAGGCAGTTACTAAACAAATACGCACGTGGGGTGGGGATGTAGGACAGGGCTAGAAAGGCTATCTGAAGGGTGTAATTAGAGGGTTTTAATGTACATTGGGAAAGCACTCATTTGTACAATTTGAAAAGTGAACTGGTTTAATCTAATCTTTAATAAAAGAAGCCTTGGGCCGGCACCATGGCTCACTTGGTTAATCCTCCGCCTGAGGCACCGGCATCCCATGAGTGCTGATTCCAGTCCTGGTTGCTTCTCTTCCAGTCCAGCTCTCTGCTGTGGCCCGGGAGGGCAGTGGAGGATGGCCCAAGTGCTTGGGCCCCTGCACCTGCATGGGAGACCAGGAAGAAGCACCTGGCTCCTGGCTTCAGATCGGTGCAGTGCCAGCCGTAGCAGCCATTTGGGGAGTGAACCAATGGAAGGAAAACCTTTCTCTCTGTCTCTCTCTCTCTCTCTCTCACTGTCTATAACTCTACCTGTCCAACAAATTTAAAAAAAGAAAGAAAGAAAAGTAGCCTTGCACTAATTTTCTCAAGTGCATGATATTTTTATTAATCCTGAATAACATCACTAATTTGGATGGAATCCAAATGGCTGTCCTTTAACCCACCTTCTAATTTAGCAACAGCTATCACTTCAAAGGCATTATCCTTGTAGCAACACAGGGCTTACTTGGACTTTATATTACATACTTGTTTGAACTGTGGAAACTCAGCCATTCATCAGCAGAGAGTTCAAAGTGTTACTTTCTTTTCTACAATTAGGTCAGAACCACAGAACCTTCATTAGGTCTCATATCCTGCTCCATTAAATTAATCTCCTGCTGGGATTAAAATTTATGGGTATGCTATAAAGAAGACAAAATACTATTAGAGAAAATGACTAAGTGGAAATTGATTTTTTAATCAGAAGCCAGAATAAACAGACTTGCTTAATAAGTACAGCAAGGAAATGGCTATTCAGCATTTTTACAAAACCTCGGTAATATGCTTAACAGAAAATTTCAACCCTATGAAACATTACTTTTTCATTCCACATCCTGTAATGCCAAAAGAAGAATAAAAAATTCATGAGAACAAATTATTTACAAGTGATTTCTTGAAATCTTTGCTATACTTTTGGTGAAAGTCTGCTCTCCTACAAATCTTCATTTATCAGTTTCCATTGGAGGGGACTAACATGTTCCTTAAACAAAGTGCTTAATACTGAAGATGAAGTGTAACATCGCATGGACCTAGAGTTTCAAGAAAACTCTGCTTATTTAGAATGAGACAGTTTTTCTGGTTCCTTGGTAAAGAATTGAAATAAGTTAAAATACATTCATGAAACTATATATTTTGTATATAAACAGTTTGAATTAACTCTGTTTTATTTGTTGGTTTTTGTTTTCCTACTGAATTGATTGTTAATGTTTACTGACGACAAATGAAAGTGAAGACAATTCTCTGGATCATAGAAAGAAAACAAAATACACATCATATATATACTTCAAGTACAACATGAGGTTGATTCTGTATTTCTATGTGGACTCAACAAATCTTGCCTTTTAAATTAATGTCTTATCCCTGGCTGGAGCAAATAGAGTCCTAATTCAATGATTTTCTCTGTGTTCTCTCTTTCTATTTTTCATAATTTAAAATAATTTCTAAAGGTTTAATTGTATTATAGTTTTATTCTATTATATTATTAGGTATCTTTTACATATAAATACATATGGGTATATATGTATAATGTCATGTGGGTATGTAAATTATAAATTTGATCACTGTCCAATGACAGTGATCTATAACTGACGTAATAACTCAGTTAAAAACAACTTGTCCAGATTTTGCTACCAAAAGGGCACATGACTATACATGACTCATACTGCATTGCATATTCCATTTTGTTCCCTTTTTCAACCCCCGCCCCTCTGCTCCATAACTAATCTGAGATCAACTGTTGATCGGGGTCAGCTCACTAACATAGAAACATGTTGACTCACAAGTTTAAATAAAAATAAAGTAGCCTCTGATTGGCTCCTTTATGGAAAACAAGCATGTTTTGTGGGGGACAAATATAAAAGAAGAAAGCAGTACTAGGATGAACAAGTTCTATTCCTTGACAGCTGTTAACTTTTATACTAAAAGAATTTTAGTTATAGACTTTACAAAGATGAAATTAAGTAGCTGAAATTACAGATAACTTGGTTTTCTATATACCTGAATTCTAAAGTTATATGACAGTCAATAACCATTCAGTGGACATTCTTTAAGCAATCTGGGGGCAAGACTTTCTGTTAAGTGCTGTGGTACCACAATGAATAAACCACACGTCTGATCTGGGAGTTGCTCAAACTCTTGAAGGAGTCAGTCATGGAAACAGGTACTTGAAATCACAACCATGATAAAGTAGACAAATTATATATAAATGGATGTGAATTTTGTGAATTGCAGGGCACCTTGGAGGATAAGGAGGGAAGATTGAGAAGAGTGAATGACACTTGGGGTGTTGGTAGCTTGAAACATAGAGAAATTTTCCAGGAAAAACATTGTGCTAGTTTTATACTTAGGTGCTTTCAAATCCAGTCTTGTACCTTTTCCCTCTCTCTCTTCCCAGGCTCTCCCCTTTCTTTGATAAGAAAGAGGTTGAGAGAAGTCTCCTCCCAGACTTCTCTGAGCCAGCTTCCAGTGGGATTTGATCAAGCCCTGTCAGCTGGAGACGTGTAGAACAGAAGGAGGGAAAAAATCGGGATATTTTTCCCCTTTCTCATCTGCCTCAGGATATATTTCTGGAATTAGATGTGTTTCTGCTTTGTTTCTTGTTCCCTGCCATATAGGCTTGTTCTGGTTTCACCTCTTACTGGCCCTTGGGCTACCGGGAAAGTAACTTCCTTCTGCTGTTCTACTGTCTTCCACTCAGATTCTCTGCCTCTCTCATGAGTATATAATCAGTCACCACCCATAAACAACTTCTACTTCAAATGTTGAGTGGTTTCTATTTTCCTGGTTGGACATGAAAGGCTCGTAGACATTAATTACCTGAGTTTGAATTCCAGGGACTAGTTAGAGCAGTGGGTCAGGAACTAATCAACATATAGGAGAGAGTTAATGAGTTTTTATAGAGAATGTAAGAGAAAGGATTTTACATTAAAGAAAAATGAAATTAAGTAGTCCTGGGCAACAGGGCAACAGGATACAAAACCAGTGCTTTTGATTGAGCACAAAGAGAAATCGAGAATTCTGAGTTTCAGAATAGAAAAATGTCCATGAGGAAACCGAGTTCTCACTTAGACCCAGCATTTGTCAAATGAGGTTCTGAAGATAGAGGAATCAGGTCACATACCTGGAAACACACCAGATTGGAAACTCAAGTCTACCATTTTCCTCCCAAATGTCCTTTCCCATAATCATTCTTTTAAATAGCATGACATGAGGTATCATTTTCCTGGGTTTGGATAATTTTTTTCTGATCTTATGTGATGTTTTTATTTTAGTTTCCTTTCATGTCAGCCAGTATATGTTACTGTTCACCTCATAAGATAATATAAGAATGAAATCAGACACATGAAAAGTACTTAGAATAGTGTAAAGTACGTGGAAGAGTTAAAATTATGGAGATTGGTGCAGACATGAAAGATAACAAAGCTACAAGACATTTTCATAATCTTATCAAAGATAAGCTCTTCATTGTGCAGCTTTTAGATACTATTATTCCACGCCTGCTGAAGACTTCCTTTTGCATTTTCCTAATAATGTACTATTTGTTTAATAAAATCACCTTCGATCTTACATTTGAGTTTTAGTGTAGAAGTTAGTTCAGAGGGTGGAGCAAGATGGTAGTTGCATGAGATGCTCCAGGCCACTGAGATACCAATATAAAGTGCAAAGTCACCCACCAGGTCACATTCACAAGAGCTACAGAAACCAGGTGAGAGGCCTCAGTGCCTGGCTGTAGTATAATACCCAGAATCTCACTGAAGGAAGCAGGAGGAAAGAGTCACTTGTGTCACTCAGATCCCAGCTCCAAGGAATGTGGAATGAAGAGGGATGTCATGTGCTCAACGCCCTGAGATCTAACATCTGATACAGCCCAGATAATACCAGGCCAGTGCTCATTGAACAAGCCACTTGACTTCCGTGGCGGAAGCTTGTGCTCCAGTGGGATGGATTCGTTCTGGCGTGTGGGGATATGTGCATTACAACATCATGCAGTACCCCATAAATAAATACAATTTTGAAGCAACAGAGGTTAGTTCAGTAATTATTTTCTATAATTTGAGGGTACAAAAATTATGATTTTTGTACCATTGGTTTCTTCTCAGCTTCATAGAAGAGTATTTAAGAATTTTTATGATTTAAATGAGATTTCTTAGTTGATTTCCTACTTGCATGATATTTCAAGCCAAGCATTTGAAAAAATTTCATGATTTCTTCTTTTCTTGTCATTTCTCTTTCTCATTCATATTTTTAGTAATCCAAGGTACTTAAATATTAAATGTAAAGATGCAATTGGAAAATCATGAAACAAATACAGTCATTCTCATTTAGTGATACTAACTAACTACCCAGTGCTTAGGCCATTAGTACTTAGACATTTGCATTTATGTTCAAACAAAAACAAAACAAACACTTATAATATGATATGTAGACTCAACTAAAATCCAGTACTATAAATTCCAACTTACCCTCAGTATCTGCTAGTCCTACTCCTACTCCTGGCTGTTTTACAGGCTCTTGTCCATTCTGTCCCATCTTCCCTCTATTTAAAAATTAAATAAAATCATATATGTCATATGTAATATCTAGTCATATGTAATCCCCCAAATACAAATGAGGATGCTAAGTTTGCAAAACTAAAATATTATATATCCCAACCTGTAACAAACTGTTTGAAAGGTAAGTGTATACACAGTCACTTGTTCTTTTTTTTAACTTTTATTTAATAAATATAAATTTTCAAAGTACAGCTTATGGATTACAATGGCTTCCCCCTCCATAACTTCCCTCCCACCCGCAACCCTCCCCCTTCTCGCTCCTTCTCCCCTTCCATTCACATCAAGATTCATTTTCAATTCTCTTTATATACAGAAGATCAGTTTAGCATATATTAAGTAAAGATTTCAACAGTTTGCACCCACATAGAAACACAAAGTGAAAAATACTGTTTGAGTACTAGTTATAGCATTAAGTCACAATGTACAGCACACTAAGGACAGAGATCCTACATGAGGAGTAAGTGCACAGTGACTCCTGTTGTTGACTTAACAAATTGACACTCTTGTTTATGGCATGTTCTAAGTGGTGTCAATTTTAAATTGGAAACTAGATTATTATTCCTATTTATTCCAAACAAAATACCTCAACATTCAGTCAGTCTCAGCTGTGGAGTCATTTATTAAAATATCAGAACATTATCACATTCTCAAATTTTAGTCTTTGATACTTTTTTTTCTTTTTTTAATTTTGGAAGCAAGAAGGACTCTTTGATAAGAAAGAGGTTGAATTAAATAATACATAAATAATCTAATAACAGATATTTTTCCTACAATTCATGATTTTTTTGTTCAGATTCATCCTGTTTTCAGCTATGTTGAGCAAGCTGGCCTTTGAAATCAGACTTCTTTTGAAGTTTGTCTCTGCTTCAGGAGTTGCTATGTCTTATTATGTGGTCAAGACTGTCTGCTTTTGTAACATAAGGTTAGTGACAGTTATCTTTTTGTTTATGAGGTAATCGAATGGAAAATGTCTATAAAAGATTTAACACAGTGCTTGAAAAATTAGAAGCCTTGAACGATGTATTGTAGGCAAAGCTACATTGTTCATTCAAGGCTTCAATCTGTTGCATGCTTTCAGCTTCAACCTCAAACTTTTTGGCAAGCCACCAAGATGAAGAATCCCTGAACCTTTGAGCACTGAGAGTTTGAAATGTGGATAATGGTAGGAGTCGAAAGACTGTAAGCCACTTATTGTTTCTTCAGCAATAAAGAAGCTACATTGCATCTAAAAGATTTCAGAATTATCTTCAATGTACTTGGATAACACATTCTAAAAAAATGGAATAAATCCCTTACATATTAAAAAGGTTATTTAACACGAGAACATCTTGATATCGTGGTTCCTAAACAGTACCTCTAACATAGCAGGATTTACTAAAAATTAATTCTTACTTTCACAAAAAGTATTTGGCTTGCTGGACTGCTGAAAATGTAGCCATACTTATTTCTTAAGAACCAATTATGTCTTATTTGAAAACTCCACCAAAGATCCTCTTAATCTTCTACTCCATAGAAGATGCTGACGTGTTTTCTTCCATAATAAAAGAGAAATGGATTTGGACCCAGAAATTATTTTCTCTTGAAAGCCATTAAATTATTCTATGGCAATTCTAGGTCATAGGTTTCTGAACATGTATTTATTAAGTGATTATGTAAGGCACCAAGTGCAAACAGATTATGTAATTTCTAACATGTTTGAGATGTGTGAGTACAGACACACACACACACACACGTGCTCTGTGTCTATATGGATTCTTGTTTAAGCAGTGCAGAAAACTTCATTTTGTTCAGTTGCTTAATTTAGATTCAACACAAGTAGTTAAGTTAAAAAAAAGAACTCTTCTCATTCTGTTACTATGAGATCAAAAGAAAGCTTAATGATTTAGCAGTAATTTCCCTGTAAGTAGTAAAGTCTGCTCTACTGATAGAGTGAGTTAATATATATATTGCTCCTGAGGGAAACTACTGAAAGTGAGGATCTTTTAAGTATCATGAATCTAGCTAATCAGAGTACCAAAAAAAGTTACCACTGCATACTATGCCAAACTTATGAACTTGGTCATTAATATTAATGGGTGAATGGATAAAGAAAATACGATTTATACATACAATGGACTACTATTCAGACATGGAAAACATGAGATTCTGTCATTTGCAACAACATGGATGGACCTGGAGGACTTTATGTTATGTGAAGTAAGGCAGGTACAGGAAGAAAACACCACATAATATAACATATATGTGAAACCATTTATCTAATAAAAGTTAAGCATACAACAATGGTCACCAGAGTGGGGAGATTATGAGGGAAGGTGGATAGTGACAAGTTGGTCAATGGGTACAGTATTACAGTTCAAATGGAAGAAAAAGTTCTAGTGTTCTATGTTACATCGAAGTGATTATAATTCACGATAATGCATTATACATCTCAGAATAGGTAGAAGACAAGATTTTCAATGCACTCATTATAAAGAAATGATGAAAGTTTAAGACATTGGATATGCTAATTACCCTGAGTTGCTCCTACCTTGTTTGTACACAAATCAAAATATAAGGGAGGCAGGTGATATGGCCTAGTGGGTAAATCTGCTGTCTGCAGTTCCTGCACCCATATGGGTGCCAATTCCAGTCCCAGATGCTCCACTTCTGATCCAGCTCTCTCTGCTATGTCCTGAGAAAGCATTGGAAAATGGTGCAAGTCTTTGGGCCCCTGAAGCTGCATGGGAGACCCAGAAGAACTCCTGGCTCCTGGCTTCAGATTGGCCTAGCTCCAGCCATTGTGACCTTTTCGGGAGTGAACAAGAAAATGGAAGATTCTCACTCTTTCTCTTTCACTCTCTGCCCCTCTGCCTTTCAAATACATAAAAATCTTTAAAAAATAAAAAAAATCAATGTACCTCACAAATTTATACAAATATCATGTGTCAATAAAAAAGCATAATTTCAGTAATTATAAAGAAATAATTTTTGATAATTTTTAGATTTGTTCTTTAGTCATAGATTTCACATTTTGGTGGTGATATCTAGCTACAGCCTTTGCTTCTAATGAAAATAGATTGTTAACCTTAGATACTTAACGAAAATATGTGGTAAGTGCATTTTGAAGATTATACAAGGATATTAGTGGCTTGTGAATCCAAGTGAAGTTCAAGGGAAACGTAACTGTAGATCACATGAGGAGTGTGATTCTTCTAAATTCCCAATAAGTATTCTTCAGCTCAAAAATTCTTACTATATATTTTATAATTCACATGTTTAATCAGTCATTAAATATCTATATCTATATCTTTATCTATATCTATACACTGGCCCAAGCAACAGCTACCAAATACTATTTTTACATATGCTTATACTATTTCTTAGAGATGTTTATAATTTTTTAAGATTTGTTTATGTATTTGAAATTCAGAATTACAGAGAAAGAGGGACAAAAACAGAGAAGAGAGATCTTCCATCTGATGGTTTCCTCCCCAGATGGCTGCAATGGCCAGGGCTGAGCCATGCCAAGCCAGAAGCCAGAAGCTTCATCCAGCTCTCCCATGTGGATGACAGGGCCCCAAGCATTTGGGCCATCTTCTTCTGCTTTACATAAGCCATTAGTAGGGAGCTTTGGATTAAAGTAAAGCAGCTGGGACATGAACCAGTTCCCATATGTGATGCAGGCATAGCAGGTGGTGGCTTTACCCACTATGCCACATCACTGGCCACTATATATTTCTTATATATGTTTATAAAAAAACATACACACACACACACACACACACACACACATATATATATATGTTTTCTTATGTAAGTAAGTGAATTTTCTATGTGCTCCTATGGCAAAACGGTTGTCTCCAGACATTCGTGGGAAGCTTTGGCTTATAAGAGAAACAGGGAAATGTGGGAGAAAAGTGGCATATGGTTTGTGTGTAAAATTGTACACCATTTACTTCTACCTCAGACATTCAGATATTGAGGAAATAACACAGTTTATTCTCTGGATGCTATAACTTTATCATCAGAGTTAAATGACATATTTTGAAAGTTACAGATACATGGAAAGGATTCAAAATATGCATGGTACAAAATTTTTACAGATTCATGACATTCACAGCTTAGAGAGAAATGTGATGAAATTGCAGATTTGTTGTTAGCTGAACTGGATCATCAGAGACAAAAACTAATGAGATCAGATTCTTTTTAGAAGTAGTTTCCAACAAAATAGAACTAATTATGTGCAAATAACTATTGAATCCATAAAATTTCAAAAACAAAAATAAACCCTTTAGGTGGACAGATGACACATTTGCTTAATTTATGTTGGAAAAATATAGCTTAAGAACCACAAAATAAACATGTTATTCCCTGTAAAATCCATTTTTCCACTTCCTTTTGTAACCTGATTCAGTATCTATATTTTATATTGGAACTATACCAGGGATCAAATGGAAAGATTTATAAAAACTTGATATTAAGAGAAATAGAAATCCTCTTCCTCAGGAAAGCTTCACTCAACACTGGAGGAAATGAAAACTACCTTTAACAAGAGCCCGAGTCGGGGTCTGAAAATATTTTTGGTGGTCTCTATTATAACGCCTCAATTCTGCCCTTATCATTCAAAAGCAGCATCAGGCAACATATAAACTAATGGATGTGACTATGTTCCAAAACGATTTAGTTCATGTTTGCTAAAGCTTAAATTTCATTTCATTTTTCTATGTTACAAAATATTATTTTTTTTAAAAAAGTGCCCAAAACATTTAAAAATGCAAAAAGTAATTTTTATTTTACAAGTCTTACAAAACCAGGCAGTCTGCTGGATTGATCTTGTCCTGTATCCTAGCCCAGTGGCATCTTTCAAAACCCAGGCTAGTTAATGGGGAGGAGAAGGAAAGTTCCAGAAGTTTGGATTTTGATATTAGATTTTGATACAGACATAACATATTCATTCATTTTGAATGCTACTAAATTTACCACCAATATGACTAAACTTATTCTAACTCATTCTAAAAACAACCTGCTTTAGTTTTACATTTGATTAGCAAAATGAGTTTCCTGAGATCTAACATTATGAACAAACTCCTCCATATTTGTTCTAGGAAATATAGAAATCCTTCAAAACCTTCCATTTTAATCACCAAGGATTTACAGTTGAAAAGCTTAACTGATTAGCTCCATGTGTGTGTTTCCAACATGATATACGTGTCCTTTGGCTTTGTTAAATCTCTCCTGATTCAAAGTAAATTAATCTATGTTATCTCAAATACCAACAATGGTTGTGTTTGGTCATTAAATGATTGCAACACCAGTGCACTGCTGCTGAACTTTATTCTGCATAGCCAAGTCAGTATTTCAGCAATTTTTATAGTAGATGCATCCATTGCATAGAGTAAGTAGTCCTTATAGTGACTAGCAATCATTCTCAGAAATAAGTGAATTAATCCAGTCTTTACCTATTTTTATGTAGGCACAAACAGTTCAAGTGTTTTAGGGTCAATGACTCAGAATCCAATAATGAGCTAGCTTTTTCCTGCTAAATGTTAAGAATATGTTACTCACGATGCTGTTAACACTGTAGAAAAAAAAATACACTTACATCCTTGGAATAGGAAATAGATTAGTCTCTCCTGTAGTGCTGCTGCTTCCCTCGCTGTCCATGCTATACCCACTGCCAAAGCTGCTGCCCGAGGAGCCAGTGGACACGGAGCCTTCTGCAGGACGGTGATTGGTAGGCTTTGCTGCATGGTGTGGGAAGAATCAACACCACAGTCAATAAATGAAGCTTACATGATCTCCAAATGCATAATTAAAGGGGTTCCTAACCTACATGGGTACAGAAACAGCTATAGTAACAATTATACATTTCTCAGCTTGATTTTCATTTTCATTTCCTTAACTAATGATGCAGAGGCAACACTGAATACTGTACAGTTTTTGTTGGACATAAAGGAAAACCAATCACTTCTAAGGAAAAAGCATTTCGTATTTCAATCGAGTTAAATAGTATGTAACTAACCTATTATTTTTTGTGATTTCTTTGTGTAGTTTTGTAATTGGGATATAGAAAAGAAATGAGAATTTTAGTTATTTCCTAAAGAAAAGAGTTTAGACTTTTACTGGTAGAAATAGCAAGATAAGGGATATCATTTAATTCTTCTCTGCATAATAACCAATAATCTGTTTTTCTCCTTAGAAGGAAAGATGTAACAAAGGATACGTAATTTCCACAAGTGATTGGAAATCCTGTGCTTGTTTGCAGATAGCTCAATCAACTATCTCTAGCAGGATGATCAGATTTAAAGATACATGTTTCCTTCAGGCATTTCCTGGTTTATGATTGGGATTTATTTCAAAATTTTCATAAATTTTATTTTTGAATATAAGAATTCAAACAGAATACACTGTAAATTTGTATCTGTGCTATAAATTATGCAGTAGGTATATGATATTAATACTATTAACAGAGCTCTAGATTTAGAGATTTGGGAGGAAGTTTTGATGCAAAATGAAGGAGGAAAAAGCAAGTGTTTCCTTTTATTTTGTGGGGTGGGGATGTTTCTCTGGCAAGTTTTTGAAAGTGTTGATATTTATCTTTTGCCAGAGTTTGGACTTTAGTCATGCTCTCAACCCATTCTGTAGTAACTGCACAGAGCACTGTACTAATCCTATTTGAAAACAGTGAGTCAGCAATGCCTATCTCCTAAGATTACAATTACAGGAGCCCAGTGACTCACTCATCTTGCTCTCCCGATTTGATTTGCTGTACTGTCACTTCTTCAAGACTTTCCCAGCGTTTTTTCCCTGCTATCTGAGATTATACAGTTCTTGACAATGAATTTACCTTGAATTCTTTTCTAAAGGTAGACATGTTCTAGTCTCTCTGTTCCATAAATACATTCCTGTTCTATCAGGAATTTCTTAGATTCATAGTACTGGATGAACAGTTGGTTTTATATTTTTAAAAAAGAAAATGCATAAAATCTCAATTATTCTTAATCTGATGGAATTTTTATTAAGAAAATACAATGAAATGAAAAATATAGACACTGTGTGGGAAACCATTTGAGGACAAAAATTCACTATTGGGGTAGCTATAGTAACATTTTTCATAGGCTTAGCTTTCCTCTCATTTCTTCCATTTCAGCAATAACAGATTGTCTAAAGCCACTAGGAATTTCCTTATCTATTCCAATTGCATCAGCATATCCCCAAGAATATGGAAATTAAGAAAAAGTTTAATAATCAGTCAATTGTATATCAGGTATTTAAAAATTGAGAAATTTACTTAGAAAAAGGTCTGAATGCTGTTAAATAACAAGTCACCTATGAAATGAATTACTAGTAAGAAGAAAGAATAGATTTGCAGAAAGAATAATTATGATGTTTGTTTAATATTTTCTTCAATTTATGTAGAAGAAATCCTAATAGTGTAATGAGTGTTAAAGTATAATTTAAAAAGGTAAAATGACGTGGATGTAAATTCTGAACATATAAAAATTAAACTATACAATCAACCATGGAATAAGCCAAACTAGTTAATTGACTGTAAACAAAAGAAAACTGTTATGTTTTTGATTGGCATTATATAATCTAGACAACTATATTTGATTTTTAGTATGACACAGAATTAAAAATTAGAATGAAAATTAATGTCATCTGAAAAATCTCAATACAATTTTCAAAGACAAACATTGAAAGACAGTTTTTAGTCAACTTATCTTTACCAAAATAAAACAATTTTCATTCAAAAGCAACCTCACAGTGTATCATAAAGCCTGTTATAGATATGATATCTTATTATTTACATTTTAAAAAGTCCATTTTTTCTTTCATCAACTTTGGTTTCACATGGTGCAATTTCTAGTTCTATTCCTCTTCCAGCAAATTTGAAAAATGAGTTCACAAATGTTAAACATAAGCAGAAGAAAAGAACAAAGCTACAAATAAATTTAATGGGATATAGCTTTTTTCTTCTTGGTTATTGCCTTGAATAGAAATCTCATTTGAAAATGTTGTACAAGTATTGTCAATGTTTTGAATGCAAACAAATAGTATTTTATTAGAAATACAAAAAAGAAATACACTAAAGCCAGAGGACATATACATGTAGTGGAAGAAGTCTAAGTTTATCTAATATCTCTGCCAAGCAAGAGTACATCTAAGATGGAGGCTACAGAAATTTCAGGAAGTTAGAATTTGGGTTACTGACTCAAATGAATCTAGGTGTTTGTCATTATTCTAACAGAACATCTGTGCCTGATTGAATTATTCAATCTTGGCATGTAGAGTAGTACAGAGATAGACAGCCAGACATTTGGGTACTTTTTGAAAATGAATTCAATTATTAAACTAAAATGCAAAATGGACCTTCCTTTTCCACTGGTCCATAGCAACAGATAAAGTGTGATAAAACACAAAAATATTGAAACAACCCATGTGTATACTAATTTCTGCTTAAACAGAGCAAATAAGAAATATTCAATTTTATTAAATTGAGCTGAAGTTTCACTAATACAAGCTTTTTAATGAATAAAGTGTTTTAAGGACTTAATATTTGAGACCAGAACTTCTGTAATATCAATACATCTACTGATTTCAGTTCAGTTCTTTTGTGTATGTCTCAAAGTTCTTTATGCTCCTGCCCTTTTCAAAATTTGTCTCTTATAATTCTCCTTCAGGTGCTGACTTCTACCTCTCACTCTGGCTCCCATTGGCTTGGTTTTGTTCTTCTCAATTTTGTTTTGTCCTCCTGTTTCTCTTCACTTTTTTGAACCTAAATTGGCCTTATTTGTAGTGGTCCCATTCAAATATCCTTCATTTAGTTTGTTCATCCTGCTAACAGGAATGAATCTCTCTCCTCAATCTGGACTCTTCATAGCACATGATGTGTTGTTTTTCTTCTATGGCAATATTCACTTTCTCTCTCTCTTTTTTTTTTTTTTGGACAGGCAGAATGGACAGTGAGAGAGAGAGACAGAGAGAAAGGTCTTCCTTTTGCCGTTGGTTCACCCTCCAATGGCTGCCGCGGCCGGCACGCTGCAGCCAGCGCACCACACTGATCCGAAGGCAGGAGCCAGGTGCTTCTCCTGGTCTCCCATGGGGTGCAGGGCCCAAGCACTTGGGCCATCCTCCACTGCACTCCCGGGCCATGGCAGAGAGCTGGCCTGGAAGAGGGGCAACCGGGACAGAATCCGGCACCCCGAATGGGACTAGAACCCGTTGTGCCGGCGCTGAAAGGCGGAGGATTAGCCTATTGAGCCACGGCGCCGGCCACTTTCTCTTTTTGATTATAGCTGTTCTGAGCATGTTATTATTGGAAGCAAAGCCTATGTTTGCTCCTTGGTAATTATATCCAGGCATTATTTAATGAAAAAAGTATGAGGAATCTTCAAAATTTCATGGAAAATGCATGCTCTGAAAAACTCTGCACGATTTCATTCCTATTTTTTGCAACAAGACAAACATCTTTTCAGTCCATTTTCACACACTTTTTGAAATACCTTCATAAATAAATCATAATAGTAATGCATTAATGCTTATTTCCCTTTAACCAAGTAACCAAAACATCTGAATGATTCAGTAGGTAGCATTTCACTTTTTATCCAGTTGTGTGTTTTATTCAAAAAGTGCATTTGATGTAAAAGGGTTTTTTTTTTTTTCAAGTTCTTTTCAAAAGAAACATTGGTGAATCATTTTGTAGCTTTGAACATCAAAGATGACCACTTTCATCTTTCGTATTGTGTTGAAAAATGTGAGCATCCAATTACAGTTTTCTTTTACCAATTCCCCCAAATGCTGATTTCAAGAAAATATTTTATAATGCACTAAATATGGTAGAGAACAGGGTTATGGATCCCAAAAAAGTTTGTAACAGCTCATGAATATTATATATATTTGAGTGATGAGACAAAATAGGTATGGAAACATTGTGTGGGAGGTATCACTATAACAAATGACAGAATTCATGCTGATCACCCCATGTTGGTATACACACAGTTGAAGAGCTCTGGATTTTATTTAAGCGTAATAAATCTTTGTATTTCTATATTATTAACAGAAAAAATTTTAAAATGTTAACACTAAACATTATCTTCCCTAATTTGGTGATTTCAAAGTTAACAATATAAAGGTAATATGCTGGGGCTGGCGCTGTGGCACAGGGAGATAAAGCCCTAGCCTGAGGTGCCGGCATCCCATATGGGTGCCGGTTCTAGTCCCAGCTGCTCTTCTTCCCATCCAGCTCTCTGCTGTGGCCTGGGAATGCGGTGGAGGATGGCCCAAGTCCTTGGGCCCCTGTACCCATGTGGGGGACCCGGAGGGAGCTCCTGGCTACTGGCTTCAGATCGGCGCAGCTCCGGCCGTTGCGGCCATCTGGGGTGTAAACCAGCAAATGGAGGACCTCTCTCTCTCTGTCTCTGCCTCTCTCTGTAACTCTGTCTTTCAGATAAATAAAATAAATCTTTTTTTTAAAAAAGGCAATATGCCTCTTTTTATTCTTCCACCTCTTTTAGTCAGTTTCAGAAATCCTGAAGGTATTATGCACCTGTGTATCACACTTGAAACATGTTTATTTTAAACAGAAATTCACTGTTTTAAAAACAATAAAACATATTTTGGGAGATAAATCCCAATCCTAGTATGAAGGTATCAACAAGTGGGTGGGCCCATCTATGTGACTACATTCAGTCCTGCTAGGAGGATTCTTGTGTCCTACAAGACTAAATCGTAGAATGCTGCATCACTTTTGTGACTCAATTACTGAGGGGGCATTCCAGGTAAATACGTTTTATCTTCTGTTGGCACTTCAATCTGTTTCACATTACTGTTTGACCTCTTCATTTTCTTTGGCTGCTAAATGGTTAGACATCAATGTGCTTTATTACTCCACTGTTGCTAACCTTAATTAAATCTAGTAGTGCCTCTTTGCACATCTGTCTTCAATTACTTTGCTCTGTTAGCATTTTCCCTCGTTTTGCAATGCAAATCTGTTACTATACATACCACACGGTGGCAGCACTGTGCTCAGAGTTCATAGACGAAATTGTACACTTGATTTTATAATTTTGAAATCTTGGAAATCAAAAGCTGATAAGAATTCTAAAGTTAACCTACTCTGGAGTTATCATTTCCCCTGTAGAAAATTTCATCCTTGTATATATTAAGTGACTTTTCCAGGTCACATGTTAATGAGAAAAAGAGATGACTAAAAAGTGTTATTATATTTGTATCACATTCATTTGTTTCAAATTAAAAAGGTGGAGTCTTTGCCTACCTAAAAATTCAATGCTTGGGATATGATAGCCTTGTTGCCTCTAGTTTCTGTACTTGATTTCCTATCTTTGGCTCAGCACAAAGCTGTTTCCAAATAATTCTGCTATAATTTATTATATATAAGTATCTTTTAATTTCCTAAATTACATGGTTGATGTATTACATGGTTGATGTAGTGTTAAGTATTATCTTCACAGACATAATATATAGAAATCTAATATTAACTGTTTGAAATTACCAGAGGCCAATCAATAATTCTTTCATTTATTCTAATAATTTTGTGATAGACTGGAAATAACTATCTAGCTGTTTTGGAAATAATGTATTCTTGGGGAATGCATTGTTTTTTTCTGTTTCCTCTCTGCCTGCCTTCTAATCTCCCTGTCTCTGTCTTTCTTTATTGTATCTTCCTGTTATTATGATTGATATTCTCTTTGTTGTTATTTTATTTAAAGGACTTTGCAATCTTTTCTCATTCTTTGATTTGCTTTCAATGTGAACCCCAAAATACTAGGTTTTAAGCTGCATTATTTGGCATGTTCTCACTTGAGTTATGTCCAACCATGTATTAATATAAGAAAAGACATTGGATCTTATAAGTGCTTAAGAAGCTTGACTCCCCGCTCCCCAGATCTGTTTCAGTGAAGCCATTATCTGATTTGGGAAAATCGACAAGAAATGGAACACTAGAAAAATGGAATGAAGAGCTTCAATATGGCTATCTGTAGGAGTGTTCACACATCACAAGTTTTCACAGATAAAATTAAAAAGTAGACAACGTTGATATATCTAAATCAGTCATTTGTAAATCTTGGGGGGAGGCAATTGAAGGAAAGATGTCAATGAAATATATTTTCTAAATGACAAATTATTCAATAACTATCTGTATATATATTAGTCATTGCAGTTATATTCTATGCAGGCAGTCAAGTACTGCAACCCATGAAAAATGAAATTTTGTGGTCTTTTTCCCTCATAAATACAGAGTATGTCCCTAGCAGATTTCAGATGCAGTCCTAATGCCTCCCCTTGTTACACCTCGGGAAACTTGTCTAACTCTCACCGTGTTCCCACTTTCCCCCTCTATACACATGGCCCCTATGACTGAAGTGTTCAAGATAATTGAACAAATAATTCAACCTGTTTGTAATATAGAACTCCCAGGAATCTGATGATGATTTCCACACTCAAATTATAGATAACAGGATCAACGATCCCTTCAGGGAACAGAAGTAATGATATAAAACTTCAGTGTAACTGGTCAGGATAGTTAGTTTAACCATGTGGTAGAGAGGACTTTTATATAAAAATACATCATGGGATCCTGTGTTGTGGTGTAGTCTGTATGGCTGCTGCCTGCTACTCAGGCATCCCATGTGGGTACCAGTTCCATGTGGGTACTACACCACTTCCTATCCAGCTCTGTGAAAATGGCCTGGGAAAGGCTGTGGAAGGTGACCCAAGTGTTGGGGCCGCTGCCACCTACACAAGAGACCCAGGGGAAGCTCCTGGCTACTGGCTCCAGCCTGGCCTAGTAACCATCTGGGGAATGAACCAGCAGATGGAAGATCTCTGTCTCTGTCTATTCCTCTCTCTGTAACTCTGGCTTTAAATAAATAGATAAATAGATAAATAAATAAATATTTTAAAAATACATTTATAGCATTTATGCTACAAAGTTTCATTTTAAGCATATCTTCCTTTTGGAGGTATTTGAAGCCTGATTTTGGAAGAAGCCACTTACAGTAAATTTACATTAAGTGGGGACCAAAATTTTACAATGAAGATAGAAGGAATAAAGTTAGATTACAATGTTAGTGTGAATAAAAATTAAGAAAGCAAATTCATTTTATCTTTAACAAATTTAGGCTATAATTTCAGCTATGTTCAAAAAATAGAATAAGCAAGAATACATCAAATGCCAAGCTTAAATAAAAACCTTTATCTATAAAAGATTAATATCAAGGAGGAGCTGACAGAACATTCAAGAGCTACATCAATTTTTCATGGACAGTTTTTAATTTTCCAATATTCATTTCATTCTCCCTAGAGGTAGAAGTACTCTCTCTCTCTTAGAGTTTGCTTGCACTGTATTGGCATTAGGTGATCAGTCAGGTATTGCCAAGAGCTGGCAGTAAGAACAAAAGGGTCAGGCAGGAGCTATACACTACTGGGTTGTTCAAGTGGAAAGTAATTTTAGAATGAGACAGTTTGAAAAATGTTCTTTCATAATTCTGAAACTGTGATAACTTAGGTCATGAACACTTAGAAAAAAAGAGTGTTGTCCTTAAATGAAACCAAAATGTTTGATTTATGAAATTCCGCCCAAAGGAAATAAAGTTGAAACTGTTTCCTGTTTATATAAATAACAAATTAATAATAGCAAACTGCTTAATATGGCTGATGCTACAAAAACACGGAGTATTATTCTTCATAACATTCAAATTTGGTCAATGACGAGAGTAAAGAGGAAGCCCAGACAAATATTTGACAAACACAAATGCAGTCCATGAGGTCTGGTTTCTCTGGTTAATTTCATGAATCTTTCTACCCTCTCAGATCATTTTCAAATACTTTGTCTCCTCCATCCCAGAGGACTGTAAAGATAATGACAGAATATTGGCACCAGAACAAATCCAATTATAATTAATTCTCTTTTCCTGGTACTTCTACACATGATAATATTTGTTGTATAAAAACTTATGTCAATGACTGATTGCAATTATCTTTCTACCTCAGCTGAAGGTAGACAAAACCCATCGTTTCTTCATTCTTCACAATTGTTTCCAGATACCTTTAAATTGGCTGTTTGATAAGTATTACCATGATGAGAAATTCGCAGAGACAGTAATTTTTGTCTGTTTTGTTTGCAACAGTATAAGCAAAACCTTGAAGAGGTTGTGGAATGTATCATGAATTCAAAAAATGAAACAAATCTGTGTGAATGTGAATAAATGATGAACTAAAATAGGTTATTCAGGTACTTTCTATAAATGATAAATATATATTTGCAGAAATCTCCTTTTTAGATTTAAATATTTAAATGCTGAATTATAACTTAAAATCAAGGATCACATTAGGTAAGAGGTAAGAAACTTTAAATTTTTCCTCACATTTGATTCGATGTGATAAATCTTCAATTTTCTACTGTTTACTCCAGCATAATTAATTTTCAATATATAGGGTCACTAGTATAGATAATACAATGGGAAGAAAAAAGGATTTAACAGTTAACAAAAAATTGTTTTCCAGAAATTTTTTTCTTCCAGTTAAAAACCAAAATTTATAATACCTTTATAACGTTCCTTGTCATCCCACCTTAAGGGAGCAGCTAGATTAAAGCTGATTGGCAACTCACCAGTAAAATCTTGAAAGGAAGAATTAATGACTATGGACCTATAATTTAATCTAAGTAACATCCAATAAAATATTTCATATATTTTATTGCTATATAAATTGAAAAATGTCATATGTCAATATTAATAATTACAGAATAACATAAAATGACAAAAGAAAAAAAGAGTTCAAAATGCAGTGGAAGATATTCATAGGGCATAGAAAATTCAGAAAGAAATATGATATCTTGTATGAAACAGACAGAAATATGAAAGGATATCTTGTATGAAACCCTTCATTATTCTGTCTTGGGTTATTGTACAGATTATAATTGTGCATAGCTCCAATTCAGGAGCTCTAAATATTTTTGTCTCAAGACCGCTTTACATTCTTAAAAAGTATTGAATAATCCAGAGAACTTTGTTTTATGTGGATTACATCTATTGATATTTACCACATTTAAAGTTAAAAAAAAAAACTTTAAAAATTGACAAGCATATATTACATTAGCCATCAAAGCAATGATGAATGACACCTTATGTAGTCTCTGAAAAATACTGTACTCTTGAGAAAGAATGAAGGTGAAAAAGACATATGACATCTTACTGTTCTTCAGAAATTTTTGAATTTGTAGACCCTTGAACAGGTTTCTGGGATCCCCAGGGATCAGTGGACACTTTGAGAATTACTGGTCAAACCTATAGTGATGGAAATGAAGTACTAACAGTAAAATTGAGAAGAAATCCATTAGTATGACTTCTTCAAGTCATCTTAAACCATTATTATATATGAAGATCATCTTATCATGTCTCTTATTTTTTCATTTTAGTTTTTGTAATGAAGACAGCAAGCTGTTAGCCTCACTTGCAAAAGTATTATTGATATTCTTCTTAAGTATTCCCAAGCTTCTTCAATATTTGTATCATACAGAACTTCACAGTCTAGAAGTATATAGTCTGAATTAAAAATTATATGTAGTATTGTTTGTCTATTTTATTTTTGCCACTTAAAAGGAAATCAGAAACAAAAATTAACTATTTCATGGTGCACAGATATTCAGAGTAAATAATGGTAATTAGTAGGCAAAGATAGATAAATTCTTCCAAAATGGAGTTTTTCTTCTCAAAATTTTTAAAGTTCTTGTACATCACTGGTTTGATGGAAGCAAACTGGTCATGAGCAGTGAGAATGCTTTAAAAGAAACTAAAATTAAATTATATATAATAGATCCATATAGAAACACATTCGAATCAAGTACTTGTAAAAATGTTCATTTCCTGTTTCTCTATATACCAGGTTTTTAATATAAAGTTAGTAAATTAATGTAATTGGTATATAGAACATGAAATAATGTGGATTTGAATTGGAATGTTTTAACAAGGAAAAGCAGATTTTGCTTCTTTATTCACTGTCTTTCTTAGATATTTAAATATAGGAATTCATGCTCCTGACTTAACAAGCACTTTTTCTTAAAAGTTTACTTGCCCTGTTAGTTTTGTTAATAATTTCATGTTTTGTTCAAATTATCATCAATTCAATGAATTTTGTCTTTAAGAACAAAAGATATAAATTTATGACTACATGTTATTTCTTTTCAAATATCAAACAACACCTCCATCAAAATTCTACATATCTTAGTGATTAATTATATATTTATATATACAGTACAGTAATCCAGTGAAAATGTAAATGAATGTTTTTCACAGTCTAGGTCGGTACACACCAATATTCCCTTCACCCTTCTCCCAAACCCATAAGACTTTTACCTGCAAACCGTCTGGCATAATGCAGAATGGGTGAATATCATGGTTTTAAATAATGTATGTAATACATGTTGATGAAAAGTGGAAAAATAATCGAGTAATTCATGGATTGCTAAATAACTGGTTTTAGGCAATATTTTCAAGAAGTCAACTAGTTTTTGTGGCATTCCTCCACCTCGTTCCATGATCACTCCTATCCAGAGCAGAAACCTCCTGGCCGCACGCTCCTATTAACCCTGGCTGTCCAGCATCTCCACCCCAACCCCATGTCTCTGGGCTTCCCAAGATCCATGCTCTTCAATCTCTTCCTCCATCAGTATTTACTTGCCTGTTTCATTTCCTCAGGTCCTGCTCCCTGTGGCAATTTCATCAACTACCTTTATGAAAATTTTCTCAAGCCCAGGATAAAATAATTTTATTATTGCATTTTATAAACTAAGTTTCATGGATACTACTTGTTGAAGTAAAGGCAACAGATAAATAGCATTTAAAGGACCTTGGTATGTTAAAAATTAGTGCTGTCACTTCTTAGTTTACATTATGGATGAAAGCCACATCATGGTTAGACCATTTGACAAAGGCTCAGCAACACTGACCCACTAAATGAACATCTCTGTCCCCAAAGTGGACAGACCAAAGTGTGTGGATGGTTCAGTGCAGATTCATAGCTACTACTGAAAAACAGGAAAGCACCCCTCCGTGCTATGCTAGGGGGCCTACCCTCAGCAATGTAGGCCCATTCATGAGAGGTGATGCGATTTGGCCCTTTTTTGTCTTTTCTGCAGGAATATTTCTGGTGATAAATTTAATAACTACAGACAATATTTTAAACCGTGTATGTAGTCATTCAAAGAAGACATAAAATCTCTCAAAAAGCAATATTTTAGATCATGTCGATCTTCATAGACCACAAAGAAAGCAGGCAGAAAAAAAGGGCATACAATTTGAAAGCCAGAATTATCCATATCAATTCTCTCAGATTTTGTTGGATGATTACTGTGTTCACACATTAGTTTCACTTTTCTTTATATTTTAAACTGCTCAGGATTTTATTTTTAAAATGTTTTGATTTTTGCTGTTGCATAAACATGGAAATGAGGCATGCCAACTTTTTTTATTAACCACAAGCATGCAGAGTGAAAGACTTTGCCTCCAAATGAGTTCATTCTGATTTCACTCAAGAATTTTCCTTTATTTCTCTCATGAGCCCTGTCCTTTCCAGAAAGAGACAAGGCTAAATTTCTCCTGACTGGAAGTGATCATCTACTTTGGGCCAGAAGAAAATAAGACACTGATTCACTATGACCTTTTGTAACCAGCAATTCCCACACCCCCACTCCCAACCCAGCCCCCTCTACCACTTGCCCAGGAAAGTTGCTCCCACAGAGTGATAGCTTGGTAAGTTTGCCAAGGCAATGAGTGGACATGAACGTCTTCTAGAACAGATTCCACAAATCAGCTTTATTGAAAGCAGAGTTTCCAGCAGTGGTCTGTGCAAGTAGCTTCAGGTTTTTCTCCTACAGGTCAGCCACTCCGAGGAACTCGCAGTCATCATTCCCTCGTGCAACTTATTGAACGATTCATCTTCTCACCCACCCTCTCCAATCTGTCCCAGTGGCCTCTTGTTTGTTTATTTATTTATTTTTATTGCCCAGGGTGGAAGAACAGTTCTACCTTCCCTGTTTCTAAATTTAAAACTCATACCTAATTTCATGGTATCAAACAGTATCTCAGGAATTTCCAAACTGGACATAAAATTTAAGATGTTAAATGTTCATTAAATTAATCTTCAACATTTTAAGAATGCTTCAATTTGTTTTGGTTTTAATATGGTTTAAAAATTATATGAAACAAACAGAAATACTATTTTCTGACTTCTCTTCAGTGGCTGGTGTCATCATCTGAAATAACAGAACCAATGTTCAACCAAACCAATTGACTTAAAAAAAAATTCCAGGGATTTCCAAACACAAAGAGGGCATTGTTTAGGTATCAGGATGGCTTGCACGATCTGTCTTGTCTTTCCCTTCAAATTCTCCAGCATGCAATCAGATCCCAGAGGGAGACAAAAGTTCTTGTGGCTTAGTCCATAACTCTTGTTTGACCCACATTTTATGCTCATTCAAGCAGAAATCTGCTGAGAAGCTTAGGAAAAAAATACTTTAAAAGCTCTTTAGGGACCATTCTGTCACCCTTGATAGAAAGGCCTACGGATATCCGCACAGCTTTCTCTCCAGCCCCGCCCAGCACCTCACTAAGCTTGTGCAGTGCACAAGGTTTTCTCAGTTGGTTTCTCGGCAGCTCAAATCACTAGCTTTTAGAAAGGAGGATCATGTAAGTAAAATCTGAATTATATAGCCACCTCAAATGATTTGTTGTAACGTTAGTGCTAAGTTGCATATAAGTAACTAAATTCGTTTTTATTGAAATCAGGAGAGTTTGATTCCAAAGGAGCCCGGGTTTTAAAAAAATGAAGGCCTCGGAGTACAAGACAAGGGTTCCTTTGAAGGTTCTGAAATTTTCTAGTTACAAGTTCTCATGTCTTCCCATCCTGGACTTTCTGATTGCTGTCTCCTTAACAGGGATGAGATTATTTGAATGACTACCCCATTTGGATTTGATAAAATGAGGAAATGGATGACAAAACACTTTGTACAGCATGAAGAACTATTCAGATGCAGAGTGGCAGAGTGTTATTTTCCGAATGCACATGAGATTATAGGAACTCCATTGTGAGGTGTGAAATGGGAAACTCCTACCCAGGGACTTATTACTTATTACTATAATACTTACTTCTGCAGTTAATGAACTAGGACTTGCGGTTCTTTGTATCTCTTACCAGTTTTTCTCACCATGCTTTAAGCAAATTTGTATTGCATTTCTTATAAATTTTAATCTTCTAGTATGTTTGTGAATGAATAGTTCATTCATAGCAAAATGAATAATTCAAATATTAGTATATTTATAGCAGCAGGGGAACATAATATATTTATATTTTAGAAAACAGAGTATTTAGGAACCATTAGAGCAAAATTCAACAAAAACTCATGCTCTGTTTTCTAGGTTTCCTTTTGATTGTGATTTCAGCCCAGAGTGACTTTTAATTCCATCAAAGCACTTCAAATGTATAAGAATATCTATTATAGCACTTGTCAAAGATAAGCCTTAAAAAATTCTAACTCAAATTTTAAGAAACATATCTAGGAAAAATCCTAAACAATATAATATAGTAATATTTAAATCGTGATAATCTAAAAATAAGGTGTGAAATGAGAGAAGTATTTGATTACATTGACATTTATAATTCATGGAATATTTCAAGGAAGAAAGTGAATAACACAAAGAAATCAACTGAATTCACTTGATGGAAAAAGAGGTGAGAGGTAAAATTTAAATAGCCTTCAAAAAGCACTATTAAGGCTAGCAAGAAAAGGGAAAATTGTGCTTTGGAGATAAGGTATAAACTGTGCTGAGTAATCACATTAAGAATTACACTACACTAATATCTAAGCCAATTGTTTCCTTAATCATATGACTAATTTGAGAAACATCTTAGTGGTTTGACCTCTGTACTGACATACACATCCATGTTTCCAAACACTTGACCAACTGGGTGAAAAGCACACTTGTATTACATGTGTTCAATTCTCTGAGAACAAGGAGAGATGCAACAGGAAAGTTCAGACTTGATTTTAATCTGGTGGTAAATACAGAACGATGAAAAAGCAAGTTTTTAGGGCTGGAGAGTACTTAAGGGGGTAAACACAGCTATCGTATCTTTTAAAAAATTTTTCATGTGTTTTTTAACTAAATTGGAATATAATTATATTACCATCCTAGTTGATTTGTTTCACAAACAGTGGTATTTTTTTTCCTTAGGAAAACTCCATAAATGGTAGGGAAAGATATGTTTGCTCTTCTTTCTGAATACAGCTATGGAATCAAGGTTTGCTGTATCTCCAAAGCAAAGGGGCATGGGATGTGCCTTCCACCCTCCAGGAATCTGAGAAGATTACAATATAGATCGGGAATGGGAGAAATGGTGGAAGTATTTCCAATGGTATCCCAATCCCATTATTTATTTACATTTTAATGTAAGCTCTGATGCATTTATTTGGTGATAATTTTCCATCTGACTTATAATGATCCCAGCATGGATTTTCTGTTCCTAAATGTTCTACGATTACAGCTCTCCCTAGTAAGGCACCAAATGAGAAAAACTGACACATTCGTTTTGAACTGCATCATATAACAATGGCTCAGAACCCAGTAGTTTATGAATGAAATAAAGATACTTTATTTATTACACAGGCACTTGGATATTCACATGCCCAACACATCCGATACACTTAACAACTATGGAAACATGAGTGGAAAATGTCTGCTTGTAGGATCAAAGAGAGCCTTCACCATGTAAAGGTGAATGAGTGCATTAACAATTTTTCCTTTACTTTCCACTAAGAATTTCCAAAATCCACTGAATTTTTAAAAAGTTACATGTGAAATAATATGCAACACAGACTGATCTACATTCCAACTGGCACACTAACTTGAATCGTAAGCAATTTAAACTTTTAACACAATGCAACATATTTATAGTCATGCTTGAACAAATTAGGTTAGTAGCATGCATTCCAGTCTGCAATATGAATACTGTTAATCTACTTCCCAACAAAAGTCAAAAGATGCCCAGTGCATAGAAAAATACAAATCACTGTAGTCAATAGATACGGATTTATCTTGGAACTTACACGGTGATGATGAAGTCCTAAAATGCCATGCCCACAAAAGCACATTAAAAAGTGGATAAACACATTTTATCAGACAATTTCTAAAAATTAAAAGATGAGAGCTTTAAATTTGGGGGATGTTCTTGCTGTGTGCTTTGAACAGGGCCTTTCTGCTCACCTCCTTCTGGCTTGACTGGTCCATCAGACATCACCTTCCTGAGGGCTAGCTGGCTTTGGTCTTGGTTGCCATTGGCTGGTGGAGGCAGATTATCAGACTGAGTTCTTTGAATGGGGAGGACTCCTGCTATGCTGTGCCTGTGCTGCTTCCTGGCATGATTAGACTGACCGCTTTTATGTGCTGCTGTGGCAGTGTGGGTGAAATGGAAACCCAGAGTATGTATCCTCAGATGGAACCAGCTTAAATGTTATTCATGCAAACAGAAGTGTTCTTTGGCTCTATTAAAATAAGTTGTGTTCTCAAATGCCAAAATGACATCACATGCATAGCACTAAAGGGGGTTAAAACTGGCTGTTTCTTTGGAAATGACAACTCGGGAGATGTGGAGAGCAACAATATATCTCCGTTTCCTGGTTACAATTTAACAGCACACCTATACTTTGGAAATAGCTGCACATATTAAGCTTGCACATAATCATATCAATTGACTAAATTTTCATAAATGAAATGGAAACACAGCAGTTAAGGGGGTGAACTGTTTTCCTTTGACTCACAGCTATCAGATATAGCACATCTTGATTTCCAATGGGTAGAGGAGAAATTACCCACAATCTTTTTGTGATATACAAGGTATGATCCAATTGAATGGACCCAGTTGTGCTCCTTAACGCAGTGACAGTGCCTCATCCCATATGCTTATACATATATTAGTATTATGGATCTCTTGAGAATATAAGACATACAATTTTCTTCACAGAATTTTCAGAAGACCAGGATGTTTTGCACATGGAAAGCTAAAACATCTCACATGCATAATTTACCAATAATTTTAACCAGGGCTTGAAAAGCCTGTCCTAGAACTTCACTGATGGTTACATTACTGTTCTGCCTAAAAATTTTTGAGTGTGTCTAAGTACAAGAATATCATTGCTACTGTGCTCTAAATACGTGTGTGTGTGTGTGTGTGTGTTTTCGGTGCAATGAGTGGAACATTGGCAGCCATTTGTGCTTATAATTTCTGTAATCCTAAAAGATATTGAAGCGCACACAAAGAGGACGCACAACACTGCTTTGCCTGCAAACATCACAGACACAGCTATCAAATAATATGAGCCAGGTTGGAAGGATGGTGGAAATAAAGGAGAAACAGCCAGTTTTATTGCAGTCTATGTAAATTTAAAAAAATTAAATGAGAAAGAGCATATTTATGTATTGATACTGTTCTTAGACAAAGGGACAGAGAACAGAGTGAGCAAGGGATACACAAAATAAAATAAATAAATAAAACAGAAAGCAAACAGGAAAGGACAGCAGGAAAGAAAGGCAACAGATGAACATTAAGCTGCCATGCTGAGGAATTTATTTGCGTCTTTTACTTGGTTGAATGCGGAGTTGTTGCACGGCGGCTTCGGCAGCGGCTATGGCAGCCCCTGCATCTTCCAGGTGGGTCTGAGTGACGCTGGTTTTGCTTTGACTGCGGGATGGTCCATGAGAGCGGAGATGGCCTTCAGATGAGGACTTTGAGCTACCAGGACTACTGTGGGATTTCTCAATAGTGGGAACCTGCATGTCTGGTTACAAAAGGGTAGAACATGAGTTACAGTTGCTCCCGCCTTCCTCAGGTGAAGCTTCATCTTCACATAATTTGAAACTATATAAAATAGACAGGGATACTCTGTCTTTATGGTACATTAATGCAACTACTCCGCATACAGGAATGTGATTAAATATTTGGGAATGATGGTTGGGGAAAACGCAAAGGGATGATAATCTTGACAAGCCATATATTTGCAAAGGAGGGGTATTTTCTAACTAGCCTTAATTAAATGAATATCTTACCTTCTAGTTTCATCAAGTACCTTTGCTAATTCTAGTGGAGGTCACAAAGACACCATGGGCTTAAATTGCTATAAAAGGTTTTTTTTGTTTGTTGTTTTTTTTTTTTTTTTTAACAGAAACATAGTAAATTCTGGGATGAAGAGCTGGGAGTCACTGTGGCACATTAAACATGGAGATTGTAGTATCACTGTTTTAAGCAACTTTAGAGAATGTGCAGGTCACCTGTTTGTTAAGGTAGTCACAGAGAGGGAGGTCTTAAACTGCAGATCTCACGGTGTGTTAAGCAGCGTAGAGTCAAGTGGCTAAATAGAATCTATAACTGATCTACAGTACTCATTCGTAAATAGGGGCTGGTCTGTGGCCCAGTGGTTAAGTTATCCATATCTTATACTGGAGTGGCAAGCTTTGATTCCTGGCCCCTGCTTCTGACTCCAGCTTCCTGCCAGTGAGGATCCCAAGAGGCAAAGGTGATTACTCAACGTGACTGGATTCCTGCCACCCATGTGGGAGACCTCGATTGAATTCCTGGCTCTCGGCTTTGGCTTTGCCCTGACCTCGTCATGGTGCGCACTGGTGAGTGAACCAGTCAATGGGAGCACCCACACACTGTCTCTCCCCTCTCCCCCTCTCTCTGTGCCTGCTTCTCTCTATTTGCCTCTCAAATAAATAAATTAAAAGCATTAAACAGTGTGATATATAAATAATCTATAGCACATTTGGTAGCCAGTGGTGTTCCATATCAATTCTATGGTGTACTGGACATGATCTCAACGGTATAATTAGTATTCAAACAGTACTTTATACTTTGTGTTTCTGTGTGGGTGCAAACTGTTGAAATCTTTACTTAGTATATACTAAATAGATCTTCTGAATATAAAGATAATTCAAAATGAATATTGATGTGAATGGGATGGGAGAGGGAGTGGGAGATGGGATGGTTGCAGGTGGGAGGGAGGTTATGGAGGGGAAAAGCCACTATAATCCAAAAGTTGTACTTTGGAAATTTATATTTATTAAATAAAAGTTAAAAAAATTTCCCATCTCCTAAAACACTAGTATTTCTCACATACAAGAAAACACTTTTCATTTTGATGCATTTTCTGAGAAGAGAAGGCAAGGAAGGACTACTCTAGTCCAATATGAAAGTTATTTTTAATACTCATGCATATTTCACCATTGGTAGATAAGATACCACATGGTTATCCCATGTAAGCAGTAATGGTTTATGATGTGGATTAATGTTGCTTGTAGGATAGCAGGTAATAAACTTCCCAAAGGAAAAGTTCATTCAAATGGGAATGAAGTTCACATTGCCAATCAAATGTCTGGAATTGCTATTTAAAAAATAATAATGCCTAAAAAGTTAACTTGACTCCAATATCTAGGAAAGATAACAAAAAAGTTAGTGTGAGCCCAACATTTAGAAAACAAGTAAATTTCAGCATATCAATTATTTTGATGACATGAGAAAATAGTCTTGATGTAAGTAAAAAGCAGGATGCAAAATTATACTTACTGGAGTAAGATTATAGTTATGAAAAACTGGAGAGTCAAATAATTAGAAGTACTATACCTAAATGGTAATGATGATTATGTCTAATCAATAATAAACTAGTGGGGAATGTGTATATTTTCTTTATGAAAAACACAAATGAATTTTCTAAAATCATGTAATCATGGATTTTAAGAGATAGAAAATACCAAAGGAGCTCATGTAGCCCAACCTCCTCCATTCTACAGGCTGGTCTTTCAATGTTTATATTAAATATACACACAGAAGATGATGCTGAATGAATAAATGGACAAAATATGTTTTAAGCTTGAAATTTTCCTACCCTTGGATGGGTCAGGGAAGATACCATGGCTTCTGCTCTTGATGACAGATGGCTTTGGGGACTGCTGGCTGCTCTGACTGGAGTGAGACTTGCCATGATCAATGCTTTCTGTTTGTTCTTTGAGAGAATACCACCTGGGAGTGTTATCAAGGTGAGATGCGCTAGATAAGTCAATCAGTACCTGAAAAAAAAAAAGCAACAGATCAATTAAATTCAGGGATCAAGCTGGAATTCATTCATTACATTTTCCCATGATCTAAAATCTATTCAAGGATATACACCAAAGAATACAGTACTACCTTTAAGGACCAATGTTGCTGTCTTCCTCATTTTTCTTCACCCATGATATTGGTGACAATGTCTTGCGCATATTAGATGTTTAGCAAATGTTTAATTGAAACATGAGATTTTTTAAAAATTATTTACTTATTTTGATAACATATTTTTAATTTACTGGATAGTCACAGGCTTTTTGGCTCCACTCAATAAAGAGTACAACAAAGGAAAGGTAAAAAGACAAATTTCCAGCAGGAAAATAGAGAAGAGCTATAAACAATAATCAAAGGAAACGATGTTTGTCTTCACTCACCAAAAGTGAATTTTAAAATAGAAACCAAATGACATTTTTGACTATTAACAAATAATTTGGAGATCTATAAAAAGGGAAAGTTGCATGTCAATCTTTACATGAGAGAAAACTTTTTATTTTGCTATATGAATTCATTCTAGTTCTGCATTAGCTAAAACTCTGAAAATACTTGATTTTAATCACAACAGGGACAAAAGGAAAGCAAATAGGTAATTTGCAGTCACTAATTTATTTCTTCTATTTTAAAACACACTGTATTTAACATCTGAAACTAGGAGATGACTAACAATTGATGATGAGAAAGCACTGTGTCATTCCTTCACTGTTAGCATATTTCTCTTTCTTAGTGTTACATAAGAACAGTGCATTTTTGCAGTTGCTGACATGTTAGATTTGATGAGATTTAAGAAATAAAACCAGCATAATGGATATACGTTCTAGGTTGATGTAAACATTAGACTAACCACTAAATCAGTTATACGAAATGACACAGTAGGTCAGACACAGCACTCCTTCCTAGAGTAGCCCTACCATCCACATTAGTCCAGGCGGTTGGGCCAGGATAGGCCCGAAGGTGAGGGTCAAATGGTCTAATTTTGGCAGGAAAGGAAGATAAATAATCTTAAGAACCGAAGAAGGCCTCATTATCACTTAGATGAAATGATGTATTATATCATCTCTAACAAAAGTGTCGCTCCCCCTCTTCGTGGAGGAACGACACAGGACCCTGCGTTGTTCTTTCGTCTGCTCGGCCCTCCCCGGGTTTGCTGCTGGTTCTTCCCGGGTTGGCTACCGTCCCTTCCACCTCCGTGGAAGGGCAGTTCCCCCTGCCACATTCCCCACTTCCGCGGGGGAGCGGCACACCGCCGGCCGGCTCTCTCGGGGGCTGCACAGGTGTTCCCCTTAGATGTTCCTCTTAGATGTTCCTGGTGCATGCCGTCTCTCTCCTCCTTTATAGTCCTCCTCCGCCAATCCCAACTCGGCTGCCCACACGCCGAGTACGCTGCTCTCCTCCAATCAGGAGCAAGTCCTACAGTTTATTGGCTGAACTGGAGGCAGCTGTGTAGAAGCTGCTTCTCCCTTCTCAGCGCCATATTGTGGGAGAGCAGATGCATAGAATAAGTCTTAATTCCAGTAACTTAGTCTAGTCCGGGTTGCTCCCCACAAAAAGAATATCCTATTTTGTAGGGTCTTGGATTTCCTAGTGAAAATTTATTTTTTATACCTGTTCATAACTTCTACTTTAGAAAAAAAGTACTTTATAAAATACATATTTTTGGAACATAATAGCTGAAAAAATCACAAACTGATTATTGGATTTCATGACTAAGTTATTTTGATTTCTTTCAAGTTTATATATAACAGCTTATTATTTCGTTTGTTTTGAGTTTTGCTTCTTAAAATATTTGGAACATTCTTCTCAGTATATTTAATTATAAATAATATAAATGTAAACAACTTAAAATGTCACACTAAGTCACTCGAACACACCATGAGGAATAGTAATTAAAGGTCCTGAAAATTCATTTTGAAAACCCAGCTAATTTTATGATATAACAAACTTGATCATGCAAATCTTATTTAGACTCTCAGTGTGATTTTATATATATATATATATATATGAATATATATATATCAATATATATATTCCTATTGAGCCAATTAATACTTATAATTTCAAGGTCACTATAAAATACCCAAGTGGTAGAGTGAAAACTATTTCTGAAGAAGCTGTTTATCTATTCAAAGAGTAAATCAAGAAATAAACTCTACCTCCCAAAGGATTTTACTCAGGAAAGGCTGTTTTACAAACTGAAGAAAATCTGCTTTGGTCTGTGCTTCAGGCAAATGATGGTTTGCAGTGGCAGCAGATGGGGAAAAAGAAATCAGAGGCTTACCTCCCCAAGGAAGTCATTGGAAGAAAATCTATCATAATCCCAAACTGTCACCTCCAGTGTTTTCTTCTTGAGCTACAGTTCAAATAAAAATGTCATTAACCTCATTTTTCCATCATGAATTTTGCTATACTCATAAAATTGACTGATTTATTTTTACTTCTGTCAATGCTTTCCAATAATGTAAAAATATGTGGATTTATACTAACTACAAATTTCAGTAATTATTTCACAGTCCAGTCTAGTGTGTGAGCATTAGGAGGCTCAAGACTTGGTGAACAAAATGATAATGCTACTTATTTCCTGTTGTCCTCTTCTTCTAGCCCTCATTTTTAAAAATAGAAGGATCTAGAAATATTCTTTAAAGACATTTATGCATTGCAAAAATGTCATTGCAATAGAGTATTTGGAGTCTGGCTTTTTGCTTCAGTCATTTAAAAAATAGTAGGATTATTTCTGTGAGTGGATTTAAATAAAGGACAGATTATAATTTATTTCCAGCTTCAATTTCATAAGCAAATTAATATTTTCAGAGGACAAATTAAAAACCTTACTTTGATCTGCATACCTTCTCTTTGCTGTTTGATTTGTATTCTCTAAGAATTCAACCTTATCAACTATCAACTCTTTTCTGGTATTCATGAAGGGTTATGAAATGCATATTTTCTAAAGCATAGTGATGTAATTTTACATTGAGTCACTTACTGGTGGTGATAATCTTTCATACAAGTCAACATGCCTTCCTCTGTAAGGTTGAGCCAAATATTGCCAGATGCTTAGGCTTTGATTTGAATTTTTTAAAAATACATATTTGTAAGGCAGTGTGATAGAGTTCTTCCATCCACAGGTTTACTCCCCAAATGCCTGTAATGATCAGGGCTGGGCCAGCATCAAGCAGGGAGCTAAGAACTCAATCCAAGCCTCCCCACTTGTGTGGCAGACTCCCAATTGCTTGAGACATCACTGCTGTATCCCTGGTCAGGTGTGCATTAGCAGGAAGCTGGAGTCAGGTACAGAGCCAGGTGTGGATATTAATCATTTATAAAGAACACAGGTCCCCCAACTGGTCTTTAACCATTGTATTGAACACCCTACCCTGGCTATATTTCTGACAAGTGTTTTATCCAGTTCATTTTGTTTGTTTGGCAAAATTGATTTGGATACCAATACTTCAATAATTTCATCACCATACTTCTATTAGTTGCAAGTATTGCCTAGAAAATAATCACCACATACCTGTTCCAGGGAAATGCTTTTATAAATTACTGTCTGATTCCACTCAGGGTTAAGACTTTTCTGAACATATTTAGTCCTTCTCTTGTACTCAGCACTGAATTGGAAGAAAACAGAGTTATCTTGATTATTCAACTTGACTGTTGACTTCATGGTCAAGCCAAAGGACTTACAGATTGTTAAAGAACATATCTGGGTTCACATCACTAAACAGTCATCTCATCATCCTTGTGTCTTATGGCTTCTTCTAAGTTGAATGCACAATGACAATTTAAAAATATGTTGACACCTTTAGTGAGATTTGCCCTAATGAGATTTTCCCCCAAAGAAATGCCGGTGTATTCTATCTTATAATTTGAGAAATCTTACTTTTTTCCTGAATGCAGGAGCTATTTACAGGAACCCTATGATAACATCAATAATGTGTTCTTGACCAATAAGAAGTTAATATTTGACTTTCCAACACTTACACATCTTTTTTATTATTATTTTTTTTTTGACAGGCAGAGTTAGACAGTGAGAGAGACAGACAGAGATAGGTCTTCCTTCCATTGGTTCACCCCCCCAAATGGCCGCTGTGGCCAGTGCACTGCGCCAATCCAAAGCCAGGAGCCAGGTGCTTCCTCCTGGTCTCTCATGGGGTGCAGGGCCCAAGCACTTGGGCCATCCTCCACTGCACTCCCGGGTCACAGCAGAGAGCTGGCCTGGAAGAGGAGCAATTGGGACAGAACTGGCACCCCAACCGGGACTAGAACCAGGTGTGCCGGCGCCACAGGCAGAGGATTAGCCTATTGAGCCGTGGCGCCGACCAACAGTCATGCATCTAATACTGTCAGAAAAACTAGGTGGACTTTCAGCTCACATTTTCTGTAAAAATTAGTAATGATTGTCCTGACTGAGGAAAGGCTGAAGGATGGCTGTTGCTATAGCTGAAACCCCATAAACATCCACTACCTCATATTTAAGGTGTATTCTGACACTCTTAGTGAAGTATGATATTTAATGCAGCTATAAAGCAGTTTTAATTAAACCTAAATTCTTGGCTCATGCCAATAGCTTATGTTATAATTGATAAACCAAATCAAAATTTTTCCTCATGAATTATAGCTTAGAGCATCTGAACTAATCCCTGACTTTTTCAGTCCTTCTATACAACAGCTAGAAGCTATATCCTACATGTTTAAAAACAACTTATTTCTAAAACATTGCCTAATGAAGTTTGGCAGAACATCCATAGCAGGCATCGACCAGCTGTCCAGGCTGGAATTGGACTCCTGTTATCTGCTATTAGCAAATTGTGCCAACAGAGGCAAAGCCTTTCTCTAACTTTCATTGCCATTCTCTGAATTTTATGCCTAGGCTTATGTCTCAGGTCCTGGACAATACTTCATCTCTGAGCTCCAGAATCCTGAAAATGAGGGTCCTGACCTGTGTCTGCATTCATAAGTGGCCTTGCCCAAAAGGAATTGGGCCCTGATACTTGCAAGCTGCAATTCTATTCCAAGCTACAACCAGAGTAGCTCTTGCTACATTCTTGGTCTCAAGCAGTCATATCCTGGAATGCCCTATTTTACTGCCCAGCCACTAATTCACCTATGCATTTTGGATAAAGCTATTGAGAATAAAACTCCAGTTCACCACTCACTTTTAGAGACCCCTACAGCCAAGTATTTTCCTTCTTTCCTCTGATTATATTCTCTTATCAGCAGTAAATTCCAGCATTGACTGCATAATGCCATTGATCTGAGTTCTGGGGGCAGGAAAGGAAGGCTGTCAGCACTTTATGCCCACACTTCATCCACTCCCTCCTGCACCCACTAAGAGAGTTTGATTTAATCAGTATGGGCAGTAGGACTTTAGAGAGCTCCCAGGTTAGTCTGGTGTGAGGCCAAGACTGAGAACCACACTCCTTAGGTCTCATGAAAGCGGACATATTAGCGACTATAAGCTGCACCCAATTTAAGTAATAAAGCAGCACATCTGCTCACTTCTGAGCAATGCATTTGCATGTAAAAAGAAAAGAATTTGATAACTTTGTCTTTCATGATAACCTGCAATATTGAAGAAATGTATGGATAATGATTTTTTTTCTGCCAAAAGCTATTAGATATTGTATTGTATGTGGGCCATACAAAATGATTGACTTAAAATTAGCCCGCTATAGATTTATTGAATTTTGAGTTTTGCTTGAGGTTACCTTGACAAGGCCAGAACAAATGATTTTGTGGGCCAGGCATTCTCAACACTTGAAAGTAACAAGAACTTCCAAAGTTATGGGCAGAAGGTATAAGTTTGTACATAAAAATTTTAGACAAATGAGTAAATCTCTAGTGAAGCTGAAGTTTATATACTTAAACACCCGGACTATACTACTTCTACTTATTCCTAGAGAAATTCCCCAATGTGTGTATATGAAAGATGTTCATAAACTTTCATTTAGACTGAATACATTACAATATATTCATTCCATGGAATAACAAGCAGCAGTTGAAATGAATTAAGTAGACCTGCATTATCAAACTAGATAAATCTCTCTCTTTTTTAAAATTTTTTTTTAATTTATTTGACAAATAGAGTGAGACAGTGAGAGAGAGCAAGACAGAGAGAAAGGTCTTCCTTCCATTGGTTCACCCCCTAAATGACCGCTATGGCCAGAGCTATGCTGATCCGAAGCCAGGAGTCAGGAGCTTCCTCCCAGTCTCCCATGAGAGGGCAGGGGCCCAAGCACTTGGGCCATCCTCCACTGCCTTCCCAGGCCACAACAGAGAGCTGGACTGGAAGAAGAGCAACCGGGACTAGAATCCATTGCCCATATGGGATGCCGGCACCGCAGGTGGAGAATTAACCAAGTGAGCCACGGCGCCAGCCCCTAGATAAATCTCTGTTCATCAAAAAATTTGTAGATGGATTATGTACCATAATATAAAATCAAAATAATGAGAAGTAATACTATATATGTGTATATATGATCTACATTAATATCATAAGAAGTTATAATGTTAAAGTTATAAATGTTTTTCATGTGTTCACCCACTAATCCTCAAAGCAATACAATGAAACAGGCATAATTTGTTATTCTACTTTATAAGTAAGAAAAACTGAAGCTCAGCAGAACAAATATTAACTGATAAAACATAGGGAATCTGACTCTTTCCTGTTACACATGTTATAGAAACTCAACTGATAATGACCATTATAAAACGTAACTGTTTTCTTACTTGCAGGCTGCATCAGCTGGGGTGTCTAGTTTGTCTTCTTTATAATCTAAAGTTTTGCACTTGAACTTAGTTTTCCACATATATATATATATTTGTGTATATATATATATATATAGTTTGTTAAGGATTTATTTTATTTACTTGAAAGGCAGAGTTATGGAGGGGGTGGGGAGACAAAGAAAAGGGGAAAAATCTTCCATCTACTGGGTTCACGCCCAGGAGCCAGGAGCCAGGAGCCAGGAGCCAGGAGCCTCTTCCAAGTCTCCTACATTGGTGCAGGGTCCCAAGGACTTGGGTCATACTCTGCTGCTTTCCCAGGTGTATTAGCAGGGAGCAGCCGGGACACAAACCAGCATCCATGTGGGATAAGAGCACTGTCAATACAGTTTAACACATTATGCCACAATGTTGGCCCCTAGTTATGTGTCTTTTTATAATATATATAATTTATATGTACACACAAACATTTTTTTAAAAAGTAGGCCATTTTTAAAATTTACCCAGGGAAATTCAGAATGGTATATATCTTGACTGCTGTAGAACAATTAGGGATAGCTATTATAAGTGTTTCCTTTTGACCAAATCCATTCAGAAAAAAACCTAAATTGGTTAAAGATCAAAATGGTCATCTTAATAGGGTATGTTAATCTTATTAATGAGTTTGATTCTCCAATTTTCTCCAGACCCAAGGCATCCACTGCGTTTAGGATGAATGGAAGAAAATTACACCTTGCCCTGGAGCTCTTCTCCACCAATTCTGACTAGTGTGCACAAACACCAATGAAATTCTTTGCTGTCATTTTCTGTACTTGGATTTCCTCACACACCAGAGCTGCCCACAAAGTCATTCCTTCAATAACATGTGTTTTATAACTAAAATTCTGATCATCTGGTGTTATTACAGTGGGCTGTGCTGTCACTTGACACATGGCACAGTTCCCATATAGCTTTGCTCTAATCTGTGGATCTACAAAATGAAGGTGGCCAAGTTATCGAGGGGATTCCTGAATAGATGCAAACACACAGTCTAAGGAAAAAGTAGAGTTCATCCTCCCCTTCCTTCTTTGTGTGGCAAACACACTACAGTATATTCCCTCATTAGGAAGACTGTGTTAATGATCTTACTTTAGGATAATCACATCATATCTAATAATATAGGAGAAAATAAAAGACTTCATCTAGATAAGTCATGGTGCCTATCAAATATCTCACCTAGTTAGAACAGAGGATTTTAAATGTAGTCACTGTGGGCCGGCGCCGCAGCTCACTTGGCTAATCCCCTGCCTGCGGCACCGGCACCCCGAGTGCTAGTCCCGGTTGGGGTGCTGGTTATGTCCCAGTTGCTCCTCTTCCAGGCCAGCTCTCTGCTGTGGCCCGGGAGTGCAGTGGAGGATGGCCCAAGTGCTTGGGCCCTGCACCCGCATGGGAGACCAGAAAGAAGCGCCAGGCTCCTGGCTTTGGATTGGCGCAGCGCACTGGCCACAGAGGCCATTTGGGGGGTGAACCAACGGAAGAAAGACCTTTCTCTGTCTCTCTCTCTCTCACTGTCTAATTCTGCCTGTCCAAAAAAAAAAAAAAAATGCAGTCACGGTAAAAACATGGTAAAAGTTCAAAGTGATGGATACATCCATTACTCTGATCTACTCATTACTCTTCCTTGTCAGTCTCTCACCTCATCCTGCCTGACATTAGGTCATTTGGAGCTTATGTTTATACAGATAAAAGGGTGGAATTTACATGAAACAAAATATCACTTTATATTTCATTAAAGGTATTTATATTGGCCATTCTGTCACAGATGGATATGCTTTTAACGCAGTTAGAGAAAATATTTGAAATTCATTTTTTTCTATTCTAAATCAGCAAAAATAAAAAACACAACCCTCATGATTTTCTTTTTAAAGTGAAAAGAAAAAACTGAGGAATAAGAATATGATTATTTCTTTGTATTTACTTTCACAGACTATTAAATAGCTAAAATATTGAAGGCATTCGTTTCTTTCATTTGAGTTTCCTTACAGGACTTACTATAAATACAAGGGGACTTCAAAAATTTAGTGACAAAACAGAATTAAAAGGTAAATTAACTTTGATACCAGAATTTTGAAATCTATGTATAGTTTTTCATAACTGTATTTTCCATGAGTGTTTTTATGGCCCCTCATATATCTGAGTATACATGAATATTTGTTTTTCCAAATTAGTCCTTTGACATTGTTCTCTCTTTCATATAGAAAGAATTGTGCAGCGTATTCAGTTTGTAAGCTCTATTTTTCTGTGCAATGCTGTATTTATTCCATGCCAGTCTACTTTCTGTGTTCCCTGAGAGGAAGACCATGACTGTGTCCTCAACTCTAATCCCAGGACCTATCATGCTTAATAAAAATGTTTTTGAGTGGATTCTTAAAATGGGCTTGTCCTTCTCTGTTTGCCTTTAAAATCCTGAAATAAAATATATTTGGGCCATCAGGTGTACACCCACACACCTGTACCTGCTTCACATTGGTCCTGGAGGAAGTAATTTGATATGCTAACAAGGACATTAGAGAGCATTTAGTGAGAATTGGGCTTCTAAGGATACATACCACAAGTTACAAAAAATAAAAAAGTTAAAACCATAGCTAAATCACATTAAGGAGGAAAAAATTTGCACTTTGCCCAAAAGTGTGATGAGAGAAAACCAGAAAAAGACCCTCCAGATTCCCAAGCTCCTTTGCAGTTCTTAATTATCCAGGGACAACTGTGGAGTTCATGGGCTATTCAGGCTCTTCCTTGTTAGTCTCTCACCTCCTCCTGCCTGACCTGGGGTCTTTTGGAGTTTTCCTGTATACAGATCAAAGGATGGGAAGAGCAAAGAAAAGATTAAAAAAGAAAACTGCAACAGGGTAATTTGGGGATTTTTGGTTCTTTTTAAACAGGATTTTTTTAAAAAAATTTAAGAATGTGGGTTGTATTCCATTTTGCTTTTAAAGAAAAGTTGCTTGATTTTGCATATGATACTGTTAAATAACTCGGTACACTTCAGTAATTTGAGTATTCTGTATCTGTTTTGTTGTTGTTGTTTGTTTTGTTTTGTTTTTGTGCAGGGATAGCTAGCCATGAATTAAATGAAAAGTATTATAAATATTATCAGCAATAATAATACCAATTGCCAATTAATGAACCCTTAAATGTCTGCCATTATTCTTATCACTACTGATGTATTTATCCACATATTTCACAATAAGCCTGGGGAGGGAGCTATTATTATTCTTAGTGAATTGAACGGGAAATACTTTCAGAGAAATCTCCCATAAAGTGACAATGCTGAGTTAAAAAGAACCCAAGTTCTTAAGGAGCTCACTCACTAGCTTCGATAGTCTAACTTACAGTGTCAGTACCTTATCACTGTAGGTCCCTCTCAAACTGACAGTTCTCAGAGATTGATGAAAGATATGACAAGAAAATGACTTCCAGATCTGAATAGTAATCCCAGGTTCTTTCAACCATTACTTACAATTACAAAACATGCTGCTCCTAAGTTAAATATAATCACCATCATTCCGATAATTTTCCCCCAGTTTCTCTAGATAAAAGACAGGAAGATTCTGAATAATGTGATTGATAAGGTCTGTCCTAAAAATGACGCTTTTTCTTTGAAATAGAACTAATTTCACATAGCAGCTCAGTAGACCTAGATTATGCCCTGTGGTGCTAGAACTCGCCACAATGAGGAAATCAGTACAGTGCCAATTTCACTGTTTGCCATAATTATTGTGGCTGAAAGGAAATAGAAAATTTCTGGGCAGTATAAATTCTGTAGTGACTAGTTCTATTGGAAATATTTAAATATTTTTGCCTTTAAATATTAGAAATAATCTTTTAGGCCACACCTTGTCCGTACTAACATTGATGTCAAATTTTAATGCCACATCACAGAAACAAATTCCGTGCCATTAATATAATTGAGGTGGGGTTAAAATCCTTATCACCCTATTGCAACATCTGGCATACAATTTGCTTTCCCGACTGCATGATGTATTTAATTGGTAGAATAATACAAGTTGTGCAAAAGAATGCTTTTGAGTTCGTAGTAGGAGGTGGCCTTAGATGGCAATGTGATGGTGATGCAGCACACTTGTAGTTCTGAAAGCTTGTAGTTCAGAAAACAGCTTTCTACTTTTGGAAATAAAAAAGGATGCTATTATGTCATTGCCAATACACTACAGTAAGTAAGTTACTGCATCCTGTATGGCATAGCAATAATAGTGTGTTGCAGAAGGCATAAAGGCAGGGGATTGCTTCACCAGCATGTTCAAGTGAGGGGAAAAAAGAGCAGACCTGCTATTGTTTTTAAGATGAGATACACACCTAGTACTGGAAATCCAGAATATTAGTTCATTCCTTTAGAAAAGTGACTTTAGCTGTTTTTATTTGTAAAAGAAGATGCAGAAGAATTAAGCCATGATTATCACATGAGAAGCTAAATGAATTTTAGTGGAAAGATTATAAATGAAAACTTTAGTTATACCTAATTTCATGGTAGAATTTCCTTATTTGTTTTTCTGTGCTCTTAATATTCTCTACTTTTCTGTCTCCTATGGTACACACCCAATAAAGCTATTCAAAATACGGTCAGAACAATTTTTTGTAGCTGAAATTCAAGATACCAAAAACGTAGGAACAATAAGTTACAGTTGAAGAAGTGCAGGTAAAGGAACATAAACATGCAAAAAGTGTAACTCTAGACATTAAAGACATTGTGAAACCGAAAGAGAACCAACTCTACCTTGCATTCTGGACAACCATGACTTGACTGCATTGATTCCAAGAGCGAGAGTGAAGGATAAAGCAGGCAGTAGGGAAGACAGGAAGAAAAAAGTTAGGAACAGAAGCAAGGAAGAAAATCTGAGAATAATTAGAGGAGCTATACTATAACATATAAATGACATGAGGTCCAAGATAATCTTAGAACTACAGTGAAAATAATGCCTCACATGTATAATAAACCCCAAGGCCTTGAGCACTGCAGGGGTAACTTAGTGAAGAGAGAGGCACTGAACAGGAGTAGCATTTTGGCTGCCTTTGAGCCATGCCACCAAACCAGAGATGACGAATTTTGGGGATAGCTCTAGGTGGAGCACTCTCCCTTTCACCATTCCCTGAAAGGAGTGACAGATCCATGTCACCCACCTGTGCTTTATGGTTATTCAAGTCTGCAGTATTTTAACTGAAACACATCCTATAATAAACAAAAGAGGTACTCCCATAGAGAAAAAAAGGATACCCCAGGATATTATTGGAGAAGACAAAGTAAATAATATGCTTTCTATTTCTTCATTCATTAGCAACTACCATCTAGAGACAAACCCTTAGTAGTGACTTCCCCTTGTCTCTTGATATTAAATAATACTGAAGACCTATGGATGCAAATCAAAATCAATATGAAGTCATTGGTTTGTTGTTGTTTTCGTTATATTTACTAATATTTACTTTCAGAGACACTGTCAAACTAGAGTCTCAACTGTGTGAAAATTTCAATTAACTAACATAAAAGAAAAACTCTCCCTTCGTAGGGCTGTGCAGCTAGTTAACCTATATGTAGAATTATTGAGGATTACTAAAATGTGCAATAAATTAAAACAGGATTAACCATACCCACAAGTCTATGTTTCTAAATGGAATTACTGAAAAGGAGGAGATTAAAGGCTATCTATTGCTATTGGACATAGCACCTCATAATTAACAGATTATTTGCTGAGTATTATCTAACTTCGTCCCTTTAACAAACTAAAAATTATGGTTCTGCCTCCTTGGCACTCTCAATGGTGGCAAGGAAACTGAATCTCAAAGAAATTGGTGATCTGCCTGTGGTGATGTAATTAGTAAGCAGCAAATTCAAGGGTTGTATGTGACTCTAATTTGGATCCTATTCAAACAAACCAGCCAAAGTTGGAGAACATATTTTGTATGATTTCAATGCTGTTAAATTTGTAAAGATTTGTTTTATAGCCTAAAGCACAGTTTACTTTGGTGAAAGCTCAATGCGTATTTGAAAAAAATATGCAATTTGCTATTGATTGGTAGAATGTTCTATAAATATCAATTAGGTCATAAAATCAACCAGGAAAATATTATGAGGCAATTGGGGATTTGAAAAACTAATTGAAAATTAAAAAATTATTATGACCAAATATGGTATTATGGTTATCTTAAAATAACTCCTTATCTTTTAGAAACATATACTGAAATATTAGCTGAAAAATGTTACACAATCTGGGGCAATAATGGAACATGGTTGGCTAGTTAGTGGTAGCTGTTGAGACCAAGTGATGGGTGCATGGTGGATCACCACAGGAGTATTCTTCTACTTCTGAACCATAACGGGGAAATTCCCAAGTAAAAAGTAACATTCAGATGTCAAAACACAAGAGTAAACAAAAAGGGCTGGCGCCGCAGCTCACTAGGCTAATCCTCCGCTTTGCGGCACCAGCACTCTGGGTTCTAGTCCTGGTCGGGGCTCTGGATTCTGTCCCAGTTGCCCCTCTTCCAGGCCAGCTCTCTGCTGTGCCCTGGGTGTGCAGTGGAGGACAGCCCAAGTGCTTGGGCCCTGCACCCCATGGGAGACCAGGATAAGCACCTGGCTCCTGCCTTCAGATCGGCGCAGTGCGCCGGCTGTGGCGGCCATTGGAGGGTGAACCAAGGGCAAAAAGGAAGACCTTTCTCTCTGTCTCTCTCGCTCTCTCACTGTCCACTCTGCCCGTCCAAAAAAAAAAAAAAAAAAAAAAGAGTAAACAAAAAAAACTCCACAAAAGCACTTACTTTATATCAAAAATTTATGTAACACACAAGATATTCAAAGATGTATTTTTCATTTACTTATCAAAGTCAACACTTCAAATAGTGTTATTCTTTTTTAGAGATGTTTATAAAAAACACTGATTGGAAACTATCTATATACATGGAGATATATTAAGGAGTCACTAAACAATATACCTAACATATCAGCTAATACACATGCGTTTAAAAATAAAGAGTAACCTACGCGGTCCTGAACAGGCACTTTTCAAACACATTTGGCAATGTGAGATAGTACTTTAAATCTGCCACAGTTAATTCCTTATATGGTTTCAGTCAATCTGGTCATCACAGGAATAGTTTCCAGAATAGAAATATAGATTTGCTCTCACAGAGACTGGTTTTATTATGAGAGCTGCTTGTCTAGAACTCTTTAAGGTTTGCTTAAACATTTTTGATTCCAACTTATCTACTCATTAGAGACAAGTAAAGATGATGTGTGAGGAAAACTCAGGAAAAGATAATAAGCCTAATTAAGGTGAAGCTATGACGTTCGAGACTGCAAGATACTATCACTGTTTTTTAAGCCACAGATGAGACACTTAGAAGTCATTATTTCTTTACTCACCCTCGCCCTGGAAGCAGGTACACTTTAACAAACGGGTCAGAATAACCGTTATTGTCACGAGGAACAAGGTTTCTTGCTTGGAGAATATGTATTATGAGATTTCCAAGATCATAGTTGATTTGAAGCTTTAAGAAACAGCAAAATATTTCATGATTAAAAAAAAACCTTGCAATACATTATCATTCAATATTTTATCAATTTTTTTAAAAAACCTTGTAAGAAGCAACAACACTTATTTCCATTTTATTTGAAACTGGAATGGACTGGTTTCTAAGTTAGTTGAAAGGTCCTGGGCACTTTTTAATCCCTAATAAACATGCTGTTCATCCTTTCCATGGTAGATGGTAGAAAGTACTTGCCTATTTAAAATTTACTTAGTAGAAAAATCATACAGCTATACTAATTATATTATTAAACTAAACTTCCACTGTTGGAAAAGCAGCAAATGTTAATGTTACCAGGATCTAAAAAAAAGAAACTGCATGTGAGCCATTCTAACCGGGGTGAGGTGAAACCTCATTGTGGTTTTGATTTGCATTTCCCTGATTGCTAATGACCACCCCAGTTAGAATGGCTCACATGCAGAAATCTACCAACAACAGATGCTGGCGAGGATGTGGGGAAAAAGGGACACTAACCCACTGTTGGTGGGAATGCAAACTGGTCAAGCCACTATGGAAGTCAGTCTGGAGATTCCTCAGAAACCTGAAGATAACCCTACCATTCGACCCAGCCATCCCACTCCTTGGAATTTACCCAAAGGAATTTAAATTGGCAAACAAAAAAGCGGTCTGCACCCTAATGTTTATTGCAGCCCAATTCACAATAGCTAAGACCTGGAACCAACCTAAATGCCCATCAACGGTAGACTGGATAAAGAAATTATGGGATATGTACTCTTTAGAATACTATACCACAGTAAGAAACAACGAAATCCAGTCATTTGCAACAAAATGGAGGAATCTGGAACACATCATGCTGAGTGAAATAAGCCAGTCCCAAAGGGACAAATACCATATGTTCTCCCTGATCGGTGACAACAGACTGAACACCAAAAAGGAAACCTGTTGAAGTGAAATGGACACTATGGGAAACGGTGACTTGATCAGCATAGCCCTGACTGTTAATGAACAACTTAATACATTATCCCTCTTAGTAGTTTTTTTGTCTGTTCTACTTAATATGACTGGTTTAATTCTGTAATTAATACACAGTTATTCTTAAGTGTTGAAAATTAACTGAAATGTGATCCCTGTTAAACATAAGAGTGGGAATAAGAGAGGGAAGAGATGTATAATTTGGGACATGCTCAAGCTGACTTGCCCCAAATGGTAGAGTTAGAAACATACCAGGGGATTCGAATTCAATCCCATCGAGGTGGCATGTACCAATGCCATCTCACTAGTCCAAGTGATCAATTTCAGTTCACAATTGATCATAATGAAAGGACTAAGAGTCAAAGGGAGCACATAAACAAGTCTAGTACCTGCTAACACTAACCGATAGAATAAATAAAGGGGAGAGTGATCCAACATGGGAAGTGAGATACTCAGCAGACTCATAGAATGGCAGATGTCCTAAATAGCACTCTGGCCTCAGAATCAGCCCTAAAGGCATTCGGATCTGGCTGAAAAGCCCATGAGAGTATTTCAGGCATGGAAAGCCAAGACACTCTGGCAAAAAGATCTCTGTGAGTGAGATCCCAGTGGAAAGAACAGGTCTTCAAAGAAGGAGGTACCTTTCTCTGAAGGGAGGAGAGAACCTCCACTTTGACTATGACCTTGTCTAAACAAGATAAGAATCGGAGAACTCAGAGGGCTTCCATAGCCTTGGAAACTCATGACTGGAGCATAGGGAGATTACTGATGCCATAGACAGGAGTGTCAATTGGTAAAGTCAACAACAGGAGTCACTGTGCACTTACTCCTCATGTAGGATCTCTGTCCTTAATGTGCTGTGCATTGAGATTTAATACTATAACGAGTACTCAAACAATATATTTCACTTTGTGTTTCTATGGGGGTGCAAACTGTTGAAATCTTTACTTAATGCATACTAAATTGATCCTCTGTAAAAAAAAAAAAAAAGAAATTATCAACTCCGAACTTGACTCTCACTGGGATTAAACATGACAATAGGTCTGATCTGATTTATCATCATTTTAAAAAAATCATCTATTATTTTTCACTTTATGTTTCTGTGTGGGAGCCAACTGTTGAAATCCTTACTTAATGTACACTAAGCTGATCTTCTATATATTAAGATAATCGAAAATGAATCTTGATGTGAATGGAAGGGGAGAGGGAGTGGGAAAGGGGAGGGTTGTGGGTGGGAGGGACGGTATGGGGGGGAAGCCATTGTAATCCATAAATCGTACTTTGGAAATTTATATTCATTAAATAAAAGTTAAAAAACATGAAAAGAAATAAAAAAAAAAGAAACTAATTGGCAAAATTATAGATGTCATTTACATTTTGCCAAATACGTAGAAGCAGGTGGGATGGCTACTTAAAGATAAAGCTGTGGGTATTGAAAAATGAGAACACTCAAGAAAAGTGTAGATTTCACCTCTTCAAAGTCACAACTTCTCTTTCTGTGCTGCATCTCTAATAGGGTGAGAGGTTAGGATAATAAAATCTTGTTTTTTAACTTTAGAAGCTGAAGAAGAAAGTTTCATTGCCTCATAAGATGCTTATTGACTGTTACATAATTGTCACTGAATAGTAAAAGACTTAGGTTTAAATAAATACATGAGAAGTCTGCATGATGCAAAATAATTCCATTAATGCTTTTTCTCTTTCACAACTGAAATAAACCTTAGGCATCATTGAGAATAAGCCTTGAACCTCTTTGATATTGTTTTAGGAAGGATCTATAAATCAAAGGGGGATCTATAAATAAAAATACTAACTTTTTCTACAAAACAGATATGCTGTGTTTACACTGAAAACAGAAACTTAAAAGCTACAGTAAATCCTGTTGTTAGCATAGTTTTGATATGCTTATGTTTCCAGCCAGAAAATGAAGCTTCAGTTGTGTCTCAATGCAAATTCCCTCTGACCATCATAAAAGCAATGAGGAAAGTAGAGCAGAGTACTGTAAATAAAGAGAAATGGGAAGCTTAGAACTATGTGTTATAACGGGGTAGTGAAATACAGAATAGGGAATAACATGCAATTATCTTCACTGAAATTTAGATAACGAGCAATAGTTTCCCATTCTCTCTATTCTCTGCCAGGCTTAGAGTTCACTTGTAGCTGATCAAGCACCCAAACCATTTCTTACTGGAATGAGAGCTTGAAGGGTAACCTAGGGTGCTCTGCATGGCCCCAGGGAACACATGGAGTTGCTCAGAGGACAATTCTGTGAGAAGGAGATACACCCAGCCCTCCTCAACCACAGTGGCTCCAATGTCAAAACATTCATGATGTGCGTGTCTGCAGAAAGTTAAATTTGGAATAAAGTTTTGTTAAAAGAAAAAAATCATAATAATTGATATATAACAATATATATGAAATAATATATGTAATATACATAACCGTTATTGTCACAAGAAACAAGGTTTCTTGTTTGGAGAATATGTATTATGAGATTTCCAAGATCATAGTTGATTTGAAGCTTTAAGAGACAGCAAAATATTTCATGATTTAAAAAATAAACCTGTTGATGGGTATTTGGGTTGGTTCCAGGTCTTAACTATTGTGAATTGAGCTGCAATAAACATTAGGGTGCAAACAGCTTGTTTGCTTGCTAATTTCATTTCCTTTGGGTAAATTCCAAGGAGTGGGATGGCTGGGTTGAATGGTAGGGTTATATTCAGGTTTCTGAGGAATCTCCAGACTGACTTCCATAGTGGCTTGACCAGTTTGCATTCCCACCAACAGTGGTTTAGTGTCCCTTTTTCCTCACATCCTCGCCAGCATCTATTGTTGGTAGATTTCTGCATGTGAGCCATTGTAACTGGGGTGAGGTGAAACCTCATTGTGGTTTTGATTAGCATTTCCCTGACTGCTAGTGATCTTGAACATTTTTTCATGTGTCTGTTGGCCATTTGGATTTCCTCTTTTGAAAAATGTCTATTGAGGTCCTTGGCCCATCTCTTAAGTGGGTTGTTTGTTTTGATGTTGTGGCGTTTCTTGATTTCTTTGTAGATTCTGGTTATCAACCCTTTGTCTGTTGCATAGTTTGCGAATATTTTTTCCCATTCTGTTGGTTGCCTCTTCACTTTCCTGACTGTTTCTTTTGAAGTACAGAAACTTCTCAATTTGATGCAATCCCAAATGTTAATTTTGGCTTTGACTGCCTGTGCTTCTGGGGTATTTTCCAAGAAGTCTTTGCCAGTACCTGTATCTTGCAGAGTTTCTCCAATGCTCTCTAATAATTTGATGGTGTCAGGTCGTAGATTTAAGTATTTAATCCATGTTGAGTGAATTTTTGTGTAAGGTGAAAGGTAGGGGTCTTGCTTCATGGTTCTGCACGTGGAAATCCAATTTTCCAAGCACCATTTATTGAACAAACTGTCCTTATGCCAGGGATTGGTTTTGGATCCTTGATCAAATATAAGTTGGCTGTAGATGTTTGGATTGATTTCTGGTGTTTCTATTCTGTTCCATTGGTCTATCCATCTGTTTCTGTACCAGTACCATGCTGTTTTGATAACAACTGCCCTGTAGTATGTCCTGAAATCTGGTATTGTGATGCCTCTGGCTGTTTTTGTTGTACAAGATTGCTTTAGCTATTCGAGGTCTCCTGTGTCTCCATATGAATTTCAGCATCATTTTTTCCAGGTATGAGAAGAAGGTCTTCAGTATTTTGATTGGTATTGCATTGAATCTGTAAATTGCTTTTGGGAGAATGGACATTTTAATGATATTGATTCTTCCAATCCATGAGCATGGAAGATTTTTCCATTTTTGGGTATCCTCTTCTATTTCTTTCTTTAAGGTTTTGTAATTTTCATCGTAGAGATCCTTAAGGTCCTTGGTTAAGTTTATTCCAAGGTATTTGATTGTTTTTGTAGCTATTGTGAATGGGATTGATCTTAGAAGTTCTTCCTCAGCCATGGCATTGCCTGTGTATACAAAGGCTGTTGATTTTTTGTGCATTGATTTTATATCCTGCTACTTTGCCAATCTCTTCTATGCATTTCAATAGTTTCTTAGTAGAGTTCTTTGGATCCCCTAAATAAAGAATCATATCATCTGCAAAGAGGGATAGTTTGAGTTCTTCCTTACCAATTTGTATCCCTTTAATTTCTTTGTCTTGCCTAATAGCTCTGGCTAGAACTTCCAGAACTATATTGAATAGCAGTGGTGAGAGAGGGCATCCCTGTCTGGTACCAGATCTCAGTGGAAATGCTTCCAACTTTTCCCCATTCAAGAGGATGTTGGCCATGGGTTTTTCATAAGTTGCTTTGATTGTACTGAGGAATGTTCCTTCCATACCCAGTTTTCTTAGAGTTTTCATCATGAAAGGTTATTGTATATTATCAAATGCTTTCTCTACATCTATTGAGATAATCATATGGTTTTTCTTCTGCAGTCTGTTAATGTGGTGAGTAGACTTGATAAAGAAATTATGGGACATGTACTCTATCGAATACTATACAGCAGTCAAAAACAACGAAATCTGTTCATTTGCAACAAGATGGAGAAATCTGGAAAACATCATGCTAAGTGAATTAAGCCAGTCCCAAAGGGAAAAATATCATATGTTCTCCCTGATCGGTGACAACTAACTGAGCACCAAAGGGGAAACCTGTTGAAGTGAAATGGTCACTATGAGAAACAGTGACTTGATCAGCTCTTGTCCTGACTGTTGATGTACAATGTAATACTTTATCCATTTTAGTATTTTCTCTTTGTTTTGTTCTAGTACTATTGGTTGAACTCTGTGATTAACATACAATTATTCTTAGGTGTTTAAATTTTAACTGAAAAATGATTCCTGTTAAATATAAGAGTGGGAATAAGAGAAGGAGGAGATGTACAATTTGGCACATGCTCAATCGGACTTGCCCCAAATGGTGGAGTTAGAATCATGCCAGGGGATCCCCATACAATCCCATCAAGGTGGCATGTACCAATGCCATCTCACTAGTCCAAGTGATCAATTTCAGTTCACAACTGATCACACTGATAGGTCTAAGAGTCAAAGGGATCACACAAACAAGTCCAGTGTCTGCTAATACTAGCTGATAGAATCAAAAAGGGAGAGAACAATCCATCATGGGAAGTGGGATACACAGTAAACTCATAGAATGGCAGATGTCCTAAATAGCACTCTGGCCTCAGAATCAGCCCTTAAGGCATGCGGATATGGCTGAAGAGCCCATGAGAGTATTTTAGGCATGGAAAGCCAAGACACCCTGGAAAAAAAAAAGGAAGACCTAAATGGAAGATCTCTGCAAGTGAGATCCCAGTGGAAAGAACGGGGCCATCAAAGAAGGAGGTACCTTTCTCCGAAGGGAGAAGAGAACTTCCACTTTGACTATGACCCTGTCGGAATAAGATCGAAGTCAGTGAACTCAAAAGGCTTCCATAGCCTTGGCAACTCATGACTAGAGCCTAGGGAGATTAGTGACACCATAAACAAGAGTATCAAATTGTTAAGTCAACAACAGGAGTCACTGTGTACTTACTTCTCATGTGGGATCTGTCCTTAGTGTGGTGTCCAATGTGAAGTAATGCTATAACTAGTACTCAAACAGTATTTTACACTTTGTGTTTCTGTGTGGGTGCAAACTGATGAAATCTTTACTTAATAGATACTGAATTGATCTTCTGTATATAAAGATAATTGAAAATGAATTTTGATGTGAATGGAATAGGAGAGAGGGGAAGATGGGAGGGGTGTGAGTGGGAGGGAAATTATGGGGGGGAAGCCATCGTAATACATTAACTGTACTTTGAAAATTTATATTTACTAAATAAAAAATTAAAAAATTAAAAAACCTTGCAATACATTATCATTCAATATTTTATCAATTTAAAAAAATCTTCTAAGAAGCATCTATATATATAATATATAATATATAATATATATAAATAATCCACAGTCTTAGGAAATTATCTCAAGAGTTAAGAAAGAATATTATTAGGGTAAATTTCAACTATAAAATTGCATCCTACTGTCCAAGTAGTGAAAAATCAAAACAGCAAACCAAAATAAATACAGCAGATACCAGTCCAAAAAAAAATCAGAAATTCCATCATTTTCTTTGCCGCTCGACAAAGGCAGAAAGATCAAGTCTAGTGAAAAACAGGCTTTCTAGAAGCAAGAAACAGCAGAGAGACAGCAAGATGTGGAGTTGAGGGTATCAGGCTCAATCCCTTCTTTGTAGGGTGTTGCATTCTGCACCTCTCTTCCACTTCCACCTTTATACTCTGCTTTTGCTTTTAGCAGTGTAGACTGAGCTAATCATTCAACTGATTCCTTTGTAGGCCACAGTCAGCCATAGCTACTATTATTACATATTCCTTTGGTTAGTCTTTTTCTTACTCCAAGATATTGAGTGGACATGCTGTATTATGTAGTGGCTAACATCTCTAGATGATAAATTGAGTCTCAACTTCTTTCTCGAGTTTGACTCTTCATGCCATTACTAACCACAGTACCTTTCCTTGCACCATTTTTTCTGCCCCCTTTATGCTTATTCTCAAGTTAGTTTAGACCTCTGTTATCCTTTGTGAAGTCTTTTGTGAAAATTTCCACTAAAAATACATTGGAGATACAACTAATATCTCTTCCCCTTATCTAAAGCTTACTATTTTCAAATAGTTAATTTACACTGTGTTAATTCTTTGTAAGTGACACTTCTTATCTATACTAAATTACTTTTTGGTATCACCTAAATCATGGTTTCTCTAATAGTTTTTACCATGCCCCACACTAAGAAATATATTTTATGTTACAATAAAATATACAAACACATAAACACACACAGAATTAAAAAAATATAGTGACACATACCATATTCTATTTTCCTGGTCAAAACCTCTCAAATTGATTTTATAAATTACAAATCATATGAAAAAATATTCCTCTAAAAGAATTGGGCAATTATTTAGCACTTATTGATGAAAAGAAGAAAAAAAGATACAATTAGACTTAAAAAAAGGATCTCTAAATTTACAAGAGAATCTGTCCTGTCTGAAATATAGATATATATTTTATATATATGTATATTTTATATATATATATTATATATATATGTATATTTTATATATATATATAAAAAACTGAAGCACAAAACAGACTGACACTGCCACAGGCAGATTTCAAAGTATAAAAGTATAAAATTGGATAGCTATGATTAGCTTTCAGAAAATGTATATTTGTATTAATATACTTATCAAATTGCATTTTTCCTTTATGCTTCTGTATGTGTTATAGAAACAAAAAGATCTTAATGATGTTTTTACAATTTCAATAGACTAGTGACAAAACAACCAAAAACTGATGGAATGATGATGATTTTTCTAGAATTTTCTTACCTGAATTTCCCCCGTAATTGGATGAGAGACTACTTTTGTTGCATCAGTAGGCTGTAATATTAAACAACATACATTATATCAATAGATAAACTATTCATAGGATTTATCATTTCAACTTCCTTCTGAAATTAAATTCTATTTTGTCAGAGTAAATTGTCTGCATTTGTTTTTTTTTACATTTGGCTGCTTCAGAATAATGGTGTCTACTTATTTTCTCAAGACTTGTTGAATTTTTTAGATGTACAAATCTATTTTTTAATTTCTGTAAGCCTCTAATTTTATACCAGCAGATTTTTAAGAACACTTTTGGCTTTTAAGTATTTAAAGATTTAAAAAAATCTACATCATAATGATATGCAACAGGAAGGCAGCTAAGTGGATCTGCTGAACTGTAGGTACCTGCAAACAACTACCCGCTGCCCTCCCGTGTCATTCTTTTCTCCTACTTGTCAATCAAAACATGCCTTTTCCCAGGATACTTCTGTTTCATGCAGGACCTGGGGGAAAGGTGCCATTGAAATATGAATATTAAGCTCCATGGGGAATTTTATAGAAGTATCATAAAACTCCCAGGTGACTTCATATCTGTAGAGGCAAACCTTCAACCCACCATCATTGCCATCTCATAAAACGAGGTGCTGGGAGCTGCTTTCTCTTTCTTCTGCTGGAGACCACAACTCAGGGGGCGGTGCTGGGAAGTGCTCTCTCCTTGACTTCTCCCATCCCCATTCTTTCTTGGTTCACTGCCTACCCATGAGGGGTATCTCTCTGTGGGGAGCACCTACATTCATTGTGTTTGTGTGTGTGTGTGTGTGTATTTGCTTTCTCAACTTTTGAATAAAGAATTCTTCTCTTTGTACATGGCAAGAACCTGGAATAATAATAATAATAATAACAACTATATATATACATATATAATTATATATATTATATATACATACTGCACTCCCCTGCAAGAAGAATGAAAAAGGCAATACTATGTTGTCCAGTTGTAAAAGCATTCAATAAAAGGTTAGAAGATTAAAAAAAAAAAGAATGAAAAAGGCATGTTTTAGTTAACTCTATCTAGGAGCATAGGAGGTACTTTCTTTCCAGTTAATCAATCATTTCCTCTCCCATCACACTCCTTAATGAATGATGCATCCCATTTTGTGTAGGTTCTCATTACTTTAATACATTTCGTACATCAATGCTGCACACATGGCTGCAAAAGGAGACGAGGTCCTTCCCTGGCCCACATCTATAGTGGGATTTCAGGCTATTCCCTAACTTTCCTAAAGGCAGCCACCTAACTACCCCATCAATTCATGTCTCCTTTCATTTATGTAATATTGTGTTGTTTTAATAGCTACATGGAAAAATCCAAAATCTATAATATCTATTATTTGTTTTCTTCCCATTTTTCTTGTACTCGTATTCTATAAATGAGAGCAGTCAAAAGAATATGCTTTTATTCCAAATCTTGCTCTGTGAAATAACTAAAGAATAAAAGTAATGTGATCATTATTAAAGTGATAGGAGCAGGGATTAAATTTTCTAAGCTACATATTCTTTATGAGTTCAGCTCATTTATTTTAAAAGTACTATTTTTATTATTTATTTTAAAATTTATTTACTTGAAAGAGTTACAGAGAGAGAAGTCGAAACAGATACACACACACACACACAGGGGAGAGAGAGAGAGATTATATCTGCTGGTTCACTCCTCAAATGGCAAGGATTTCTGGTTTGAGTAAGTATACTTCCATTTTTTTTTTTAAGATTTATTCAAAAGGCAGAAGAACAGAGAGAAGGAAGACAGACAGCAAGATCTTCCATCCATTGGTTCATACCCCAAATGGCAGCAACAGCTGGGGCCAGGCCAGGCCAGGCCAAAGCCAGGAGCCTGGCACTCCATCCAGGTCTCCCACATGGGTGGCAGGGGCTCAAGCACTTTCCCAGGTGCATTAGCAGGGAGCTAGATGGGAAGTAAAGCATCTGGGACTTGAACCAGAGGTGGCTTAACCCACTGTGCCACAACGCTGGCCCTGTAAGTACCATTTATTAACACCAAAAAGGTACTTTGGATTTGCTGTTGAATAAATTGTATTTATTTAGTAACCATCTTGTTTAAATTTCAAGAAAGTGGAATTAAAATTAAATCCAGAGGAAAAAAAGGACCACATAAGTTCCTATAAATATTTGTCTCTTGATTCAAAATTCCAGGGCTGACGTGTTATGCAGATTAACAAAACAACCATTTTAGAGTACCAGTTCCAATCCCAACTGTTCTGCTTTGGATCCAATTCCCTGCTAATGCGCCTCAGAAAGCAGTGGAAGATAGCCCAAGTACTTGGGTCCATGCCACCCATAAAGGAGATCTGGAAGTTATTCTGGGTTCCTGGGTTCTGCCTAGCCTGGACCCAGCTGTTGCTGCTTTGGGGTATAAACCAGAGGTTAGAAGATCTCACTGTCTGTTTCCCTGTCCATCAATCTGCCTTTTAAATAAATCTTCAAAAAAAATTGGAAGTATACTCAAACCAGATATCCTTGCATCCTTAACACATGAAAATTGAGGAATAACTGATATAAGAAGCTGAAATAAGAGTGAAACAAAGAATTTTAGCTCATTTGATACATGATCATGCACCTAGAATTAATGCAGGGAATAAATTTACGAATCATTTTTAGTTGTTCTGGGGTGCTGGTATCTACACAGTGGTATATTTTAAATTATGGTGGGTAAAAGGGCAACATCTCTTGGCAATAGGGTGTGCAAATGACCCATTTGAGGTGGCTACATTTTAACATTAGCCCAAAGTTCTTTTCTTTGTATCTTTGTGAGGCTGTTTTTGTTGACTGCTATGATAAAAAGGTAGTGCAAGTGGGATCAGTGCAGTGGAACAGGAAATGAGAGCGCTATTCTGGATCCGATCCCATGGTTTGAGAAGATGTTCAGTGCCCACCAGGTGCACATTCCCAATGACGGGTAATTGCAGTCCTTAACAATAAAATAAAAAGAATGTATTAATTTGCATTATTTTTCCCAGTGGCTACTAAGCTGCTAGGATATAAATAGTTATTAAATTATTTGGTCCTAACTACTTAATAAATAAATCCAAATGTCTTAGGTATTTGGGCCTAAGTGTGGCATGAAAAAAGTATTGAGATACTAAGGGTACACTTGTTTCACAAGAGAATATACAACTAACTACTACTTACTAAGAATTATTTATTTACACAATAACTTGGAAGAAATTATTCACACTTGAAAGATAAAATGAAGAAATACTGGTCAGAATTTGAGATAAAACTGTTGCAGGCAATACTATAAACATTGGACAAGATAAATTCATATTGAATTAGTTTTTTAAAATAACTAGTTTTTTTTTTAGATTTATTTTATTTATTTGAAAGACAGTTACTGGGAGAGGTAGAGACAGAGAGAGAGGTTGCCCATCTGCTGGTTCACTCCCCAAATGGCCACAACGGCCAGAGCCGCACTGATCTGAAGCCAGGAGCCAGGAGCTTCTTCCAGGTCTCCCAAATGGGTACAGGGGCCCAAGGACTTAGACCATCTTCTACTGCTTTCCAGGGCATAGCAGAGAGCTGGATCAGAAGAGGAGCAGCTGGAACTAGAACCGGCACCCTTATGGGATGCCAGGGCTTCAGGCCAGGGCTTTAACCTGCTGTGCCACAGCGCTGGTCCCCTAAGTTATATTTTAATATGTGCATTTATTTATGCTTAAATTTTAAAATTTATTTTACTTGAGAGAAAGAGAAAGACAGCAAGAGTTCCCTTCTGCAAGAGCTGAGAACTCAATCCAGCTCTCCCAAAAGGATGGCAGGGACCCAACTACTTGAGCCATCACCACTGCCTCCTAAGGTGTACATTAGCAGGAAGCTGGAGTTGGGAGTGGAGGTGGCACTCAAACCCAGGCACTTTGATATGGAATGCAGTGGCCCAACTGCTGTACTCTACATTTTATCATCAATTCAAGGTGACTAAAATCTGTTAATTCAATATCTTATATTTATATTCCCCAAAAAACACCACTGTATAATTTAGAGAATAAAAAGATCTTATTTTGTGATTTCCAAAGCATCAAATAAATGCATTTAAAATATATAAAATATAACCATATACATAATCTATATAATTTAAACATTTAGTTAAATTTATATATCTACTTTTTAATTTTTTTTAATTTTTTTTTTTTGACAGGCAGAGTGGACAGTGAGAGAGAGAGAAAGAGGGAAAGGTCTTCCTTTGCCATTGGTTCACCCTTCAATGGCCGGTGCGCTGCGGCTGGCGCACCACGCTGATCCAATGGCAGGAGCCAGGTACTTATCCTGGTCTCCCATGAGGTGCAGGGCCCAAGCACTTGGGCCATCCTCCACTGCACTCCCTGGCCACAGCAGAGAGCTGGCCTGGAAGAGGGGCAACTGGGACAGAATCCGGCACCCCGACCAGGACTAGAACCCGGTGTGCCGGCGCCGCAAGGTGGAGGATTAGCCTAGTGAGCCGCGGCGCCGGCCTATATATCTGCTTATAGTGAGAATAAAGCAAGTTAATAAATTGATCATTTATGAATAATTAAAATTTTAATAGTCCCCAGCCATTGAGGCCATTTGGGAAGTGAACCAGATAGTAGAAGACCTCTCTTTCTTTATCTCTTCCTCTGTAACTCTTTCAAAGATAAATAAATAGGGGGCCGGTGCTGTGGCATTCTGAGTAAAGTCATCACTTGCAGTACCAGCATCCCATATGGGCACCGGTTCAAGTCCCAGATGCTCACTTGGATCCAGCTCTCTGCTGTGGCCTTGGAAAGCAGTGGAAGACGGCCCAAGTCCTTGGGCCCCTGCATACACATGGGGGACCTGGAGGAAACTCCTCGCTTTAGATCGGCTCAGCTCCAGCCATTGCAGCCAGTTGGGGAGTGAACCATCAGGTGGAAGACCTCTCTCTCTCTCTCTCTGCCTCTCCTTCTCTCTCTGTGTAACTCTGACTTTCAAGTAAAAAAAATAAATCTTAATAAATAAATAAATATTTTAAAAAAGAATATACTGAAGTAGTTCTATTATATTAATAAGGTTTATAATTTAATATTTGGTTACATGGCAAATGAAATACAAAGAAGTTAGGCTATAATTCTCTAATCATATGAGGAATATATGATATAATTGGACACATGTCCTCTTACAAAGAAGATTCAAATATGTAAAGATCACTCCCTATTTTTATACTCTCTCTCAATATGCTTTTTTAACATGTGGTTTGGAAAACAAATAAAAGAAAATGTTGCTTTTTATGCATACCACATGCTGATGGGTCAAGAAATATCATTAAATCAACTTATTCATTCCACAAAAATGTTTCAAGAAAGTTGGTACCTGCTAAATGTTAAGGATAAATAAAAAACAAAAAAGAATGAATAGGTAATAATTTCTGTCTTTAACAGTGTTAGCACTACTACTACCAATACAGTTAAGTAATTTGTATACAAGTACTATCCAATAGACTACATTGTGAACACATGGAATTTTTTAAAAGATTTCTCTATTTGAAAGGCAGAGGGCAGAGAGAGAAAGAAAGACAGAGATCTTTCTCATCAGCTGGCTCATTCCCCAAATGGCTACAACAGCCAGTTCTGACAAGCTGAAGCCAGGAGCCAGGAGGGGCCCGAGTACTTGAGCCATAGTCCACTGCCTTTCCAGGTGCATTAGCAGGAAGTTGGATCAGAAAGTGACAAGACAAGTCTTGAACTGGCACTCCAATATGGGATGCCAGTGTCTCTAGCAGTGGCTTAACTTGCTGTATCCTGATACCAGCTCCTTCATGGGTAATTTAACATCTTCTAGTAGTCACATTAAAAACTTGAAAATAAGCCAGTAAAATTGATATAAATAACACATTTAACCCAATTTACCCCAAATATTATCATTTCATCATGCCATCAATATAAAAATTAGAATAATTTACATTCTTCTCATATTAAGTCTTTGAAATTTGGCACATGAATCACATATATAACAAGTCTCAATTAGGATGTGCCAGGTTTCAAGTGCTCAATTCACATGGGGCTGGCTAGCAACCACTCTATTGGACAGTATAGCTCTATAACTTCACAGTTGAACAGTAAAACTGCATAGGCCTGTGACCTTAACATAGGTAATAATTACTCCTGCATATCATAAAATAGGTCACTATAATTTCCTTAGTGTTTGTCCCACTACACTTGTTTTCTTCTTTGAATCATCCCATAATTTACATGTTACAATGAATCACTTTTGTACTCCCACATTATTATAGACTCACAAGTGACCACTTGTTTAAATTCACAAATATTTATTTATTTTGTTACTGTTCTGTGTAGTCCACTCAACTCTGTGCTAAAGGGACTGTAGAGAAAAGATATGAAATGGTTCTTGGCTCTCAAAGAGCTTGCAGCCCAATGGGGAGGGTAAAAAAAGCAAACAAGTAACTACAATCAAGGTCCAAATTGTCTTCAGAGATACATAAAGCATCTGAAACTATGGAGGAAGGAGACAAAGATAACTTCTGACTTTAGGGAAGGATTACAACAAATAAATAGTTCCTGGAGAAAGGCTATCTGCCAGTCCTACTTCACTTCTGCACAAGGCCCATCACTGGCTCTTCATTGTTCTGGTAAAGGCCAAACAACATACAATGGACAGCTTGCAACCTCCTAGGCATCTACCTTATTTCTTACCCTTGTAGCTTTTTACACCTCTGTTCTAGGCATGTGGTTTTCTGTTCCTGCTTAGATTGTTAGCCCCCTTTTCTCCCTTTTACCAAAATGCTTCATTTAGTTAAGCACCAGCTTTCCTAACTCCACTGTCACTGGTCCCCTCTCTCTACTTCTTAGTAACTTCCAACATGGGACCATCAATGAATTTATGGACCCATCATTCTTCATCTGTAATTAGATGAACACTTCTCAAACTTTAGGTATCTTCACACTTGGAGAAGTCAATAAAATCCATGTAGCATGGCCCATCTCAGAGTTTCTGATTTAGTAGCTACAGGGTTGGGTCTAGAATTTGTTTTTTCAACAGGTTCCTAGGTACCGTTGAACCTGAAGCACATTTTAAGAAACACCAGTGTACACGGTATGAAGGGGAAAGGCTTTATCTTGGGTATAGAGCATGACTCCTGAATTTTTTGAAAAAGATTTATTTATTTATTTATTTGAAAGAGCAAAAGAGAGAGAGAGAGAGAAACTGTCATTTGCTGGTTCACACTCCAGATGGCCACAACATCTGGGGCTGGGCCAGGCCAAAGCCAGGAGTCAGGAGGTTCTTTGTAGTCTACCAAGTGAGTGTCAGAGGCCTAAGTACTTGGGCCATCTTCTGCTTTTCCCAGGCCATTAGCAGAGAGTTGGATTGGAAGTGGAACAACAGGGATTGAACTGGCAACCAAACAGGTGCTGCAGGTGGCGGTTTAACTTGCTATGCTACAACACTGTCTCCATGACTCCTGAACTGAAGTGGCACCCAAAAATGTCTATGAGAAGTGGGAATGAGTTTAAAACACTCATAAATCAAGTACTTATTTTAGGGCTACTAATAAAGATCTGACGTATGCTTACTGTGATAATCTCCTCCAGGAAAACCATTTGATTAAATCCTTTCAGAATCAGTTGAGACATTGCCCTGAGCAGAGGTGGGGCAGAAGGCATTCCAGGCAGCAGGAATATCTTAAAATCCAGAGGGTGACATAATCAGATCGTTGTGTCACAGATCTTAGAGTTGTGATGCAGTTAAAGATACAGTGTGTGAGGGGAATTAGGTGTCAGGGGAGTTAGAAGTAGTTAAGGCAATAATGTCAGCAAGAATATGGCTTTGCTAAAGAAGAGTGACAAGCTCAGAAAACACGGAAAATTACTAGTGACACATTAGAAAATTCAAATTCACCGGATTAAGAATCATAACCTCATTGGGTAATGTGAATGAAAAGAATCAACAATGGTGCTCTAAAATTTATGCTTGATTTCCTGAGGATGAAATCAGGAGTATCAGGATGACAGATTTGCAGGAGAATTATAAAGTACTAGGTTTGGAAGCTTTGCCATGCAGAGTTTGTCATGTCTGTATGTCTTCTCAGAGAAATTAAAAATATCAGTTTGTAGGGCCAGCGCTGTGGTGCAGTGGGTTAACACCCTGACCTGAAGGGCCGGCATCCCACATGGGCGCTGGTTCGAGACCCAGCTGCTCCACTTCCAATTCCAGCTCTCTGCTATGGCCAGGGAAAGCAGTAGAAGATGGCACAACTCCTTGGGCCCCTGCACCCACATGGAGACCTGGAAGAAGCTCCTGGCTCCTGGCTTCGGGTCGGCGCAGCTTCAGCCGTTGTGGCCATCTAGGGAGTGAACCAGAGGATGGAAGTCCTCTCTCTCTGTCTCTACCTCTCTCTGTAATTCTGTATTTCAAATAAATAAAATAAATCTTTAAAAAAATATCAGTTGGTAGCTCAGGAATTGTAAATAGAATTAGAAATAAAAAGCAAATAAAGATGTTTGAAGGCTAAGAATGACCAAAAAGAGATTTAAGACTGAAATATTTTTGAAAAACCGAACTAGTATCTCATGGCTAATATGAGAAAAATTTCTAAAATCCCGTATCTTTTAGCTTTGTGTTTGAGGTTGAAGCCTCTTCTATTTCTGTGATGCCCCATTCCTTATCATAGTACCTAATAAGTAGTTGGTTACATTATTGAACACAAGAAAAATGTCAGCACATGAAAAATAGAAGCAATATTGCATGAGTTAGTAAATTCTAAATTTAAGAAGTGACTGTCTCCAAATTATTTCAAAGATAACATGAAAACATGTAAAAAACAGAAAGTAGAGTTAATCACATTGGTATTTTAGTGGGCTGATACACACATTATTTTTTAAGTAACTATTCAAATAGAACCTCCATAGGTAACTCTTCAATATTGACACATAATCGTCTGTGGTTAAATGTAGGTGTGTTAACATTTATTTTGAAATATCAGAACTTTTCTTGAAATTACTTTGTTGGCAAAACTTTGTGGTATTTGAAAGAAATCATTTTATGATACCGTGGTTAAGATGAATCCACCTTTGCTGCTTGCCTCTGAATATAAGGTATCTTGGTGATGTGTGCTATATTTTTATACTTAGTAAAGCACACTTGGTTTTCTGGTGTCCATCTTATTTAAGCATAGTCTGTCCTTCCCATCCAGGTTAACACAAAAACACAAGCCTTTATTCATGTTCAAAAAAAAGAATATTGTGGTCTTTATTGACCAAAAGGACAGTTTCTCTATAAGGGATCATATCTGTGATGGAAAAATTACAAATTGTCTACATTTTCAGTTGCTTTTATTAGGTTAAAAATTAATTCTATGTTACCTTTTAGTTCCCTAGCAACTTTAAAATAATGGCACAGGAAATCTTTTTTTCAAATGAGGATGTGCAACAAGAGATGGAATTGGGGATAATGTTCAATGTGGTGAGAATAGGATATTGGTTTTCCTTGCTTCTCACTCTCCTAAATTTCCTTTATGCCCTTTTATTTATATTCTAAGAAACTCTGATGTGACATCTATCTTTTTGTTTCCGAAAAGATGCAGAGGTAATGTTCTCAATGCAAAGAAGCTCAGATTCATACAAAGACAAATAAGAAGGTCCAGCAGGGGATGGGGTTATGCACAGCTTGCAATGCTGGCATCCCATATGGGCGCCCATTTGAGTCCTTGCTGCTCCATTTCTTTTTTTTAAATTTTATTTTTTATTATTATTTTTTGACAGGCAGAGTGGATAGTGAGCAAGAGAGACAGAGAGAAAGGTCTTCCTTTGCCGTTGGTTCACCCTCCAATGGCCGCCACGGCTGGCGCGCTGCGGCCGGCGCACTGCGCTGATCCGAAGGCAGGAGCCAGGTGCTTCTCCTGGTCTCCCATGGGGTGCAGGGCCCGAGCACTTGGGCCATCCTCCACTGCCTTCCCGGGCCACAGCAGAGAGCTGGCCTGGAAGAGGGGCAACCGGGACAGAATCCGGCGCCCCGACTGGGACTAGAACCCGGTGTGCCAGTGCCGCTAGGTGGAGGATTAGCCTATTGAGCCGCAGTGCCGTCCTGCTGCTCCATTTCTGATCCAGCTCCTGGCTAATGTGCCTGGGAAAGCAGAAGATGATCTAATTCTTTGGGCTTCTGCAACCACATAAGAGACCCAGATGGAGTTCTAGGCTTCTGACATTGGCCTGGCACAGCCCAGGATATTATGGCCATTTGAGAAGCCAACCAGAGGATGGAAGAGAATTCTCTCACCCTTGCTGTCACTCCCTCTCTCTCTGTAACTCTGCATTTCAAATGAATACTAAACATCTTTTTTAAAGAACCAGAAAATATGAAGCACCACACACATTTTTCAAATTCCTCTTAATTACCACTGGAACATTTTAACAGATATAGAGATAAACCATCCCAGAACATACTCATCACTTTTACACTCAGAAGAGGGAAAATGTTTTTTGTTTTGATACATTAGTAAATGAGAAATCACAGGAACAATTCAGAATACTTGGGATAGTTTACTTCTGTCTTTTTGTCTGAATGAGGAGTTAGAAAGAAGCAATTCCAAGGCCACAGTGAACACTGCCAGGTCTCACCTTGCTGCTGCTGTGCTTCTTTTTGCTCACGGAGGGTGACCCTGGCTGCCCAGGGCTGGGGACTGAACTAGATCCTGCTGACGTAGGACCCGAATGCACGTGAGATCCTTTTTCAACGACCGATGACAGAACCAGAGGTGACTGCTGTAGCGAAACCTTCTGGAGCTCTGCAGCCAGCTGCTTAGGATCAACTCCTGGGGATTTCGCTTTGTCCACTACAACAAGATGAATTGGATTCACACACGTCTCCGTTTCATTGGTGTTGGTACTGAATTTCATGGAACTTACCTAATATGACTTACTTATAAAACACTAACTTTAAAAATTAGATACATTTAATTGCACCTTTATATATTTTTTCTAAAGAAGTTCAGAAAGTTCAGACAAGAGTGACCCAATGCAGAATTACAAAAAACTGTTTTTCATGTTTTATATAGAGAACTGCAAGAATGAAATCCACTATCATCATCCGCTTTTCCTTCTCAAACTTTTACACATTTCTTTATCCAAGGGGGAAACTTAAAAGAGTATATTTGCATTTGCATATATAAATAAATTCTGTGTTTATAAGTATTTATAAATTAAACATATAGAAATATATATTTATAAATATAAAAACTTCCAATAGGACTTGGCATGTTTTGTTTTGCGCAGTAACTCCAATTCCCAGAATTGTGGCTGTAAGCACAGGAAATACTCAAGAGACTTAATAAACAATGGAAAAACTGATATTTTAAATCTTACAACTGATCTAACAGAAATGTAGATTATATTTGTTATTTAAGAAAGAGTTAGGTCTATTTCAGTTGGTTCTCATGAAATTACACTTTAATTTTTATTTGTTATAAGAAGGCAATTAAAAGGCTCAGGAATATGTGATTCAAAACCCAGTGATGCAAAAAAGAAACAAGTATTATTTAAATAAAAGTGATAGAATGTTCTAAAGAAATGGCTCCATGTATGTGTGTATATATATATATATATATATATATATTTAACCCCATCTCTGTTTATGTCTAGAGCTTTATCTACACCTACATCTATACCTAGTCCATTGGGACAGCGGACTGTTGCACCTACCAGCTTTTGGTGGCTCATGAAGCTCCAGGTGCTGAGGATTTTCTGAATCTGATAGCATATTGAGGTCCCTAAAAATTAAAACAAAACATTAAAAAAGAGATTGAAGAAGCTTGATACGAAAGGCACTTTTTTCCAACTACCCTGAATTTTTTTCAGTAGATAAATGAGAAGTGGTTAATGATATAAAGCAACTCCAAAGCATGCTCACCCTTCTAGCCCAATATATATTTGCAATGCTGTTGAAAGTCAGAGCTGATAAAAATGATTATTTAAGGTGAAATCTTTATGGATTAAATGTAAGTTCATTTTGAAATACTATATGCCTCCACGAACTCTAAATGTGTTTAGGCTTTCATTTAAATGAAGTATGTTTCAATAAAAGCATGACAGGGGAGAGCTATTGACATAATCAGAAACTAAATTAGCTGAATTCTGTCTACCCTGTAGGCTTTGATTCTGAACACAAGAAATCTATAAAACTTGTATTCACTTCATTTTCTAATTACAGAAAATCTTGCTGACTGGCAAAGGTTCCACCTTAACAATTTTAAATTAAAAGAGCCATGAATAGCCAAAAAATGGAAACAGAAAGATGGGGAAAAACTCACAGTCTTACACATATTTCTGCTTCCCCACTTTGCTGACTAATGATACTCTGCACTTCTTCATATGTTTTAGAAGTTAAAGGAATTCCATTCCATTCCAATACTTGCATCCCTAAAAAGACAAATTTGAGTATAAAATCAAACACGTGTACTCTCTCTAGCTTGGGCCCATAGGGCATACAAGACATTTCTTTGCATTTAAAAATCAACTCAGCACACCATTTCAGAGGACAAGAGTTCAAAAACTGCTGGAACATGAAAATCAAAACCATTTCGTAGTTTGAGCTCCTCAACTTACCTGAACACATAGAATAAATTTAAAACATAAAAAATTCTGCTTTTGAAACTATTTAAATATTATCAAACACATGCATTATTCTGTTCACACTGTTAGAAAGAAAATATTACTGAATATACATGGCTCAGATTAAGTGTTTCAAGGGAAAAAAGAAACATCAAGCAGTTAGAACCACCAAAAATATTCTGCTGTAGGGAGCAAAGTATGAGTGTGAACTTCTGGATCCTAACATGGAATGGGAGTGATAGAAAGTCTACACAACTTCCTTGCGAAGCTCACCTCCAGAATTGTGGTGCCTTCAACTTTGCCCAGATAAAACAGGTGGCCACATCGTGTCTTTCCCTTACAGTAAGTGCCAGACAGTCCTGAGCAGAACGTTTGTGCTCTCACAGTAGTAGTAGTATAGGGCCTTATGCTCACAAAGGCCTCATGCATGGTATCATGTTCTGCTGTGGTTATTTGGAAATTCTTAATAATGTTTGAACAAAGAAACTACATTTTCAAGTAACACTGGGCCCTGCAAACTATGTAGCTGGCCTAACCTAGCCAGGGTATTTCATTTCTCTGCTCCATTTAGAAAGGTAATTTCATACAAAAGAAGAAAAGTAGTAATATCATTGATATTTCAACATTTCACATGTAGTTTCTTTGGTCCATTTTAAATGCACAAAACTAATTTAGGGGTATGTAAAACCTCTAATGTCTGTATGCTGTAACTCTGCTATAATTTACATCAAAGGAAATGATTTTGAGCAATGAGGTTGTTAATGAGCTTCACAGAAGACTACATGAAATTCCCTTCTGTGCATCCCTGGCTTCATTGGGGAATTCTACTCATGCTCTGTACCTTTAAAGGTTTTGATGGCTACAATGCAGTTTGGGAAGTATATGATTAGTGTCAATCGACAAAGGGAAATGCTTTTACACTAGAGTAAAATGGCAACAGAAGACCATAAAGAAGGCGCACAGTAACACAAACAAGATGACTTTCTGTAACTTACTCCAAGAAAACTTTACCTTCAGAGGGGCCTTAGGTTTATTTCAACAATCCCAAGCTGTTGTACACATAAAATGAGAAAATTATATAAATAACAGTGAAAACACTGCTAAAGAAAAAATATGGCACACTGAAAGAGGAAAACAAAGCATTTTTTTTCAGTCAGGAAGGTACATTTATGAGCAAATGATTTTGAATGGAAACCAATTAATGCTGTTGTAATTCAGAAATTGCATTGTCACATTTCTGCAGATGCATATTCTATTGAAAGAATGGTCACATAGTTCATGCATTTCCTGATAGATTTACCTGTTCATTTTTAATATCTCAAAATAAGGGAGCACATTTATAAATCATAATTATCAATGAAATGAGAAGGGCTTCTAGATGTAAAAAGAAAAAATATTTAGTACTGTTACTAAATTTGTTGAAAAATTATTTCAAGGGCCAATGCTGTGGGCACAGAGGATTAAAGCTCTGGCCTGCCGTGCTGGCATCCCATATGGGCACTGGTTCAAGTCTCAGTTACTCCACTTCCAATTCAGCTCTCTGCTAATGTGCCTGGAAAAGCAGTGGAGGATGGCCCAAGTACAGGGGCCCCTACACCCACGTGGGAGAACTGGAAGAAGCTCCTGGCTCCTGGCTTCAGATTGGCTCAGCTCCAACTGTTGCAGACATTTGGAGAGTGAACCAGACCTCTCTCTCTCTCTGTCTCTCTTTCTGTAACTCTCTGTAACTCTTTCAAATAAAATAAAATAAATCTTTTTTTAAAAAAAGGAAAATTATTCCAGTAATAGGGGATTTATGGATATAAACCTGAGATCAGTCCTTACATGATCTTCTCTGTCCCCCACTAACCTGGACCACAGATGGAGCTGAGCTGCAGTGCAAAACATTCAGCCCATTATTTTATCTTGGCTTGGTGCCCATGGTAAGATACCACTAGGAAAATGACTAAATGAACACTCAACATTTAACAATTTTTCCCTTTCTATTGTCTAACTTCCTACAAACCCCACAAGAACCTTGCATAATAATAAAGAATGGAATATACAGGTCACTGCTCATTTATTTCATAAGATGGCTTTGGCAATTATGAGAAAGAAAATGAGGTTATTCAAATATCAGATATTTGACATATATTCATGAATCGTTAATCCTGTAACTATTTAAAATGCGTGTTAAATTTGTCAAGCATTATTATGCTTTGTTGAAATTCGAATAAAACAGTATTTTACCATTTAATGTAAGAAATTTCAATCGTAAGAAAGCTTTTAGCTGTGATTGTGTTTGAAAAAGATTTCCTGGAAGGCAGTATACACATAAATGATGACATTATTTAGTATTCTGATTGGACATTTATATTATCGTTATATTTAAATCTAACATGATGTATGTTAAATGATTTTTTTAAGTCTTAGAGTACACAGATAATAGAATTATATACCTAGAAAGCACCTGTCCTAATAGCTTGAGACATAAGCTGAATTTTTGCTGCATGTGCAACTGTGGTGATAGATTTATTGTTCAAAATATCAAACTTAGTAAGTTACTAAACATGAAAAAAGATAATAATCAGACAATTATGGGCCTTCAAAAAATCAATCAACAGAAAATATTCTCAAGTACACATTTTCATAAATTCTAGGATCACTTAATCTTGTACGCTCCTCAAACTGGCAAAAGCTATTCTTAATCCTTATAATATAAATGTTCATACTATGTTACTTCTTGATCTATGCTTAGTATTTGCTATTACGTAAAAAGTATCTTGTTGATTAAAAATTTTCAGTTAACAGTCAAAATCTTAACTAGTTTTTGGATATCATAACATATCACAAAGACACTTATACTTTCACATATTTGATTTATTTCACATGTACTTTCCTAGCACCTTGTATGTGGCAGACACAAAATTCACCACCTCCACTTATATTTTCTGTTGTCATAAATATTAATAAAAGTTATACTCTACTAGAAAAAAGTAGGAATATCTTGACAATTAGTAAAATAATGGCAGTTCAGAGAAGGAAATCCCAAAGTGTGGCAAGTATGTGAAAAAAAATCCTAGATTTATTAGTGATTAAGAAGTGCATAGTAAAGCTAAGAAGTGCAGAGTAAAGCGATAATGACATACTGCCTAATTCCTATCATACTGGGTGATATTTGAAAACCAGACAATGACTGTGCTGGGTGGGATGAGGGGTGAGGCCTCCCTGCCTTCATCCAGGGAGGTTTGCCTTGATACACTGTTGCTCTGGTTAATTCCCACTTTATGATGTGAGGATAGCATGAGTGGGACAGGAAGAAAAGGGAAACATTTTTTTATTAGAATGCAGATGAGTGCAATTCTTCCCTAAGGCTATCTGACAGAATACAGTTAAACTAAGAAGTCCTTTGCTTGGGTATGCATTTGTGGGGAGGCTGAGGTACCTGAAGAAATGGACACTGTGAGAGCAGAAAATACTCAGGAAAGAAATCCTTGGCAGAGGCTGAAGAAAAGCAGTTGTACCAGGAGCGAACCCTAGAAGGTGGATCCCTCTCTTAACATCCTTGCTAGTAAAAACAAGAGGGAAACAGGATCTCATCTACAGGGCAATGTTATTTATGTAGATTTAAGTGATATGCACTGAGGGAGGGAGGCTTGGGATATTCTTAGAATTCTACCTACAAACTATATTGAACCTGTTAAAAATTAATTAAAATGTACTAAAAAAATTTAAAAATAAAATACTAAAGTATAAAAGAAAATAAATTATATGCACACAAAATGGCATTATAAATTTTATAAACAAATGGCAGGCATCATATAAATTATAATAGTTTCCCAAAACGGGGAATAGTTGCCCACAGAAACAAAATACAAGGAAATAAATGTTAATCAGTGGGTGAATAAATGAAAATAACACACACATAGGAAAGGTCTAATGAGAATCTGATGCAAACGAGGTTCAAAAAACAAAAGGAAGTCTCATGTAAAGAATACTGTATATGTGCAAAAGTTATTTTTAATGTTTTGCATCTTTTCCAGACTAATATTATTAAATATGACTACATACTAATTTTCTTTCTTTTATTTTTTTTTATTTTATTTTTTGACAGGCAGAGTGGACAGTGAGAGAGAGAGACACAGAGAGAAAGGTCTTCCTTTTGCCGTTGGTTCACCCTCCAATGGCCACACACAGCGGGTACGCTGTGGTCAGCGCATGGCGCTGATCTGAAGCCAGGAGCCAGGTGCTTCTCCTGGTCTCTGGTGCAGGTGCAGGGCCCAAGGACTTGGGCCATCCTCCACTGCACTCCTGGGCCACAGCAGAGAGCTTGCCTGGAAGAGGGGCAACCAGGACAGAACCCGGCGCCCCGACTGGGACTAGAACCCGGTGTGCCGGCGCCACAGGTGGAGGTTTAGCCTATGGAGCCGCGGCGCCGGCTACATATTAATTTTCTACATGTGCACAACCACTCTCAGGAATGTTCCATGAAGCAGCAGCAGTAGGAATAAATTAGGTAAACTGGCTATTTTTCCCTAGTGACCAATAGATAAACCACCAATGCAAGTGGACTTTTGAGCACCCAGGACACTGCTCACATCAGTTATACTCTTTCATTCTTATGTTAGGCAGTATCAATTCATGAGAAATCCAAGATAGGTAGATTCGATTCTTTTTGAAAAATACATTTAAGCTTTGCACAGTGGCAGTATCATAGCCAATGAGGCTTATTTGAGGCGCAATCATTGCTAATTAAAAAAAACATTTAAAAACACTTCGTAATTTTGACCTATTTGTACATTAACATGAAAAGATAAAAAGGAAAAAGGATAGGAAAAAGGAAAAGGTGGGACCGGCGTTGTGGCGTTGCAGGTGAAGCCACTGCCTGCAACGCCTGAATCCTACATGGGTGCAGTTTTGAGTTCCGGTTGCTTGGTGTTGGCCTAGGAAAAGCAGTGGAAGATGGTCCCACCCATGTGGGAGACCTTGAAGAAGCTCCTACCTTCATTATGGCAATCTGGAGAGTGAAACAGCAAATGAAGATTCTCTCCCTCTGTATTTGTTTCTCCCCCTCTCTATGTAACCCTGACTTTCAAATAAATAAATACTTCTTAAAAAAAAAAAAAGAAAAGGAAAAAAGGAAGGTGTAAAAAAATGGAGAGAAAGAATATATGGTAAAGGGATACTGGAATTTGGGTGTGTGTCCTGCTTATTTATAGGACACAGAGACACCCGCAGGGATAATAAAATATTCAGAACGCAGATACACATCATCAGGTATAAAATTTGAAGGTTGGGAAGTATCTTTTTGAAGAGCTAATCTCACAATAATATTATATTTTGTCATTATTCCTGTTGCTCTTGTTTTTTATTTTTGGTACACATAGTTCAAAGTTTAAAATGAAGTTTGAATACACAAAGTATATTTAAAGAAGCACCTGTTATCAGAGCAGTAGCATAGACACACATGCAGGGAGCCCTGTGTTAGCCTGATGAGCACGAATAAGCTGTGGGTGTGAAAACATCTCAGAACCTGAATTACTGGGTAGGAACAATTTTCACGAACTAAGACACTGTCTCTAAAGAGTCCTGGGGGTGGAAGGGAGAGAATCTGAATTTCATTTTATTGAACAGAGGCTCTGGACTGTTAAAACAGAAAATTTAAAAAATTCTAAGCTAACGAGTCTAATAATGCTTTCACATAGAACTCTGTGTGTAGACATGTGTGTGTAATAGTGTTGAAAATTAAAATCTGCCCCTCTCAATTAGCAGCATAGGCACCATTTTCAGAAAGACAAACATTCGATCTATCAGAGATGTGTTTTACGAACCACCTTGTGCTGAAAGCTGACAGTTGATAATTTCTCTTCAGTGCAATCAACTGTGGTCCCATTCAGCCTGGTTATTTACTAGCTGCATGCCTTAGAGCCAGTTGGTTAATCTGCCATGCTTGGCTCCCTCGAGGCAGATTATACTTGCTAGATGACTGCTTCAGCTTATTTCTACCCTACAGTAGGGAAAATGTTCTATGACAGAAGGAGAAGCAAAACAAATGCTGCTTTCCAACTTATGAAAATGCAATTTTTGACCTGCATTTTCATATAAGAAAATTTTAAGAAGTTAAAATTCTTAAATGCTCACATTGTTTTCAATTATTTCCCTTGTCTGCAACTTCACTTCACATATACAGTGAAACTTCCTCAAGCACAGAAATCACAACATCTACTTTTTTGTATCTCACATTTTCTTTCACTGCCCAGTCAATGGCAGTTGTTCAGGTTCTCCTAATTGGTTATGGGTCCCTAAGACTCCCACGGTGTCACTCTTACCTGCTTTCCTTTTCTCACAGTTTCCTGGATTGGTTAACTCAGGGACTAGAACACTGAACTTTGAATCTAAATTTGGTTTAAGTTTACATGCCAAGCAAAGTACATAGCGCAACTGCCATTCAAACCCCAAACTGATTTAAATCTACGATGCCAAACTAACACTGGATTAAATTTACTCTATATTTTCAAAATATGTGATATGTCACAATTTCTCCCCTCCATAGTATAAAGACAATGGAATTGCAAACTAATTAAAAGTTTTAAGGCAATTTTTAAAACGCATACTTTTCTACATTTTTTTTTTTGCTTTATACTATCATATGTGAATGAAATGTTGTTAAGCAAAAGTACTATAGTGATATTTCTATTCTTTGGGGAGAACTATTGATAAGCATTCTTTAGAGAGATGTTTTACAGCTTGGATACTTTTTAAAAAGCTCAGATGTGCAGACAATAAACTCTGTATTTCATATTTCAAATTGTCCCTGATTTGGGTTGTGATCATGAGCAATTTCCTTTTCCTGTCTCTTCTCTCATTTCTACTTTTTGTGAATAACAAGAAACTAAAATCAACAAACTATAGCCTATATATATAAACTCACAAATGAAATTAATTTATTTTTTAAAAATTTTAAACTAGATTTTGACTAGAAAAAAGTCAGAGAAAGATTAAGGTATCTAGCTGAATTGTTGGAGCTGATCCATACTTCTTTTCTACTGGGTATACTGAAACTATTTAGTCAACAACTGCACTCATCATATTTGGTCCCAATCACTTAAAAGTACAAAATAAAGAGATCTTCATACATTTTGCAGTATCATCATTGATGGAGGTTTATATAAAGCAAATGTGTAACAAAGCAGAAGTCACTCCCATTTTAAAGACTAATGTTAGGGGCCGGCGCTGTGGCAAGCAGCTAAGGTTGCTCTACTTCCGATCCAGCTCTCTGCTATGACCTGGGAAAGCAGTAGAAAATGGCCTAAGTCCTTGGGCTCCGGCACCCACAAGGGAGATTCGCTGTCTTTGGATCAGGGCAGCTCCAGCTGTTGCAGACATCTGGGGAATGAACCAGTGGATGGAAGACCTTTCTCTCTCTCTGTCTCTCTCTCCCTCTATTTCTCTCTCTCTCTCTCTCTCTCTCTCTCTCTCTGCCTCTCTGTAACTGCCTTTCAAATAAATAAATCTAAAAAATGAAAGAAAAAAGAGATTAAGCAAGATCTTTATAGATGTTCTATTTTTAATCTGTTGTACTATGTATTTAAAAAGTGACATCTAGGAAGGGATATAACTTGTGTAACTTCAACATAACCCCCAACATCAGTTAGTTAGCATAACCATCTCTCATGCCAGTGCTAGTATTAATAACCAGCAAAACTCATTCAATTTATGTCAACTAAATCTACATGCCAGTCCACCTGAATACAAATAATGTTCAAATATATGAGACGTAGCAGGAAGAACACACACGTTATTTTTCATGATATTTATGTTACAATAAACTAAGATATTTTAGAAATTACACAATTTTCATAACAATACAATTTGAAGATTTGTCCATGCAAAAATTGAAGATTTTACTGAACAAAGTTGTTGTGGGATGTATCACTTAATTGTAGATACATCTCACTTCCCATGTTAGATCGTTCTCTCCCCCCCCCTTTTTTTTTATTCTATCAGCTAGTATTTGCAGACACTATTCTTGTTTATATGATCCCTTTTGTTCTTAGTCCTATCATTATGATCAATTAAGTGAGATACACAGCAGACCCATAGAATGCCAGATGTCCTAAACAGCACTCTGGCCTCAGAATCAGCCCTTAAGGCATGCGGATCCGGCTGAAAAGCCCATGAGAGTATTTCAGGCATGGAAAGCCAAGACACTCTGGGGGGAAAAAAAAACCTAAATGGAAGATCTCTGCAAGTGAGATCCCAGTGGAAAGAACAGTCATCAAAGAAGGAGGTACCTTTCTCTGAAAGGAGGAGAGAACTTCCACTTTGACCATGGCCTTGTCTAAATATGATCAGAGTTGGTGAACTCAGGGGGCTTTCATAGCCTTGGCAGCTCATGACAAGAGCCTAGGGTGATTACTGAGGCCATAAACAAGAGTGTCAATTTGTTAAGTCAACAACAGGAGTCACTGTGCACTTATTCCTCATGTAGGATCTTTGTCCTTAGTGTGCTGTATTGAGATTTAATGCTATAACTAGTACTCAAACAGTATTTTTCACTTTATGTTTCTGTGTGGGAGCAAACTGTTGAAATCTTTACTTAATGTATGCTAAACTGATCTTCTGTATATAAAGAGAATTGAAAATGAATCTTGATGTGAATGGAAGGGGAGAGGGAGTGGGAGAGGGGAGGGTTGTGGGTGGGAGGGACTTTATGGGGGGGAAGCCATTGTAATCCATAAGCTGTACTTTGGAAATTTATATTCATTAAATAAAAGTTAAAAAAATAAAAAAATAAAAATGCCAAAAAAATTGTAGATACATACTGATAGGAATGAATAAAAGTAGATTGGAATCCTTATCTCTTTCCCCTAGCCTACTCACAGAAAAGAAGTAAATAATACATGTTCCAGGTACATTGAAGGGAAACTTTAGCTGCTTGCTCCCTTCTAGAAGGGAAAATAATGTGGGAAGAATGAAAGGACTGGGACGTGGGTCAGTTCTCAGGAGAAGGTGGCTGGAGTTTCTAGACTTAGTAGGTACTGGCATCCAGCTTGTTCAAACTCCCCAAAGAAGATGGCATTAGTGCAGAGGAAAAATGCTTGAGGAGCCTTTGGAAAGGAGGACCCGAGGTAGTACAACTCAACACAAGCAAATGGGCTTGTTAAAAGGGAGCCACCCTCTGTCAAAGAAACAGCAGTGATGTGGCACTCTCAGTGGTTTGGGTCCACATCCACAGCCCCATCTCTCAGAGTTCTAGAATGTGTACTGCATTCATTGGGACTCTCCTCAGTGCACATGGGATATGGGACACGTCCCATCAAATCAGGGATGTGACCATCAAATAATGAATCATGGGCAGATGAAGGGCATGCTGGAACTGATTACATTAGTTCTCAAGAGAAAAGGTATCTCTTACATTCCAAAATGATGATTGAAAATTCATCCTTTTAAAACATAGTGAAAGTGAATAAGGAAATATAAGTAGTCATGGTTTGTGGTCTAGTTTGAAGAATATTATTATAATAGTATTCTATTTCTACTAAATATTATATCCAGTATTTCCTGGAAAGACTGATATAAATGCCAAAGCTATTCTATGACTAGAGTATATTGTAAAGGTTATTTGAAGCAGACTAAATCAAGTGAGTGAAAGAGGCACAAGTACTGTAAGACATAATAATGCAATATGTGGAATTATCCAATACGAAGTATATAACATCATCATTTCATTTGAAATAACTTGCAGTTCATAAGTTTATAACATTTTCTTCTAACTTCCTAATGTAGTTTTGTTAATTTGCGTAGAGGACTTCCTAGTGACTTTCAAATGAAATATTAGTAGATGAGTAGAGAGATGTCCCATGCACATGGGTTGGAAGAATTAATGATAAAATTTCCATACCACCTAAAGTCATCTATAGATTAAATTAATATCTATAAAAATTCCAATGGTCTTTTCCATAATCCAAAAATCCATATGAAACCACAGAACACCTGGAAGAGTAAGAACAATTCTGAGCAAGAACAAAGTTGGAAGCAGCACACGTTTTGATTTCTGATTACATTACAAAGCTATAGTAATCAAAACAGCATCATATTAGCATAAAAATAGAACATAGTCCAATGGAATGGAATCGAGAACCCAGAAATAAAGTAAAAAGTATGTGGTCCAAATAATCTTTGAAATGGGGATCAAGAACACACAATTAGGAAAGCACAATTTCTTTAATAAATAACGTTGGAAAAGTTGAGTATCCACATTTAAAAAAAGAGTCAAATTATACTCCTATATTATCCCATTCACAAAATTTAATCCAAATAACTTAAAAATATAAACATAAAACCTTAAAATTCCTAGAAGAAAATGGGTAAAAATTCCCATGACATTGGTCTTGGCAATGATTTTTTTTGTATGTGATGATAAAAGCACAAGCAACAGCAACAACAAGAAAATAAATAAATGGAATCACATCAAATTATAAAGCTTCTGTACAGCAAAGGAAAAATATAACAAAGTATAACAGCAACCTAAAGAATATGAGAAAACTTTTGCAAAAATATATATGATAGCATATTAATATCCAAAGTACACAAGGAATGCATACAACTCATAAACCAAAACAAAACAAAATGAAACAAATAGCCTGATGTAAAGGTGGGTAAAGGGGGGCCAAGCATTGTGGCAGAGCAGGTAAAGATGCCACCTGTGTGATGCCTGTATCCCATATCAGTGCCGGTTCATGTCCTGGCTGGTACACTTCGGATTCAGCTCATTGCTAATGGCCTGGGAAAAGGCAGGAAAAGATGGCCCAAGTGCTTAGGTCCCCGCTACTCATGTGGGAGACTCAGATGAAGCTCTTGGCTCCTGACTTCTGGCTTTGGACTGACTCAGCCGGGCCATTGTGGCCATAGAGGAGTAAACCAGTGGATGGAAGATATGGAAGATATCTCTCTCCCTCTCTCCCTCCTTCCCTTTCTCCTCTACCCCTCTCTCCCTCTCTCTCTCTCTCCCTCTCTCTCTCTCTCTCTGTGTGTCTCCCTTTCTCTCTCTGTAAACCTGACTTCCAAATAAGTAAATAAATCTTTTTTTTTAAATCCAGATAGATTTTTTTAAATAAGATGCACAAATGACCAGATATGTAAAAAGACAGCTAATCTTAGTACTTATTATGAAAATGAAAACCAAAACCACAATGAGACATCACCTCACACCTCCTAGAATGACTATTATCAAAAGTCAAATAATAACAAATGTTAGTGATGATATGAAGCAATTAGTTGTTCACTGTTTATGAAATTTAAATCGGTATGACCACCATGGAAAATAGTATTGAAGACTTTCAAAAACTAAAAATAAAACTACCATATCATCTAGCAACCCAATTTCTGGGTATATATCTAAAGGAAATGGAATCAGTACCTCAAAGAGTTATCTGCTTTGTTTTGTTAATTGCAACATAATTCATAATAGGCAAGATATGGGGAAAAAAGCCCAGTGTCAATGGATGAATGGATAAAGAAAATATGTAATAGTATTTAAAACACAAATGAAGTTCTGCTATTTGTGACATTGTGAATAAATCTTGAGGGCATTATGTTAAGTAAAATAAGTCATAAAAAAGAAAAATATTGCATGATTTCATTTATATGTGGAACTTAAAATAGTTGATGTCACAGAGTTAAAGAGAACAGTGATGTTGCTGGGAGCTGGGCTATAGGGGAATTGCAGATGTTGGTTCAAAGATAGAAATATTAAGTTACAAAGATGAGTAAGTTCTGGGTATCTAATATTTATCATAACTACAGTTATAAATAGTGTATTATCTCTTTGAACTTTGCCATGAAAATAGATCTTAAATGTACTTATCAAACAAAGAAAAAGGAAAAAGGCAACTAATGTTAGATGAGGGATGTGTTATTTAGCTCGACTATGGTATTCATTTCACAATCAATAAATATAGCAAATAACAATAGGAACACTAAAATGTAAGCAGTCCTTGAGGAATATTAACAATTGTGTTTGGTTATGCAAGAGCCAGTGTCACTATATGATTATTATGAAAGGTGTAATCAAAATTAATAAATTGACACATACGTTATTCATCAATAAAAGTGTCAAGAGATATAAATAACAGAGAAGCCATTTCAAACAATAAAAAAAAATCAGTAACAATTTTATCATCCTGAGAGTATTTTAAGGTAATAAATTATGCATCAAGTTACTTTATATAGTGTCAATATTTCGTTCCTTTTATCACAATGAATTAGCAGATAATTAACTTTGGCTTCATAGTATCAAACAAATAACAAATGGCATTTAAAGTTAGATTTCATTCTCAACCACTTTTAATAAATAGTATTCAACTTCATATGCTACCAGTCAATATTATAGGGTATATGACAGCTTACAATAATTGATTTTCCATTGAGAAATAAGAACTTTCTGAGAATAAAATAGTTTAGCTAATATCTGCCAACTGGCACAGAGCAAAAATAATTTTATCTCTAGCTCTCTAAAATTGATTTAGGAAAAATATTTCCATATCATATCAAATATTATTACAATTAAAATAACAATATAATTCTAGATTTTTATATGTATACTTATGATTATAAGGAATTCTTTTGGGTAAAATAAATAAAATTAGATCCATTTCAACTGTGTTTAACCCTTTAATATTAATAAAGAACACAAACAAAGGACTTTATTTTTAAACAAGGTTATGTTGCCCACTTTTTCTCATTTTATCCACAGTGAAAAATAGATAAAGTAGGTATAAACCTATTTTTACAGATGAAAAACCTTCAGTTTCAGAAACCACTTACTAATGATACTCCAAAAACTCAGGTCTCCTGATTCATTATCTAAGTTTGGAATATCAGAATTTTATAAGTTTAGCATGTAAGAATTCTAAAGTCTTCTTTTATGCTTAAGTTATACAGAATATTTGATTATAAATTGTGTCTGTTTTTTTCTGGCAACTGTCTTAGATTTATGTGCAGACTCAATTTAAATAAATATATTTAAATCCAGATAAAACTCCTCAGATCATGCCCACAAGTATTTAGTCAGCCCACAAGTACTCAGTCAGTAAGTGTCAAAAAGGATACTAGATTCTGAGTCACTGGTATCAATCATTCAGTCAGTCATGATTTCTGACATGCTTTTCCTGCTGAGCAATAGGACTGTCACAGACAAATGCTCACAGAAGGCAAATGATATGGAAGTCCAGGATTACAGTGCTGGTGTAGGTGTGGAGCTGGGAGGCAGGTTGGATGAAGGTGAGTTCAGATGCGCTTGGTGTATGCTTGGTGACACTGGACTGAGATATCTTTTGATAATGTAAAGACAGAAGAAGAGGAAAGCTTCATAATACCCACTGTTTTAATAACATTCTACCATTTGGAATGAATATATGCCTTTCTTCCCCATGTCGGTGCCACTCTCAGCAGTTTGGTGTTCATCTCTTTCATGTTTTCTCAGTATCTTGCACATACCTCCATTGCTACACTGAACACATTTATGTAATGGTCTCTATTGCTGTTCTGTGATCTTCTAAATCCACAGTACATATGTTTGTTGAAAGAATGAGAAAAAAGACAGACTGAATGCTAGGAGATTGGTTAAGAAGATACTAATTCAAAACGGCAATTGATTTTACATTTTTTCCATTAAACATAATTTTCATTATATGCTGTCATGATAAAAAGTGGGATTGCTGAGAATCCGTTCTTTGAATCAATACAGCAGTAAATTCATTTCTTTACAATTCATTAATGCAAACTAAGCTATATAGGGATATTTTATTCAGTTTTGTTCTTTGGAACTATTTCAGATGATTCTAACAGAGCATAATTTTCATAAACAAACAATTATTCCAGAGTGATTTTCTTCATGAACATTAAAAACTGTGGCTCACAGATATTTTTTTTCCTATTATGATGGAAACTGCAGATTTTAGGAATACAGAATATTGAATTGCCACCTATAGAACAACAAAAATAAAGCTATGTACTTAAGTGGTATGATTCTTATTAAAGGACATGCATTTACTATATTATTTGAAAACAATATTTAAAACTTGGATGCCAAATGTAGATAGTTAATCTCTAGGGATTTAGTTTTTAAAAATGGTGAGGTGACTCTTCGCTTACTAAGTTCAATGCTATGTAGAGGAACGAATGAATGAACACAACTGAGGTCAGTTCCACTGAATTGAAATTTGACATACACACTACATTGACATGTTCATAAATTCACACATATGTACATGATTAAAAGAACCATTTCTCACTGTATCCTCTATTCCCACTTTGTGTCTCCACAGCCGCAATTCATACCTGGGTGATTTCTTTAGTTTCTTAATTACTCTCCCTGCTTCTACCATCTACCCCTTTCAAATGATTCTTAATACACATCATTCATGTGTTGTGTCAATGGCTTGCCTTTGCACCTCAGTAAAAGCTAAAGTTTTCAAGTCCTGTAGGATTCAATTCCTGTTACCTCTCTGACTGAAATTCTTACTCTCTCCTACATGTTCACCCAGTGCTGGTCGAGCTTGACCTCCTTGCTGTCTCTGAACACACCTGTTATGCCCTTGCTCAGGGCCTTGGCCCTTTTCATTCTACTGCTTAGAATACAGACAACTCCTTCCCCTCCTTAATGGTTTTCCTGAAGTTTCTGCATTCTTAGTGAGCCCCTCCCTGACCACCCATTCTGAAATTGCAACACTATCCTCCAACAAGTCCAAATCACTCTCCTTACTTTATTTTTCTCTTTATCATTTATTACTAGTTACCATATGATATTCCTACAAAGCTTTGTGATCTCAGAGGTGGAGAACGTTCAGCCCATGGGCCCCATAAGGCCTGTGAAAGTATTTGGTCTGGCTGTGCCAAGGCAAGCGCAGGTGGGACTTGAAATTCTGTAAATAAATAGCAAGCTCATTTATAAGGTGGTGATTTTGGATGGCCCATGAATGAGGATATTCAATTGGCCCTTGACAGAAAACTGTTTCTCCACTCCTGAGATTGTAAGGTCTATGTTTTCTCCCATGAAGCTCTCACTGTGCCACAAAGAGAGGACAGTCAATATAATATATACTAAAAAAAATTGAAAGTATGAGCTGATCAGTGGAGGCACTCAGCAAATTCAAGCACCATGGCCAACAGTGACAAGGATCTTGGGAGTGAGTAGGACGTAAAACAAAACAAAGGAACTTAAGAAAGAATATTATTTTCTTCCACTATTCTCATTGAAACTTTATATACACAAATACTTGAATCTGAGCTTGTTGATGCTGCTGTGAAAATGTGAATTCAAACATGGAATTTTGTTTCTGCTTCAGCTTGGGTCACTGTATCTGGAATTAAGTAGTACCCCATAACTATGTTGAGTATTCAAAAAAAAATAACAGATGGAATAAAGGAAAGCCTTGAGACATGTCCAGTCCTCAGAAGCTTACAGTGTATGCCTAGAAATTCATGTAGTACAATATTTAAAATGATATATATCGTTATATCAGGTACTCCTAGCAATTAAATGTTCCTTTACAGAAGGCTGAATTTTATAAGATTAATAGTCATCCATGAAAATAATTTCATCATCCTTAAAACATAGCTTTTATATAGCTAATCTATTGCTTTATATTTATTAAAGACATCCACTTCTTTTGCCCACATGGTAACCCTGTGAGATAGATTTCGAAACCTTTTACTTGTACAGTAAGATGAAGGAGACTCAAAGACTACAAGTAACTTGCTTAAAAGTTATAAAACTGTATTAATTCAGAGTCTTCTGACTCCAGGTTTGATGCTTTCTCAAACAGGAATATTATATATTTCTGTAGTTTAGAGTTCATCTGAGCATGATCAATTATCTAAGCATGTACAAGTATGAGGGACAGAGACTTCATACTTAAAATTGTGAATACTGGGGCCAGCATGGTGGCAAAGTGGGTTGGGCCACTGCCTGTGATACTGTCATCCTATGTGAGTGTGGGTTGGGTCCCAGCTGCTACACTTCTGATCCATCTTCCTGCTGGTGCATCTGGGAAGGCAGTGGGAGATGGCCCAAGTGCTTAAACCCTTGCCACCATCATGGGAGACTCAGATGGAGTTACTGACTCCTGGCTTTGACCAGTCCCCAACCTGGGCATTGTGACCATACAGAGAGTGAACCAGCAGATGGAAATCTGTCTGTCTAGCTCTCTCTCCCTCTGTAACTGCCCTTCAAATAAATGAATAAATCATTTTAAAAAGCACAAATACTTCTCTTTACCATCAAAGAGTTTTGAAAGTAAGCATGTTTTTGAACAGTGATTTGTCAAACTCTATACTGTATGTTTCTGATATTTTATTTCTAAATCTGACAACAATTTTGCAAAGGCTAATATTATCCTAATTTTCCAAGACACTCTCAGGTTCTACAATGGATCCAGACAGTAAGTGCTAGCCCTGAATTTAAATCCTGATCTTTCCTACCCTAGAAAATCCTCACACTCTATCAATAGAGATGCTAAAGTATTGGTTGGTTAAATAGCTACTATGGATATTAAAGAGAAAATTCAATATCCTTGCTTCTAAAATATCCACATTTTTTCATGGAAAATGCAGCCTATACTATGGCATATTGATTAGAAATAATCCAGAAATTTAACTACAGAAACAACTGCTCATCAAAAACCAATATCATTTAAACATAGGTTTTGAGGTATGCCACCTTGTTGATAAAAGCAATTGAACCAGGATTTGGACTATTGTACTATGTAATGAGGGACAATTATTCGGTTTTCTCAATGTCCCTATTGGATATATCATGACTGTGCATACATTTATAAAGGAGGGAAGTTTCCTTCTTTGTCCTGGCAATATAGCTAATCACTAATAGTCTTCGAGGTAGGTGCAAAATCACTGCAACCTAAAAATATATTAAAACCTACCAGTCCAGCTACCAACAATTTGTATTTTTCTTCCTAAGTGATAATTTTCCTAAATATTTGGTAGAAAATCTTGTTGTCACTGTGGAAAGTAATCTTGTGCCATGTGTACCTAATAAACCAGTTGTAGGGAATTTTGAGAAATCTCATGCTAATGACCAATCCATACCTGGTAATCCCCCTGGAACAAGAACAAGGAAGCTCACTCATCTGTTTGCTGTGTTTCTTGATCTCCAACCTTGATCACTGCCATGCCATCTGTAACATATGCCAAAAAAGCATAAGCAGAAATAAAGACTTTCTTGACCAGGAATATCCTCCCTTAGTTCCACAGGAGCGTGTCCTAAAAAAAATGCTACTGGAATTCACTCTTCCATTACATTTCTTCATGGCAGAGACCTCCAGAGACCAACTTCTAGAATAAAATCACCACTCCCAAAACAACCAACCTAATCCTCAGTCCAATCACTGATTCTCAACAATTCCAACAGCATTTTCTTGCCAGAAATTCCATCATTCCATAAAAAAGCTAGCTAGGTAGACCAACATCAATCACATACACAAAAACAACTAAAAATTAAGAAATTAAAAATATTCCTGAACTAGAATGCATGCCTCAGGCACTCACAGAATATCCTTTGGATAAACAATGTTGTTTCTTTCAATTCATCATGGATCTAGTGGTCTGGGAGATAAGCAGCCATAAAGCACAGGCTCAATCAAAAGATACTTGTTATCAATATATTTAATTTTTTCTCCTGTACAGTGTTTTCATGATTCATTAAGATGCATTCAGATTTTACACTACAATATTATCTTAATTCCAAATAGCTTTCCAAAAATTTTCCAAATTTGATTAATTAGAATAATCTAGACATAACTTATCATCAAAACATGTTACTAAATAAACTTTTAGGTAAAAGAACTATCAGTATATATAAATAATTTTTTGATTCAGTGGATAAAAGATGTCTTTAGTCCTTCTGCAAAGGATTGAAATTGTAAGTTTCATGGCGGCAATGTATTTCACAATTACGATGTTATGACACACAAGGCCAGGATAAAAACAATTTGGAGAAAATATTCAAAAAACACTGGTGATTAAATAAAGCTTAGAACAAACAATCTGCACATAAAGGATGCTATTTAGCCATCATATTTCACAAACAAAACTTTATTTATATTTTACACCTTACCTTTTCTGAAAACATAATATCATATTAAGTTGCTACAAAAAGACACAAAATCATTACTTTTTTTAAGATTCTCAGCTTTCCACTTTTCTAAGAGAGGGTCTGGGGGCTCAGCATTTGCCACTCTGTGAACTTTCCTGACTGGGGCAGCCCTCAGGAGGATGCCCAGATTCCATGGACACTGGAAAATGAAATTCCAAGCCCTGAAGCTCTCCTGATGCTGCTCCATGGACTTAAACTTGATTTTGTATCCCTGAAGGTATAATTCTATATCCTCTACCTGTTTCTAAGACCAAAGGAAAATGAATATATCTCCACTTCCCGCTAATGCAGACTCTTGGAGGCACCAGGTTCAAATCCAAGTTTAAATCCAGGCATGTGGCTTTAGCATCTGCCCAGCCCTGGCTCTTGTGGGCATTTGATGGAAGTTTTGGGTGTGTGAGCCTTTCAAATAGAAGTAAATAAATAAGCAAATAATTTTTTAAATGATTGTACCTTTTGCTTGTATATGTATTTGCTTATATATGTATATGTGATTTTATCTGTAGTTTATACTAATACAAAATTGTGGCCGGTGCCGTGGCTCAATAGGCTAATCCTCTGCCTTGTGGCGCCGGCACAATGGGTTCTAGTCCCGGTCAGGGCACCGGATTCTGTCCCGGTTGCTCCTCTTCCAGGCCAGCTCTCTGCTATGGCCAGGGAGTGCAGTGGAGGATGGCCCAAGTACTTGGGCCCTGCACCCGCCTGGGAGACCAGGAGAAGCACCTGGCTCCTGGCTTCGGATCAGCACGCTGCGCCGCCCGCTGCGGCCATTGGAGGGTGAACCAACGGCAAAAGGAAGACCTTTCTCTCTGTTTCTCTCTCTCACTGTACACTCTGCCTGTCAAAAAAAAATTGTATGTTTCTAACATCCCCAAAACATTTTATTAATATCCTGAGCAACTGAATAATTTTTTTATTGTTTTGTTTTTATGTTAGATTTTATTTTTGGATTTAATGGTCTAACTTTATCATCTTGATTAAGAACACAATGACTAAATCTCTAAGCAGAAGAAAGGGTCTGAATTACATACATATTGAGAACACAAATATATATGTTTCTTCCAAAAATTATATTTTTTGGAAATTAGACTATATTTCAGTACATTAAGTACAATTACTATCAAATTCTACAGAGACTGCAGGAAAATTGGCAAACTTATTCTAGAATTTATATGTAAGATCAAAGAATTGTTCCCAGAAGGTTTTTAAAAGGATTGCCGTATAGTGGCTTTATGTGCCACATATCCAGATTTAATATAAAGATAACATAATTAAAGTAGTGTGATGTTGTATAGGATTTGATAAGCAGACCAGCAGTATAGAAAACAGAACTCAGAGAAGAGTCACACATATTAAAATATTAATATATGATATGGAGTAATACAGATTGCTCAGAGTAAAGATGGACTACTCAAAAAAGGGTGCCTAGGTAATCAATTGTCCATACTAAGAAGGAAAACAAAGCTAAAATACAAGACTTCTACTTCAGACCACAAGTACCATAAAGCAAATTAATTCTGACTACAAGGATATTTATGAAACATGATTTTATAACTGTGGAAGAATAATACCTTTAAGATTTGGGGCACAAGGAATTTCTGAAACAATATAAAGCAATTACAAAACTTAAGAGGATCAAGATGACCAGTCTGTATTAAAATTTCACCTTTTTTGAAAAAGAAAAAAACTAAAAATACAAGCCATATATTAAGAGAAAGTATTTCTAGCTATGGACTTGTCAAATGATTATATTATATAGATTCTCTACAAATCAATAAAATATATCCCATCAACCCAATTAAAAATAAGCAAAAAGAACAAGCAAATCACAGACTAAAAAAAAACCAAGAGCTAATAAAATTGAAAAAGTATGACCATCCCTAACACTAATGAAGGGAAAGTAAATGACAACAATTTTTTGGATATAATTCTGCATTAAATTCTACAAGGAAATGCAGAGAAAGAAGAGAAAAGTTGTAAAGAAACAAGAATACTAATTTTCCAATAAGAGATGAAAAATGTATGCCTCTTTGGAGAGCAATCTGGAGAAATCCACTGTAGTTGAAGAAGCCATGTACTATTCTCCTATCTTATTTAGTAAGACTGCTAGTCATTATCGCCCAGAAATCCTGCATATGTGCACAAGGAGATGGCCTCAAAAATCCATTAAAACATTTTTTGAAATAGTACAAAAAGATTGTAAATAACCTAAGTAACCATAGAATGTTTAAATTAAACTGTAGTAGACACACAATAATAGAACTCTGTTAGTCATTAAATAGTAGAATTCTACCCAGTAGTCAAAAATAAATGAACATGTACCTTTGAATAAATCTCAAAATCTTCATGTAACTGTGAAAAAAGGTGGCACAAAAATACATACACTAAGTTATTATTGGAAAGATTTTGTAAGCAAACAAAATGGGTCATGGCTATGTATAGTTATGGATGCTTACGTAACATTGAAGAAAAGCAAGCAAAAATATAATGTGAAATGAAGACTGCTGGTTTATTCAGAGGAAGCCACAGAGATTTGTAAGGAGACAGGTGACTTCAGGAAATTTTAGTGGTTCATATACACTTGATTCTCTTAAAAATATGAAACAAATATGCAAAACAATAAGACCTAAAACAGCATGGATACATGGTTGCTTGCCTAATCTTTAAAAAGTATCTGCAGACTGGGGCCAGCATTCTGGCTCAGTGGGTAAAGGCACTGCTTGTGAAGCCAGCATCCCATATCAGAGCACAGGTTCCAGTTGCTCCACTTTGAATCCAGCTCCTTGCTAATACACCTGGGAAAACAGCAGATGGCCCAAGTATTTGGGCCCCCTGTCACCCACGTGCGAGACCCGGATAGAGTTCCTGGCTCCTGCTTTCAGCCTGGCCCAGCCCTGGCTGTTGTTGCCATTGAGGTAGTGCACTGGTGACTGGAAGATCTCTGTCTCTCTCTAGAGATATGCTCTCCACGTCCCTTTTCACTGTTACTCTGCCTTTCAAATAAACTGACATTTTAAAAGAATAAAGTATTTGAAGACTAGAAGATTTGAAATAAAACATATCAGTGCCAAGCATATCAAACCACGAATGTCATGGACCTCCTCCCTGCCCCTCTAATCAGAGAAGCAATCGCAGATGTGAGAAGCTGAGCTGGACATGTTAACAAGTGGGGCGAGGGAAAAGTGGTATTAAGCTGTGGGATTCTTGCAAGTCAGCTTTTCTGATTGAGCAGAGGACCCAGACCAGGGAAAATTGTGTATAGTTTTACTGCATTAGTAAACAGCAGCTGCTGACTTCCTGTCTTGACTGTGTATTGGGCCAAGTTCAACAACCGAATTCAGTAGAACTGCACAAGACTGACAGCAAAATTCACTCACCATTTCATGGTCAGTGAATCAGAGGCTGGTGTGTCAAGCACCAAACACTTCCTTGCTATTTTCAGTTGCGATTTTCACACTAATTTGAAAACACCACTGTCTTGAGTCTTTCACCCTCTCTCAGCCACATAACAAACAGTGTTTTGCAGCTTCGGGGGGCTGGAGACACCTCTCCTTGTTACACTCAGCAACTGTCCAGGGAAGGTAGTGCTGCAGCTTTCAGATTGGAGGGGGTGTTTCAGTCTTGTCATCCCACAGAGCTAAATTTAAATGCAAGGCAAAAAAAAAAAAATACTAGGAAAGGGGAAAAAAAAAACCTTTAGCATAAATGTATGTAAATTTATGAGCTGTAAGCTCAGTGTTATGAGAACATGTGTCCAGAGGAAACAGTTTCTATTTTGTCCCTCTTTTCCAAAAATATGATCAAAAAGTTATATTATCAAATATTGGTGGTGTCTTACATGTACATTACAGGACTACACATATTTTATTTGCTTTATAGTATCCTGTGAGGAACCATATCTTAATAAGTACCCAATTTTCATAGCTGAGAAAGAAATTCTTATCACTAATTTCTTCATAAACTCCATTTTACTAGGCATTGTGCTGGACACTGATTATGTGAAGGGATACAATAGATGGGAGCACTGGGCTGTAAGGACACAGAGAAGAATGAAATCCAACCTTTATCAGACCAAGAAGTCTCCTTGATCCTATCTGACATTGACTTGATCTCATTCTTCACTCCCTGCCTCTCTCCCCCAATTCTGTTAGGATGACTTTCACTTATGAGAATATATTTCTCTTAAACTAAAAGAAAAGATTTTGAATGTTTTTCCAATAAAGAAATGTTAAATGTTTGAGGATATATATATATATGTGTGTGTATAAGCCTACCCTGATATGACATTACGTGAAGTTTATATGTATTGGAATATCACAGGTACCCTGTAAATAAGTACAATTTTTATGTGTCACTTAAAAAAAAAGTCTGGGCTTGTCTTGAGGGAGAGGGGGAGAAGGAGAAGGAGAGGGACAGGGAGAGGGGGAAGGGAGAGGGACAGGGTCAGGGAGAGGGAGAGGGTTGTATTATGGACCTTCCAGATTTGGAGAGGGTTTGCACATTAATCTGAGAACATTTAAATAAAGTGTTATTTAAAAAAAAGTTTTGAATTCAAAATGTCTATAATTATAATAATTTGAGTAGGTTTCACCAAATAAACAGTCTACAGGAAGAAATTTTATTATGGATGAAACATCTAACTTTGAGCCAATTCGTTAAGTTGTTGATTATGCCAAACTTGCTATTGATATTCTAATAAAAACAGGTTTATAATTGATTACTGAAAGATAAAGATTTCACATACATAAGAAGTCAAGTTGTAAATATGCTTTCACATTCCATATATTCTTATGTATTTTTAGATGGTACAATTTTTTCAGAAAGAAATACCGACACAAAACCAAAATTAGTTAAATATTATATGTCACTTATAAAAAAAAAACTACCACTGGTAAGCATTTTACAGCCTCAATATTATTGGTCTAAAATTGTTAAGACTTCAATTTTAAAACCAACAGCAAGAAGTTGGAGTTTAGAAACGTAATGAGATCTGTAAATTCCCCAGATCTTTTGTATCCATGTTTTTCCATAGAACAAAGACCCATCTTATGCAATTAAAGAACAATAAGTAGCAAAAGATCATTCTCTGCTCAGTATTTGTCCAAACATGTCTATTAAATGATAATATAATTTTAAGATTTTGGGGGACTATGCTGTGGCATAGTGGATAAAGCCGCCACCTACAGTTCCAGCATCTCATATGGGTACTGGCTTGAGTCCCGGCTTCTCCATTTCTGATCTAGCTCTCTGCTATGACCTGGGAAAGCAGTGGAAGATGGCCCAAGTCTTTGGACCCCTGCACCTGTGTGGGAGATCTGGAAGAAGCTCCCGGCTCCTGTCTTCAGACTGGTGCAACTTCAGCCATTGCAGCCAATTGGGGAGTGAACCAGTGCATAAAAGACCTCTCTCTCTCTCTCTGCCTTTCCTTCTCTGTGTAACTCTGACTTTCAAATAAGTAAATAAATCTTTAAAAAAAAAAAGATTTTGGAACATCAGGATCCCTCAAGAACCTGATTCTCAGAGTTATTTCAGAATACCATTATAGATCAATGTGAAACTAAAATGTGGACTAAGTAAATTAGATTAATGGAATACTAACAGTATTTTTTTAGGAAATGACATATAAGTAATACTAGGGAAATTTTAAGGCCAATTTTATTAATATAATCTAATGAACTTTCAATAATAATTATTTCTAACTCTCCATATTCTGAAACACAATATTATCCTATGTTATTTTTTTAAAATAATGTGTTATTTTTTTAAGATTTATTTTTATTTATTTGAAAGACAGAGTTACAGAGAGAGGTAGAGAGAGAGAGAGATTTTCCATCCGCTGGTTTACTCCCCAGGTGGCCACAACGGCTGGAGCTACACCAATCTGAAGCCAGGAGCTAGGAGCCAGGAGCCTCCTTCAGGTCTCCCACATGGGTTCAGGGACCCAAAGACTTGAGCCATTGTCCACTGCTTTCCCAGGCCACAGCAAAGAGCTGGATCAGAAATCGAGCAGCCTGGACAAGAACCAGCGCCCATATGGGATGCCGGCACTGCAGGCCAGGGCTTTGATCTGCTGTACTACATCGCCAGCCCCTCTCCTATGTTATTAAATAAGACAGACAGCCTTGTTCAGAAAGGTTTTTTAAAAAATATAGAGAGAGAATAAAAATCTTTTTTCAAACATATAAGTAGAACACTCACTCAGGAAACACATGAGGGACATTTTTTCCTATTTAATGCAGCTTACATAAGCAAGAACATGAAGAACAGCAATTGGCATATAAGCATCAGAAAACCTACATTTTCGGTCATTATATTTTAAATGGATAAACCTAGAGAACAAAAAGCTAGAAGAAATGTGAAAATACTCCCCCTTTCCCAAAAGACAACATAATCAGAGTCTGTGCCGCTGAGTGCTGTAAAAGTGTTAAAATGTCACACCCTGATGAGTTGAAAAGCCTGTTATAGGAGAAATGAACAAACTCAGAAAAAGCAGTAGACTTAGTCACTCTTTTCTGAAAAACAGCTTTATAGTTTTGAGTTAAAAAAAAGTTCTAAGAATTCTATAGCCAACCTTGCTGCCATTCATTTCTAAAACATGTGGATCTGTAAGGGTTCATTCTATATACCTTTGTATTCAGAAATAAAGAAAGCAAAGATATACCTGGAAGACAGCAAATCTTAAATATATCCAGAATTCATTATACAGAGGGAGAAATCAAATTACACAAGCACATTATCTATCTATCTCCTTCTATTTATCAATCTACTCTTGTATGCATAATTTTTCCTTAGAAAATAATTAATTTCAAACTATGGGAAATTAACCATCTTATTGCTTCCAATAAATACATTGGTAAACATCAGCTTTTATAAAAGAATTTGTTTTAACTATAAGAAAACAAAACATCTAGTGACATAGAATTTTTATTATTATAATATTGCCTCATATCTGGTATAAAAATCAAGATGGTATCTCAATCAATCTACTACTTTGAAACTTTTGGGTAATTCATTAGGGATTGAGGCTGCAGTCCCTACATCCTTGGGATATCATGTATAAATTAATCATATAACTACAGACAAAACAAAAATACAGATACACATTCCTACAGAAAACCAGAAAGAGAATGTTTGTTGATTGCCATGTGTACTAGTAGCCTTCTAGCAAGGCAATCTGTGAACATAAAAAGAAAGGGACTTGTATTATTCCAGCTTGGATGCACAGAACATAGGTATCACCTTCATGGGTAGAAGAAAGGATATGATTTGCCATATGTCAAAATTATTCCCCATATTTAATATTAAAGAACAGTATTTGAATATCAGCAGTGAAGGTAGCATCATGAACCTACTAGAAATAGTACCAAGTGCTGTACTAAAGATCTGTGTTCTAGGAGTAAATAAAGCAAAGCTGGAAATCTTAAGTAACAAGTCATGTGTGTGGGTTACACAAGAACAGGACTCCAAGCAGAAAATCCACACTCACCAAAGAGTGAGACTTCATAATTTGGCCAACTTTGAGAGAATGAATAAATAGATAGCTAATAAAAATAAAATCTTTAATCACATGCACATAGTTTCTAATGATTTCCCCTTTAAACCAATTAGATAAACTGTAAAACTACTAGATCCAATACAAGGTAAGAGGACTTTAGTGGTAGTCTTAGAGCTTGTAAAATCCTAAATGTAGTTTTAGGTTCACTTCAGTTTCCTCTCTTGAATGAGTTTGTACTACATTTTTTAAAAATGAAACTTATGACCTTTAAAAAAGCCATGTTGGCTACTAAGTGAAAAAAGCTTCACTTCATCATCATATACTTTGCTGATTTTGTCTTTTAAATCACCTTGATTTGTAGTATTTGCTTACTTTTATTGTATAATCCAAAGAAGGATATGAAATTTTATCTACAAATTATTTAATTATCTTTTTCAAGGAATACCAGGAACAGTAATAATTATAATTTTTATTTTTACAAAAAAATTGAATATTCAATTCCTTCTGGAATGTACTATGTGAAAGCAACTCTAAACATGTGTCTCAGTTCACATATCCAGACTAGGTTGCAACTTCAAAAATCAGCATGGGGTGTGAAAGTCTTATAGTTGTAAAAAATTTATACTGACCCAGGGTTTTGTTCATAATTGTTAATTCTTGACTCATACTTGTTTTTTGAATGTCATGAGAAGATTGTTAATAATATGCATTCAGCTGTACTTTTTGGTCATTTGCTAGTAAACTGGCATTCTGAAAACAAACAAATAAAGCTTGATTGTTAGCATCTGTCTATTTTCACATGGTAAATACTCATGTTCCTTCCAATGCCAATACAAGCTATCGTAGTGGTGACATTACATAGAACTTAGGGGGATGGGTTCACCAGTTTTTAAAGAGTTGCAGCAAGTTGGCAAGCAAATACTGCCTATAGCTTTTGTTCACTCCCATACTCTAAGGTTTGGGTAGGTTCCAATATATTTAAGAGAATGACAGTGAATCATTTCTAACATAATTAAAATTTTTAAATAACAGGCAGAATCTTATTAATGATGAAATAACAGAAAAATATTTTTTCTAAGGAAGTATTTTATTTATAGATTAAATAAACAGATAGTATCTACTTTATAGTAGACATTGTTAATTATAATATAGAATACTTGCAAACTATGTAAGAGGGTACTTCAAAAAGTTGTGAAAAATGGAAATAAGAGATAAATTCATTTTGGTGCAAAAAATTTTGAAATCACTGCATACTTTTTTCATGATACTGTTTTTCACAAATCTTTTAAAGCCCCCTTATACAGGTTAAAAAAAAGGATCTGGAGAATGTGCACGACCTCATTATTTGAATGACAGTTGTACACTTTGAGAATCCAACTATAATACTTGCAAATCAATTATCACAGCTGTATTCCAATCAGACTCTAGTTACAGACAGATGGATGATGGATTTGACCTGCAGGTTGTCCACTGACCTGACCTTAGCATGTACTGAATCACCTTCTGAATTTCTGTAGCTCTGATTTCAATATAACTTTGCTTGGTATCTATGAAACATTCATCTAGATAATCAATGCTTTTTAAATAAAATTGTCTCAGTCATTAAATATTTGGATTAGTTTTAAACAGCATATTTCCATATCTAACCAACAGCCAGAAGGACAATGCAATTCAATATAAAATGAATATATTTGTGCATATATCTTCTTTTATATTGCTATATCAAAATTTCACAATGAACTCTAAAGAGAGAGGTTTATCTACACAGCAAAAGGAAGAGAAAATTCATATTAAATAATATTTAATAATGAATATATTTACATTCATTTCACTTCTCTTTGCAATTTCTTATTCTTACCTTCCATAAGTTTCCCTGTCTGTTCTGCACTTCCCCCAGGAAGAATCTTGGCAATATAGGCTCCAATTTCTCCACTATGTCCAGGGATTTCTTTGCCACCCACAATTCTAATTCCTAATCCATTACCTGTATTGAAAAATTAGTGATTTTTAGTAGTAATTTAAAAAAGCAATAGTTATCATAAGCTGTAGGACACACAAAAAGTGGTTGTGGCACTCAGAAGCTAACTAGAACATGAACATTGGAACTAGATGTTAATAACAAAATACATTATTCTGATTCCAATAAGTGCTGTGAAATAGAATATTCTGAGGTCTTGCTGTAATCTTTAATAAATAACTTATTAACAAAATATTTTAATGAAAAAGCATGCACATAACCTGTGAATTATTATTCTAGCCTATTTCATCAACTAGTATTGTGTATTAACATATCATTTACTACAAAACATAATAAAATTATCTTGACTGATGAAGAATAATGACTTATATAACTACCTTACTGTACAGAACAGATTTTTCTGTAATGATCCACATGGAAAGAAGATGGAGAATAATTATTATGAGAAAACTAATGGAGATAAGTATGAATTATTGACATTTTAAATGTTTTTTTAAATCAGTTAAAAATTAGCAAGTATATATAGTACCAGCCATATTTGAGTTTCAAATATTGAAAGAAATTTTAAAATGAGAGTACTAAAAGAAAGTATAATTCTTCAATTTTAATAAAGGAATAATTATATGTATACATTGAAATTCATTTCATTCAGTGATTGAAGTACCATTTTCAACTCTGAAAATCTGCAAGTTAAAACCTAACTCTTTTCCAAATCCTATCACCTTTCTACTTCATTCTTCAAAAACAATCTCTGACCAGCATCTATACAGTTCAAACATTCAACAACCAGTAGCAATGGATTACGACAGAATCTTTCTGTCTTTTATTCAGCAGGGATATATTTTCATAAAACATAATTTCTTCTTCTTAGTTGATGTAGTACTTCCAACTCAATTTCCTTTCTCCTTATTTTCCTTTTTTTCTTTCCTTCTTTGTTGCCTCCCTCACATTATTTTCTCCCATTTCTCCCCTCTCCTTCTCTACCATCACCTCCTCCATCTGCAAACACTTTGAAGATTTAACTTAAACAATAAAAACATGAGGAGCACCTTCTAATACATCACTTCTAATACATCACTGGGGAAACAGTTGAGTTCTCAGATGTTAGGCTTTAAGGAATCACCAGGATTAATTCCATAATAAGCCATTAGATATTTGTGAAAAAGAAGTAGCAGGTTAACAAGTCTTGCTAGTTAATCTTTAATCAACAATGTTAGCCCAAGTTTTACAGTGTACTAAAAACATTTTAGAAATTACAAAATGAGGCCTTTCAAATGGCCACTGAAGAGTTACAGGGCAAGTTATCTCTGAAAAGAAAAGCAGGTTCGCTTTCATTTTTCACTGTTGAATTACTCATGAGCTGTAATTCACAATTCGTTAAAGATTTCATTAAAAACTTGAATAAATATTAACTTTCTAATGTGATCAGCATATCCACATTGGCATTAAGACACAGTCTGAGACACCAAAAAATGACTCAAGAGATTACCTTAGGATGAAGAGCTACACACATGCAAGATCATGTCCCATGTCAAAATTTTCCTATTATATAATCTATGTAGAGGACAGAAGAATATAGATTAAAGCATCTCTCACGTATTTCTTCTAAACTACAGAGTTAGAATCTAAGTGTACTCCATGAAAAGTTATTTTATCTTCATATAATCTATAATGCACCTGTATACTTAAAATCCACAAATAAACTTAAGGTTGTCACACCTTATAAAGGTATGCCTAAAAGGGTAGTTGTGAAATGTCAACATTTATTAATTAGCCTAAGTGGCTTTGTTTTATTATTTGAACAATTTAGTGACCATTTCATTCTGTAGATGACAATGCCTGGAGGATTGTCATTGGATCCTTAAAGCCATTTCATTCTTAGCGACTGAGCTCTTCTCTTCTCTTCTCTTCTCTTCTCTTCTCTTCTCTTCTCTTCTCTTCTCTTCTCTTCTCACAGGCAGAGTGGACAGTGAGAGAGAGAGACAGAAAGGTCTTCCTTTGCCTTTGATTCACCTTCCAATTGCTGCCACGGCTGGTTCACCGCGGCCGGCGCACCGCGCTGATCTGATGGCAGGAGCCAGGTGCTTATCCTGGTCTCCCATGGGGTGCTGGGCCCAAGCACCTGGGCCATCCTCCACTGCACTCCCTGGCCACAGCAGAGAGCTGGCCTGGAAGAGGGGCAACCGGGACAGAATCCGGCGCCCCGACCGGGACTAGAACCCAGTGTGCCGGCACCGCAAGGTGGAGGATTAGCCTATTGAGCCGCCACGCCGGCCAATGACTGAGCACTTTCTAAAACCCTGTGGTAAAGGAGCACAGACACACTAATTATTTCTTTTATAAAATATATCCTCTTGCTAGCAAACTCAGACACTAAAATACTTTTTAAATACACTTCATAAAACTCAGTGGAATAATAGTCATGACAATACTATGAGGAATGATATTATATACACAGAAATGAAGCCAAAAGCTATTGTTCTTATTGCTATTGTTTAATGGCATTGTTTTACATGTAGACAAAGCTGAATATAAATATTAAATATTTGTGAAATGATATTATGGTAGAAATTAAAAAGGCCCAAGAAAATTACCTGATTGGTTTATTTTACAGTACTAATTGGCATCCCAATTTGTATGTCATGAAAATGAAATGGCTGGCGCTGTGGCATAGTGGGTAAAGCCACCGCCTGCAGTGCTGGCATCCCATATGGGTACTGGTTTGAGTCTCGGCTGCTCCACTTCTTATCCAGCTCTCTGTATGGCCTGGGGAAGCAGTAGAACATGGCCCAAGTCCTTGGGCCCTTGCACTCCCATGGGAGACCTGAAAGAACCTCCTAGTTCCTGGCTTCTGATCAGCCCAGCTCTGGCCATTGCAGATACTTGGGGAGTGAACCAGCAGATGCAAGACCTCTGTCTCTCTCTGTATCTGCCTTTCAAATAAATAAATAAATAAATCTTTAAAAAAAGAAAATGAAATGGATTTATATAACTTCTAAGGATTTAAATCTGGTATCTTGATTTTACATTTCTATAGTTTCAACTCCACATTTTATGTATTAAATACAGATACAAATGTCAAAAAATACACCCATAAAAATGTAATGCCCATACTCAATCCAAAAGCAGGAGGCCAATAAAAGTTTGATAAACTTAAGAAGTAACATTAATTTTAAACTGAAATGCTAAGAACTAAATGGCCTTTGATTAATGATGTTTGTAGTATCATTGTTTTCCAACTTTTGACACATTTTTTTACCATAGGTTCCTTTTCTCCTTCTGTTCTATCTAGAAGCATTGTTAACATGCTACTGAGATGCCATGAAAATGCACTGGTCTTGCTGCTGAGTTCCCAGTTGGTAGGGTAGAGAGAACCAATAAGAGAACATAAGTGCTTCACTAAAAAAAAGAAAGTCAAGAGTTATACTAATTTCACTAAATATAAGCACAGCTGTAGATACGGAAGTTTTACAGGGTAATTTAAAATTTAGAGAAACTTTATGTTGGGAATATACTATTTGTAGAAAACAGGAGTACATTGATAAAGGTAGAAAAACCGTTAAGAAAAAATTTACCTCTCCTAATCTTAGAAATACAATTTTAAATTCATCATTGTAAGTCTCTATATTAATAAATATGGAATCACATAGTCATTTTTAAAATAAACTAATAAAACAAACATGAGTATACTTAGGAAAAATCTTTGCATTTGCATTTAACTTTGCAGTTTAAATCTACTAATTTTGTATATTTATTACTGTTACATTACAAGCTTAGTATTTTAGAGTAGCACAATGAATGTTTTTACTTCTATCATTAGAATAATATATGAAAATATTAAGAGGTCATAATCAGAGCATTAAATTTGGAGAAAAGGAAAACATTTGTTCTAACATCATCATATGCTACACATAAGCATCAAAGGAAAGTAAAATGTAATGTAGTGAACAAACTATATCTTTTGAATAGTACTTTTAGTATTTCTAATAAAGTTATCATTGAATGAAAATATGTAGCATAATATATTTAATTGCAAAAATAGAGTTTTGTCAGGGCATTAGTTCACCTGAGGAGAAAGCAGATTAGCCAAATATTTGTGAAGTAGTAATAGTAGTGGACAAGTGGACAAGTCCATCAGAATTATTCAATTGAATGTATTTTATGTAGTTTAAATGTTAATTATAATACTATGGCTATGAGAGTTTATTTTTATACTCCCTCACGTACTAATTTCTGTTATAAATTATCCATGTAAATGTTTGGTAACATAAGCCAAAGTATATTAAAAATCCATAGTAATTTTCTCCGTGTGTCATATGAAATACTACAGTTTTTCCATATTGGCAATTTCCAGCAACACCCAAAAAGAAACATCACACTCCTGCCAAAGCTAAGTCAACTGCACATTTGAGCATGCAAATGGTAAACTCAGCTGCTCCTATTAGTTTATATAGTTTATATAGTTTATATAGTTTATATAGTTTATAGTTATATTATATATATATATATATATATATATATTAAGGATTCATAGAGGACTTTCCATCCCACATTGCTGTGAACTTAAGCTCACATTCATTCACTATCCACACCCTGGTATGATTCCAAAATAATTCCAGGAAATATTTTAGGACTGTCACTTTCCTACATGCATTCCTCATTCATGCAAAGATGTAGCAATTTCCTTTTTCTTCATTATCGCTTATATAAAGGCAATTGCAAAATTAGAACTATATAGACTAATCTGAACATTTTCTTGATACTTATAATGAAAAAATCTTCCATGTTTATGAACTGGAAGAATTAATATAATCAAAATGATCTCCCAGTAAAAGTACAGAAGAAATCCAAAGCAAACAATAGGAATATTTATGAAAAAATGACAGGGCTAAGTCATTACTTATCAATAGTAACCTTGAATATAAATTCTCTAGTTAAAAAATACAGACTGGCTGAATAGATTAAACAAGACCCATCTATTTTCTGCCTATAAGAAACACACTTCAACAACAAAAATGCAACCAGACTGAAAGTGAAAGGATGGAAAAAGATAGTTCTTGTAACGAAGAGCAGAAATGAGCAGATGTAGCCATCCTTTTTTTTTTTTTTACAGGCAGAGTGGACAGTGAGAGAGAGACAGAGAGAAAGGTCTTCCTTTGCCGTTGGTTCATCCTCCAATGCCACGGCCGGTGCACCACGGCCAGTGCACCACGCTGATCCAATGGCAGGAGCCAGGTACTTTTCCTGGTCTTCCATGGGGTGCTGGGCCCAAGGACTTGGGCCACCCTCCACTGCACTCCCTGGCCACAGCAGAGAGCTGGCCTGGAAGAGGGGTAACCGGGACAGAATCTGGTACCCGACCGGGACTAGAACCCAGTGTGCCGGCGCCGCAAGGCGGAGGATTAGCCTAGTGAGCTGCGGCACCGGCCAGATGTAGCCATCCTAATATCAGACAAAATAGACTTTAACATAGAAACTATTAAGAGACAAAAAAGGGCACTATGTAATAATTAAGGGATCAATTCAACAGGAAGATAATGACTACAAGAAATGTATATTTACCCAATTTCAGAGATCCTGGCTATTTGAAAAATGCTAATGTATCTCAAGGGAGACATAGTCTCCAATAAAATAGCAGTGGGGGACTTCAACACCCCGTATTCATCAATGAACAGATCAACTAGACAGAAAATCCACACAGAAACAAAAGAATTAATCTACACTATGGACCAAATGGACCTACCTGATATCTACAGAACATTTCATCCCACAGTTGCAGAATATACATTCTTTCTCTAGAATATGTGGGGAGCAATCCGGACTAGACTGAGTGTGGGGAGCAATCCGGACTAGACTGAGTTGCTCGAATTAGGACTTGTTCTGTGCATCTGCTCTCCCACAGTATGGCGCTGGGAGAGAAGTAAACAGCTTCCGCACAGCTGCCTCCAGTTCAACCAATTAACTGTAGGACTTGCTCCTGATTGGAGAGCAGCGTACTCGGCGTGTGGGCAGCCGAGTTGGGATTGGCGGAGAAGGACTATAAAGGAGGAGAGAGACGGCATGCACCAGGAACATCTATGGGGAACATCTAAGGGAACCCGTGCAGCCCCCGAGAGACCCGGCCGGCGGTGTGCCGCTCCCCTGCGGAAGTGGGGAATGCGGCCAGGGGGAACTGCCCTTCCACGGAGGTGGAAGGGATAGTAGCCAACCCGGGAAGAACCAGCAGCAAACCCGGGGAGGGCCGAGCAGACGAAAGAACAGCGCAGGGTCCTGTGTCGTTCCTCCACGAAGAGGGGGAGCGACAGAATAGACCATATGCCAGGCCATAAAGCAAATCACAGCAAATGCACAAAAAAATCACAATAATACCATGCATCTTTTCTGACCACAATGGAAGAAAGCTGAAAATTAACAACCCCAAAACCTCAAAAACATTTGGCATGGAGACTGAACAACATGCTACTGAATGAACAGTGGGTCTTAGAAGAAGAGTAGGAGTGGGAGTGGGAGGAAGGGTAGAGTAGGAAGCATCACTATATCCCTAAATTTGTATATATGAAATGCAAGAAGTTTATATGCCTTAAATAAAAGGTTTCTAGGTTAAAAAATGAAATCAAAAGAGAAATTTAATAAAAACTTCCAGAAATGAATAAAGATAACAAGAAAACATACCAAATTTATGGAATACAGCAAAAAAGAGTGTTAATAGGAAAATTTATGCAATTGGTCTACATCAAGAAATTGGAAACACACCAAATAAATGAACTATAAATGCACCTGAAGGACCTAGAAAAACTACAATTAATCAAACCCAAAATCAGTAGGAGGAAAGAAATTCTTAAAATTAGGGAAGAAATAAACAAAATTGAAACTAAAAATACCATACAAAAGATCAGTGAAATGAAGAGTTGATTCTTTGAAAAAAATAAAATTGATACACCATTGGCCCAGCTAACTAATAAAGAGGAAGAATACCCATATCCATAGAATCAGAGATGAAAAAGGAAATTTACCAACAGATGCCATGGAAACAAAAAGAAACATCAGAAATTACTACAAAGAGCTATTTGGTAACAGATTGGAAAATCTAGAAGAAATGGATAGATTCCTAGACACATACAGTCTAACAAAAATGAGTCATGAAGACACAGAAAACCTAAACAGACCAATAACTAAGATGGAGACTGAATCAGTAATAAAGACCCTCCCAGCAAAGAAAAGTTCAGAACTAGATGGCATCACTGTTGGATTCACTAGATATTTAAAGAAGAACTAAATCCAATTCTTTCAAGCTATTCAAAACATTTGAAAGGGAGGGAATCTGCCTAAACTCCTTCAATGTGGCCAGCATCAACATAATTCCTAAACCAGAAAAAAAAAACACAACTGAGAAAAAGAACTATAAACCAATATCCCTAAAAAAACATAGATGCAAACATCCTCAACAAAATACTAGCCAATTGAATCCGAAAACACATAAGAAAAGTCATTCAACAGACCACGTGGGATTTATCCTTGGTATGCAAGGATGGTTCAACATTTGCAAATCAATAAATGTGATACATCACATTAACAAACTGAAGAACAAAAACCATAGAGTTACCTCAATAGATGCAGAGAAAACATACAATATCCTTTCATGATGAAAACTCTAAGCAAATTGGGTACAGAAGGAACATTCCTCAAGACAATCAAGGCAATGTATGACAAACCCACAACCAGCACCTAATTGAATGAGAACTGAATTGATCTGGAACTATATCAGGATGTCCACTCTCACAGCTGCTATTCAGTACAGTCCTGGAAGTTTTAGCCAGAGCCGTTAGGCAAGAAAAAGAAATAAAATGGATAAAAATTGGAAAGAAAGAAGTTAAACTATCCCTATATACAGATGACATGATCCTATATGTAGGTGAACCAAAAGACTCCACTTTGACATTACTGGAACTCATAAAAGAGTTTTATAAAGTATCAGGATATAAAATTAACACAAAAAAGTCAAAGCTTTTGTATATACAGAAAATGCAATGGCTGAGAAAGAATTTCTAGATCAATCCCATTCACAATATCTACAAAAAAGTAAATACTTTGGAACAAATTTAACCAGGAAGTAAAAGATCTCTACATGAAAATTAGGAAACGTTTTAAAAAGAAATAGAAGAAGATAAAAAATGGAAAAATCTTCTATATTCATGGATTGGAAAAATTAACGTCATCTTAAGTTCCATACTACCAAAAGCATTTTACAGATTCAATGTGATCGCAATCAAAAGAACAATGACATATTTCTCAGATTTAGAAAAAATAATGCTAAAATTCAAATGGAAACACAAGACCCCAAACAGCTAAAGCAATCTTATACAATAAAAACAAAGCCAGAGGCATAAAAATACCAGATTTCAAGACATACTACAGGGCAGTTATAATGAAAGCAGCCTGATACTGATACAAAAATAGACAGGTAGACCAATGGAACAGCATAGGAATTCCAGGAATCAATCTATGCATCTACAACCAACTAATATAAAATCAATTCCCGGAGGAAGGACAGTCTCCTCAACAAATAGTTCTGGGAAAACTTGATCTCCACAGCAGAAATATGAAACAAGACCCCTATCTTTACCTTACACAAAAATTACGATAAAATTGATCAATTTAATCTACAATTACAAAATTCTGACATAGTTTTTAGCTTCCAGCATTTTAATACAAATGCTGTCTATTAAATTAATAACCAATTGTATTAATATTTACATTTTGGTTAAGCAAATATACAAGGTGCACACAAGCCTGGTAACATAATAGTTTTACAACTACTACTGTTTTTACAGGGAGTTGAGAAACTGATTCAGGGAAAACAGAAATAAATTTGCTGAGTCATTTTAGGGATTTTTCCCACCCAAGCAAACACAAAGGTGAATTGTTTATATTTTACTTTTATCTAACTTGCTATTACATCAGATTTATTAATTTTTATTGTTAAAACCTGTCAAAATCCAGGTGTTCAGATTATTTTTATACTATACACCAAATGTCAAAATCAATTTTCTGCTGGTGAAGGAAGTATTCAACATAGTTTAATAGTTTCTACCTTCCAAAATGTATCAAGGGATACTTTGTCTTATTTAGTATAATTATTTATCTTCTTTACTCTTACAATTATTACTCCATCTGGTATGGACAAGAAATGTATTCCACGGTGAAAAATGACTGAGTTTAGAATATTCAAACATTCCATTGAAATTATGCTTTAAACAAAAGGTGAATTCATTTTATTTATTTTCTTGACTCCCAGATTCTTTTTTTCTTTCTAAAAGCCTTCACTCATCACTCTAATTGTCAAACCCATATTCTAGAAGATCGATATAAATCCTTACTCCTTTATTAGAACCCCATTTCTTCTTCACATACATTTTACATTACTACCACCATTTATACTCCTCCCCAAAAAGATATGTTGAATATTTTCACTCTCTTTCATGGAATCAGTTATTCATGCCTTTTTTCTACTTTATTAACAGTTCCTACAAAAATGTGATAAACAACCTCTGGCCAAAAGCAAAGCCCACAATGTCACTTCCTTAGCCGGAACACAATACACAAGCACTATTTGTCCTGACAGATGTCAGAAAAATTGATAATATTTCGGCAGAAATAGCCTTGACAATAAAAATTTCTTTTGCTTCTAAGAATATTTTTATTACCAAGTTTCACCAAAATTTACCTCAAAGAAATTGTGATTTTTACAACAGACTCAACCTGAACTCCTTATAATTTTCAAAAGATTTATTAATTTGAAAGACAAAATGACAGGGGCTGGCACTGTGGTGCAGTGGGTTAAAGCCCTGGCCTAAAGCCCTGGCATCCCATGTGGACATTGACTCTAGTCTTGGCTGCTTCTCTTCCAATCTAGCTCTCCTTTATGGCCTGGGAAAGCAGTGGAGGATGGTCTAAGTCCTTGGGCCCCTGCACCCACGTGGGAGACCCGGAAGAAGCTCCTGGCTTCTGGCTCCAGATTGACACAGTTCCGGCCATTGCCGGAATGAACCAGCATCTGGGGAGTAAACCAGCAGATGGAGAACCTGTCTCTCTCTGTCCCTGCCTCTCTCTGTAACTCTTTCTTTCAAATAAATAAAATAAATCTTAAAAAAAAAGACAACATGACAGAGAGAAAGGAATTTTCCATCTACTGATTCACTCCACGCATGACAGCAATGGCTAGGGCTGGTCCATGCCAAAGCCAAGAACCAGGAACCCCATGCGAGTTTCCCACTTGCGTGGCAGAAGCCCAAGTATTTGGGTTATCTTCCACTGCTTTCTTTCTTTTTTTTTTTTTTTTTTTGACAGGCAGAGTGGACAGTGAGAGAGAGAGAGACAGAGAGAGAAAGGTCTTCCTTTGCCGTTGGTTCACCCTCCAATGGCCACCGCTGCAGCCGGCGCACCGCGCTGATCCTGGCAGGAGCCAGGAGCCAGGTGCTTTTCCTGGTCTCCCATGGGGTGCAGGGCCCAAGCACCTGGGCCATCCTCCACTGCACTCCCTGGCCATAGCAGAGAGCTGGCCTGGAAGAGGGGCAACCGGGACAGAATCCGGCGCCCCAACCGGGACTAGAACCCGGTGTGCCGGCGCCGCAAGGTGGAGGATTAGCCTATTGAGCCACGGTGCCGGCTCTTCCACTGCTTTCTGAGAAGCATTAGCAGGGAGTTGGAACAGAAACAGTGAGCTAGAAATTGAACCAGTGCTCTTATATGGGTTGCTGGCATCACCAGCAGAGGGTTAACTTTCTGTGCCACAGTACAAGATCCTGAACTTTATTTTATTTACATAGCTTTATACTCAAATTATTACTAAAAATAAGACTTACAATTACAAATTAACTAGTATATAAAGTCACTATCTAGCTTGGTAGTTAATATGCTATTAAGAGGTCCATGTCCCATTTCAGAGTCTCTAGGTTTGATATCTAGCTCAAGCTCCTGACTCCAGATTCCTGTTAATGCAGATGGTGGGAGGCAGCAATGATGGCTCAAGTAATTGGGAGAGACCTGGATTAAGTTCCTGGCTTCCAGCTTTGGCATGGCCCAGTCTCTGCCATCAGGGGCATTTAGGGAGTGAACCAGCTGATGGGAGCTGCTCCTCTCCCTCTCTGTCTCGAGTAAATTAATGAGGACAAGAGTATACAAAATATTATGATGAGTTCATGGTTGGCTTGGTAAGCAGAATCTGAATTGAACTTGACAGTGTTAACATCACTGAAATCATTGCAAGTTTAACTTCCTTTACAGTGTCTATTTTTTCCTTAAAAACTTTTTTGGGGCCAACATTTTGGCATAGTGGGTAAAGCAGCTGTCTGCAGTGCTGGCATCCCATATGAGTGCCGGTTCAAGTTCCAGCTGCTCCACTTCCAATCCAGATCTCTGCTATGGCCTGGGAAACACTGGAAGATGCCCCAAATGCTTGGGCCCCTGCACCCACGTGGGAGACCCAGAAGAAACTCCTCACTCCTGGCTTCTGATCTGCACAGCTGCAGCAGCTTCAGCCAATTGGAGAGTGAACCAGAGGATGGAAGACCTCTCTTTCTGCCTCTCCTTCTCTCTGTTTATAACTCTGACTTTCAAATAAATAAATAAATCTTCAAAAAAACCTTTTTGGAAAAAGTTTTAATTATTAATTCAAGAGGGAGAAGAAGAGGGGGAGAGAGAAAGAGACAACAGCCCATCCATTGCTTCACTCCTCAATGTCTACACTCAACGACTGTAATGGCTAGGGCCGGGGGTGGGGACCAGGAACTCAATCCAGATCTTCCACATGGGTGTCAGGGACAAGGGACCCAATTACTTTAGCCATCACTGCTGCCTCGGCAGTTTGAGACAGACACAGACACTGAACCCAGGCACTCTGATTCAATCATCATCACTGCTAGGCCAAAGGCTGCCACTGGTCCCTTTAATGCATTCTGTTATAGCAAAACAACACCAAAAAATAATAACATATGAGCTTGAATATTAGTCACTGAAAGGAAGTAAGTAGTAGTTGTGGTTTAAGGGCTAAAATTAAGATTCAACATGATGGGCTTCCCTATTTTCTGATGCCATCTGAAGAGCAGATCCACAAGTGATACTGCCTACCCTCCTTTGCCAGATAAGTGTACTGGACAGACAACCATCCTGGCAAGGTAATTAGGTGCAGTTCCAGCTTTTCAGTGAGCAACAGGTTTCAGGGATTATTCAAGAAGCCAATCAAACCTTCCTGTAGGAACTGGGGACCTGCCCACCATTTGCTACTAAAAACCTTGCCAGTCACAGCCCCTGGTGGTTTACTCTGCTCCTGAACACAACCTTTATGTGGCCTGTATTGCGTGTGGTGTCCTGATGTCCAGTTTGTGAGCATGTGACTGGCAAATTGCATCTGAACTCACGTATCCAGAGTTTGGCATCACGGGATCAGCTCTCGCCATTACCCTAAGAGGACAGAAATCGTTCTCTCACCAACCAGGGGAATAGGACACAATGAAATGTTTAAAGACAGGATAAAAGAGGAATCTGACAATATATGTTAAAATATATTTTTTCTTAAAATTGTACTACTTTTCTAAATGTGAGCCATTCTAACCGGGGTGAGGTGAAACCTCATTGTGGTTTTGATTTCCATTTCCCTGATTGCCAGTGATCTTGAACATTCTTTCATGTGTCTGTTGGCCATTTGGATTTCCTCTTTTGAAAAATGTCTATTGAGGTCCTTGGCCCATCTCTTAAGTGGGTTGTTTGTTTTGATGTTGTGGAGTTTCTTGATTTCTTTGTAGATTCTGGTTATCAACCCTTTGTCTGTTGCATAGTTTGCGAATATTTTTTCCCATTCTGTTGGTTGCATCTTCACTCTCCTGACTGTTTCTTTTGAAGTACAGAAACTTCTCAATTTGATGCAATCCCAAATGTTAATTTTGGCTTTGACTGCCTGTGCTTCTGGGGTATTTTCCAAGAAGTCTTTGCCAGTACCTGTATCTTGCAGAGTTTCTCCAATGCTCTCTAATAATTTGATGGTGTCAGGTCGTAGATTTAAGTATTTAATCCATGTTGAGTGAATTTTTGTGTAAGGTGAAAGGTAGGGGTCTTGCTTCATGGTTCTGCACGTGGAAATCCAATTTTCCAAGCACCATTTATTGAACAAACTGTCCTTATGCCAGGGATTGGTTTTGGATCCTTGATCAAATATAAGTTGGCTGTAGATGTTTGGATTGATTTCTGGTGTTTCTATTCTGTTCCATTGGTCTATCCATCTGTTTCTGTACCAGTACCATGCTGTTTTGATAACAACTGCCCTGTAGTATGTCCTGAAATCTGGTATTGTGATGCCTCTGGCTTTGTTTTTGTTGTACAAGATTGCTTTAGCTATTCGAGGTCTCCTGTGTCTCCATATGAATTTCAGCATCATTTTTTCCAGGTATGAGAAGAAGGTCTTCAGTATTTTGATTGGTATTGCATTGAATCTGTAAATTGCTTTTGGGAGAATGGACATTTTGATGATATTGATTCTTCCAATCCATGAGCATGGAAGATTTTTCCATTTCTTGGTATCCTCTTCTATTTCTTTCTTTAAGGTTTTGTAATTTTCATCGTAGAGATCCTTAAGGTCCTTGGTTAAGTTTATTCCAAGGTATTTGATTGTTTTTGTAGCTAATGTGATTGGAATTGATCTTAGAAGTTCTTCCTCAGCCATGGCATTGCCTGTGTATACAAAGGCTGTTGATTTTTGTGCATTGATTTTATACCCTGCTACTTTGCCAAAATCTTCTATGCATTCCAATAGTCTCTTAGTAGAGTTCTTTGGGTCCCCTAAATAAAGAATCATATCATCTGCAAAGAGGGATAGTTTGACTTCTTCCTTCCCAATTTGTATCCCTTTAATTTCTTTTTCTTGCCTAATAGCTCTGGCTAGAACTTCCAGAACTATATTGAATAGCAGTGGTGAGAGTGGGCATCCCTGCCTGGTACCAGATCTCAGTGGAAATGCTTCCAACTTTTCCCCATTCAAGAGGATGCTGGCCATGGGCTTTTCATAAATTGCTTTGATTGTATTGAGGAATGTTCCTTCCATTCCCAGTTTGCTTTGAGTTTTCAATCTACCAACAACAGATGCTGGAGAGGATGTGGGGAAAAAGGGACACTAACCCACGGTTGGTTGGAATGCAAATTGGTTAAGCCACTATGGAAGTCAGTCTGGAGATTCCTCAGAAACCTGAATATAACCCTACCATTCAACCCAGCCATACCACTCCTTGGAATTTACCCAAAGGAAATTAAATTGGCAAACAAAAAAAGCTGTCTGCACATTGATGTTTATAAAATAAAATAAATATATACTCTTATAATATATACTCTTAAAATAAAATATTTATATGAGCTGGTGCAGTGTTGCAGTTGATTGAACTGCCGCCTGCGACACCAGCATCCCATATGGGCACTGGTTTGAGTGCCAGCTGCTTCACTTTTGATCCAGCTCCCTGCTAATATGTATGGGAAGACAATGGAAGATGTCTAAGTGCTTGGGCCCCTACACTCACATGGGAGACCAGGAAGAAGCTGGCTTTGTCCTGGCCCAGCCCTATCCACTGCAGCCATTTGGAGAGTGAACCAGAGGACAGAGGATCTCAATCTCCCTCTCTCTCTGCTCCTCTCTTTAACTCTGCCTTTCAAATTAAAATAAATAAATAAATAAATAAATAATTTATAAACTATCACTTAGAAGAACCTTGTAACACATTTCAATATATTGCTTATTTCATAAGGAATAACTGAAACATTTAAGTATAAGAAGATGTAAACAATGTAAACAATCCAGAAGAATTTGGCATTTTAATACCATTTAAGAAATGTACAGTAAAATTAAGTAGAAATATTGTAAAGTAAAACAAAAAGAGGGAGGAAAAGTTCTCTCCCAAAAAAAGAATGACATTGATGGACAAAACATTATAACTGAATTAGTCAGTGTTTAATTATTATAATGAAATATCTGAGGCAGACTACTTAAAAGGAAAGAGATTCATTTTATTTCACATTTCTGGAGGTAGAAAATAGAAACAGCATGGTGCAGGCTCTGTAAGGTGACCTCTGTGCTATATAACATCAGGCCAGGAATACATGTGTTCTTTCTACGTCTGTGTGATGTCTCCCCTGATTCTTTTAAAGCCACCAAAAATCAATCACAGGGACATCAACCTACTAACCCAATTGAATTCAATCATTTCCCACTACTAAATATAACATTTAATTAAGTTTTCACCCTCTTAATGCCATTATCAAAACACCATGGGGATGGCACTCTAACATGAATCTGGGGGTACAAAATATATTCAAATCATTGCAACAACCAGCCATTATCACTCCAGAAGGAGAACAAAAGCATACCACAAACCGAGAAGCATTTGATCATGAGAAACTATTGATCTTTGAACAAGAACAGTGGACATCTTAGTTGTACTTATCCTGAGGCTGTTCCCATCCCTGCTCAGTTGTCTTTGCTAGCTCTCTTGGGCAGCACAGGCTGTGAAAACCAGAACCTTTGCTGCTATAGGGGATGGGGCAAGCACTAGCACTGAGGATTATCTGGGGGTTACATTGGGAGACTGGGAATTGATAGCCATAAATAGATTTAATAAGCTCAGCCCATATCCCTAAGGAAAGGGAGGCTGTGTCCAGGCTCAGCAGAGACCAAGCAGGATATAAATCCAAAAGGTTACAGAGATGTGCAGTAGAACTGAAAAACCGGAAGACTTAAAAACTTCTTGAACTTTGAATATTCTCCCCAGTCTATACACAAATTCAACAACAAAGCTTTATGGACAAGTTGAAGATTCTGGAGTAGAATTTCTGTCCAATCAATGGCTTAAGCCATTCAGGCACAACTCCTAGGAATTTGGTTTTAAAATAAAACAATATAACAATAGTAATATTAATCATGATGACAATAGAAAAAAAAAAAAAACTGGGGCCGGTGGTGTGGTGCAGCAAGTTACGGTGTGGCCCCTAGCACTAGCATCTCATATTAGTACCAGTTCTGTGGGTGATCCTGTGCCTGACTTGGGTACTGCCTGCCTAGCCCATACAGGAGGTTAAGAGGGCATAGCACACCATGCCTCCCAGGAAAGACCCTGGTCTTCTGACCACACTGAGACCCACATATGACCTGACTGCTGGTAGGCAGCAAGGGCCTTAGGCACATTTCCCCCACCCCCACTTCCTGCTGAGGAGCCTTGTAAACAGCTCCCAGGTGTGTCCCAGTCCCATAAGATCACCTGGAAGGCTACATAGGCTACGTGATCTTCAAGCTGACTGGAGAAGAGTAGAGGTTCCAATATCTGTTGCTACCCTGAGCTAGCTACTCCTCTTTGCCTGCCCTATAAAAGTTTGTGCCTGATTGTTAATAAATGGAAATGCTCACCAGAACTGTCTCTGGTGCTTCTTGTTGAAGAACACTCTTACCCCACCATCCCAACAGTGTGGGCCTCAGAGGATGAATCCACACAGTTCAAGTCCTGGCTCCTCCACTTCTGATTCAGCTCCCTGCTTATGTGCCTGAGCAAGTAATGGCAGATGGCCCAAGTTCCTGGGCCCCTGTCATCCATGTGGGAGAGATGGATAAAGTTCTAGGCTCCCGGCTGTGTCCTGGCTAATTCCTGGTAGTTGCAGCCATTTGGACAGTAAATCAGCAAATGGTAGATCTCTCTCTCTCTCTCTCTCTCTGCCTGTATCTCCTTCTTACTGTAACTATACCTTTAAAATAAAAAAAATAAAGAGAAAATAGAAAACAACTGAGCAGAGATATCCATTTTCATATGCCACAGGAGAGATTTCCAGTTAGGAGAAAACTTGAATAGTTTTGCTACATGTATTATCTAAAGCATTTAGACTTCCACCAAAAAATCTATCACATGCAAACCAACAGGAAAATCTGATCTATACTCTGGCAGAAAACAATTAGATGAAACAGTCTCTCAGAGACCCTCGAAATTTTATTTAGTAAGCAAAGACCCTAGAGCTCCTATGCCAAACATGTTCATGTTCAAAGAACTACAAGAGATTGTGGTTACAGAATTAATGTGCAGCTCAGAAAATAAAGTCAATAAAGAAGTAGAAATTAGAGATTGGCATTGTTGCATAGCAGGCATGGCTACCACCTGTGAAAAGAGCATCCCATATGGGCGCTCATTCATGTTCAGGCTGCTCTACTGCTTTCATTCCACTTCCTTACTTCCACTTTCCTGCTACTAGTCTTGGTTAAGCAGAGGAAGATGTTCTAAGTGTTTGGGCCCCTGCCACCCATGTGGGAAACCCTGATGAGATTCCTGGCTCCTGGCCTCAGCCTAGTCCAGCCCTGACCATTGCAGCCATTTGGGGAGTGAATCAGCAGATGAATGATCTCTCTCTCTCTCTCTCTCTCTCTCTCTCTCTCTGTGTGTGTGTGTGTGTATGTGTGTGTAACTCAGGCTTTCAAATAAACAAATCTTTTTAAAAAAAGAAGTAGAAATTACAAAAATAAGTAAAAAGAAGTCATGAAGTACAAATGAAATAAGAAATTTACTAGCGATTCTAAATCAGCAAAATGGAATGTAGACAAAATAAAATGTAGTTCAAGTTTTTAACTCATTTTAGGAAGTTACATTTTGTTTTAATGCTGGATAAGGAAGTCAGGTAACTGGATGAATGGTTTTCTAAATCAGGGCACAGGCTTTTGGCGTTTTGGATTTCAAGGTTTGTTTTATTGTTTTGGGTGCATCAGCCAATTTTTCCTTTGTTGATCAGCAATTCCTTACATTCTAATCCTTCTAATATGAAGAGCAGAGAAGAAAAGATGCAAAGAAAAATGAACACAGCCTTACCTCAGAAACCAGAAGAACATCAAGTGAGTCAACATATAGAGAAAAACCAAGTGAATCGCTATATATGAAATGGGAATCAGTGAAAATATAGTTGGGGCTGTGAAAATATAACTGAAGCAGTTAAGACCTCCAAACTGCTCAAATGTGAAAAGGCTTTAATGTGCAGATCAAAGAAGCTCAACAAACGTAAATTATGAGGAATAAAAAGAGACCCACACTCAGACACATTATAGCTACTGTTTTTTCAGCTAAAGTAAAATGACAATCTTGAAAGCAGCAAGAGAAGCATCATCTTGTCACAGTCAGGGTGGCCTCGCTCTCAACAAAAATGGGAGGCAGAAAGCAGGGGTGTCATCTTCAAAATCCTGAGAGGAACTAAATGTTAACTGATAAAATTATATATGGAAAACAAACTTTCAAAAATGAAGATGAACTGCATTAAAGATATTCATAGATAAACACAGATAATTCATGGCTAGCAGGATGAGAGGATGTCACTAGGTGGTACCTTAAATCAATAGGAAAAAAATGAAGAGCACTGGAACAACCTCAGATTTACCAGCTCATAAGAAAGTAATGAACTTAAAATTACTGAAATCATACAAAGTAGGTTCTACAACCACCATGGAACTAAACCAGGATCAAAACAAGAATAAAACTGGAGAAATCCCCAGACATTTGGGGAATTTGAAAATGTTTGTAAGGGTGGGCAATCTGGCCTAGCTGTTAAGACAATGGTTAGAATACCTGCACCCAACATGAGAGTACCTACATTCTATACCCATTCTGGCTCCTAACACCAGCTTCCTGTTAATGTAGGCTCTGGGAGGCAGTGATGAGGGCTCTAGTAATCAGGTTCCTGTCATCCATGCGGAATACCTGGATTGAGTTCCTAACTCCCGGCTTTAGCCTTGGTCCAGCCCTGGTCATTGCAAGTATTTGGGGAGTGAACAAGTGGATAAGAAATCTCTCTCTCTCTCTCTCTCTCTCTCTCTCAGATAAGAAATCCCTCTCATCTCTCTCTCTCTTTCTCTCTCTCTCTCTCTCCCCCTCTCCCTCTCCTCTAATGTGCAATACAAAAGTTTAAAAAAAATTAAAAATATTTCTAAATAAGCAATGGATTAAAAAAAGAAACCAAAGAAGGGATTAGAAAATAATTTGAGGTGTAGGTGTTATGGTCCAGCAGATTAAGCTGCCTCTCAGGAAGACCACATCTCATATCAGACAGAGGACCTGGATTGACTTTTCTTCTAATCCAGATTCCTGTTAATGTGCCTTAGAAGCAGTGAATAATGGCCTAAGTACTTGGGTTCTTGACACATATCTGGGAGAGTCTGGTGGATTTCCTGACTCCTGGCCCAGTGCTGGCTATTTCTGGCATTTAGGGAGTGAACCAACACATGGAAGATCTCTATTTCTGTCTCTCCCTCTTTCTCTGTCATTCTGCCTTTCAAATAAATAAGTAAATAACTTTTTAAAAGAAATAATTTGAACTGAATAAAAGTGAAAATAAAATGCAGGAAATGCAATTTAATTAATGCTTTGAGGAAAATATATAATTTTAAATGTCTATTCAGTAAAGGGTCTCAAATAAATAACATAAACTTTCAGTACAAGAAACTAGAAAAAAAAAGAGATAACACAAAATAAGTGTGATAGAAGTAAATTATACTTAAACCAGGAATCATTAAAACAGAACTCAGAAACAAAGAAAGAAAATGTAACATAGAGCAAAAGTTGAACGTTTGAAAAGATTAGCAAAACTGATAAATCTTCAGTCAAATTTAGCAGGGGAAAAATTTGAAAAGTCATAAATGATCAAAATAAGGAATAAAAAAAACAGGCATTACTATGACCAAGAGAAATGAAGTGTATGATAAAATATTGTGAATAAATTTCTGAGAAAAATGACAAAAGCTGGATGAAATGGGCACATTTGTAGAAAGACGCAAGTTATCAAAATTGTATCAAAAAATATAAAATCTCAATAGACTGACAGCAAGTAAAGATATTGAATTAGCAACTAAATGTCTTAACATAGAGGAAAGCTCACAGAGCTGGTGTTTAGCCTAATGGTTAAGATACTCTGTATCATCACTCCATATTGGAGGTGCCATGGTTCAATAATCTGCCCTTGGCTCTTGATTCCAACTTCCTTCTAATGCTG